>NC_034604.1:31249639-31262380 GCF_900095145.1 Mus pahari | reverse complement strand
AGAGAGAGAGAGAGAGAGAGATCACTCCATTGGAACACTGAAGCACTGAGGTCTTCTGACCCTTGGAGGGGGAGGGGAAAGGAGCTAGCTTGGCCTTGACCACTATTCCTCCCCCACCATGGTAGGGCAAGCAGGCTGTTGGGACACTTCTGCAGAGGTATGTAAATATCAGGTTCCCTGCTTCCAGCCCAGACAGGCTAGTGGGAAGGACTTGCTTGAAACCAGGCTCCAGATCTGGAGCCTGTCCCTACCTCGTCCAGGGGCCAGCTGCAAGAATCAGCAAATTCCTTGTATACTCATTTGGGGGATGCTCTGAGGCCCTGGGCCACCCCAGTGCTCCCTGCTCACGCCGAGCCCTTCTCTGCAACCTTCCTTCACTGCAACCACCTTCTTCCCCACACTGCCTCCTTTTCTTCTCTCCCTTTGCCTGTCTTCCACGGGGTCCTGTGCTTTAAAGGACATACAGTCTGGAGCCTGGGCTCTGGACCCTCAAATAATTGAGACATGATCTGCCAAGTTTGTTTGCCCATTGGTGCTGGCAAGAAGCCGAGCAGGGAGTGCGGAGGAGGAAAAGGAAGCCACATTTATTGGGTGCCAACTATGTGTCAAGCACTGTGCAAGGTGCTTTAAATATGTTATCTTGGCTAATCCTTGGAACCACCCTGCAAGGTAGATATTATTCTCTTTGTTTTATGCACGCCACAAGTGTGGCTTAGCAAGGTCGCCCTGGTGTCCCATGGTTGGGAGGGGGCAGAAGGAACCAGCATCTCAAACGAAGTTCACTTTGCTCCAACTGTCATGCTCCTGTGATATGCCACCTCCCCTGGTGACTGCTACAAGCCACCCATCAGGTCCTCTTTCCTGGCCACTGGCTGTGAGCTTTGTCTTGCTCCTTCAAGCCGGACAGGGAAGAACTGCCTGGCAAAGTTCAAACTGGTAGGCAAGGGACAGCAAGAGGACTGAAGTTGCGGTGTTGTAACCAACTGAGTTTTCTGCATGGCTGTTAGGAGGGCCTGGGGACTTGAAGCCGCAGAAACACATTAGGAGTTGAGAAAGCAGGGCGGCTTCGGTGAAAGGCAGGCAGATGAGCCTTGGAGGCAATCTGTGGGGAACTTGGGAGTTTTCCATGGCTCTGGGACACAAGGAACCTCATTAGGAAGGGAAGAAGGGAGCCACAGAGCCCAGCTGCTATTGTTCCCTTATCTTGCCATCAGCCCTCCCAGCAGATGGAACATTCCAAGGACCCTCTAGGGGCCCCTCTTCTGACTATAGAATGTGGTACCCGCAGAGAGGCATTGGGGGTAGTAAGGCACCCTCCAGCCTGGCCATGACTGACCAGGTTCCCATGGCAGCTCCAGAATGTGGCTGCTTTGGAGGGGAGGGCAATGAGAGCCTTACCCCCAGTTCCAATTACAGAGCCCAGATGCACACAGACACAGGGACCCACACAGATCCATGCCAACACCTTCCCCATATCCATACAAACACTGGTGTGTGTGTGTGTGTGTGTGTGTGTGTGTGTGTGTGTGTCTGCCTCAATCAAAACCATTCTCTTAGAGATGACATGCAAACACAAGACTTTCCCAGTGCCACAAACCCAGCAGGAATCTGTCTTCTTCTTCTGCACCCAGAGCTTAGCACAGACCAGAAAGGTGACAGGAGACAGACACAGCATAGACCTGGGAGTCAGCTCTGCTAGACTGAAAGCCAGTTCTGCCCCTACAGTGTGGCATCACCTTGGAGCCATGCATTTCTCTTCAAGAACTTATTGGCTGGCCATGAGGGCTAGAGACAGTGGGCAGGATGCTGGCTAGCATGGTGGCTAGGAAAAGGGCCAGGAAGTAGGTTGGAACAGTGATAGCGATAACCAAAATGATGTCACAATTACCTGGGGAGGAGGCATTCTGGACTACTATTCTGTCCAGGTCAGGTATCCCTGGAAGTCCAGAGCTGAACTTCTTTCCCACTGCCAAAGAAGGGTTGGTTAGCATCAGAAACCCTGAAGTGGGATATGACCACATGTCAGAGGCAATGAGATTGCGTGGACCACAGCCAGCTCTGGCACATGGAGACAGTTGGCCCCAGGAAAGAGGCAACTGTGGGCACAAGAATCTGCAGGAGGGAATGATCACCTAGGGATGGCCCCTGAAAAAAAAAAATGGCTCACAAGGCTTATCTTTCCTCCCATTTTGTGTATGTGATACCCAGCAGGGCCTCACATGTGTAAGGTACTCATAGAGACAGGATCTGTCATCCAAATCCAGAGTTTCTAGATACCCTGAATCTTCCTGACCGGCTTTTTCTCAGAATTGTCTATCTGTTTCCTTCTTCTGAAGCTGGAATTACAGACACGATGTCACACCCGCCTGGAATTTCATATGGGTTCTGAGATTCTGAGGCCGGTTCCTCATGCTTTAGCCACTGAGCTGTCTCTCTCTGGTTCATGAGGGATACGGGGAGATGCTCCTTAGACTCCCAGCACCCGGGAGGTTTCTGCTTCACGAGAAGCTAGGGCTCGTGGGCATCTGGGCAGAGCTCTTGCTTAGCCTGTGGAAGACTGTTTTCTGTCCCCAGCCGCATCCTCACGCGCACACACTGAGCACAGCTTACCATCCTCCAGAGTGCGACTACCGAGCATCCCGCGGCCGCTTTGCTAGATTGGCAGATCCTCTAACACTCTACTGAGGTGCATTTAGGCGGATCTGCCAAGGAAGAGGGCAGCATTGGCTGTGTGTGCTCCCTGGTGTTGGGAGTTTGTTCTGGTGCAGGGCTCACTCCAGCTGACCTTTCAGGAGACACAGTAGAAATCAGGCCTGGCTCCAGTGCAGCGCTACCCGAGGGAGTCCAGAATTCTGTTTCTCCTAATCTACTAATGACTCTTTGAAGAAGTTCTTTTTAGTCAGATTCCCTTAGGAAGAGTCTGGAACACCATTCTCTCGACAGATTTTCCTGTCTCTTCCTTCAGACACTTTGCTCCCAGCTGCTTATTGCTACTTAGACAGAAACAGGAGCCACGGACAAATGGAGCAATTCTAGCTGCCCATGGGGTGACCTCGTTTCTTGAGCAGTCCCTAGTCCAGGCCTCAAGGGTGTAACTTCCTGCATGTTTTGCACTAAAACCCAATGTGAGCAGAGCTGTTATGATGGAAGTCAGTGCCTGTAAACACTTGACTGTGGTCAGATACCCCACAGGGTCTCTGTGTGTGGTGTGTGTGTGTGTGTGTGTGTGTGTATGTGTGTGTGTGTGTGTGTGTGTGTGGAGATTGAGTCCAAGGCCTCAAGCATGCCAGACAACTACTCTACCAATGAACTATATTCCTAGCCCTCCATTTTTGTTTTTATTTTTATTTTTATTTCTATTTTTGCTTTTAACTTTAAGAGAGTGGATTTCTCAGGCTAGCCTTGAACTTGTGATCTTTCTGTCTCAGCTTCCCATTAAGGCCTGAGCCATTAGGCTCAGCCAAGTGTGGCTTTTGGAGGAGGTATGGTCTCCATGTTGCACAGCAGTCATATGGATCCATTCTTTAGCATAAGATGCCACTCTAAGTCATCTGTTATTGCAATAGAACCAGAGAAGGAAAAAAAATGACATTTAGGTAAGATGGACCAGAACGTGGGTGGGCTTAAAATTTTTTTATATTCATTTAGTGTATATGAGTGTGAGTGTGTACATGTATATGTATGTATGTGTGTGTGTGTGTATGTATGTATGTATGTATATACATGTGCATGGACATTCTCCAGTGTATGTGTACACATGAAGAGGTCAGAGGACAACTTTCAGAGTCCATTCTCTCCTTCTACAACAGTGTCTTATGAAAACTGAACTCAGTTGCCAGGCTTGGCAGCAGTGCCACCCCGAGCCCCCAGCCCCACCCTCAGCCCCGCTGATCCATTTCACCTGCCCCAGCACACTTTTAATGAATATCTTTAGACAGTGAATGTGCTAATGATTTTTATTTCTTACTTGTATTTACCTGTGAATTGATTTTGAAATAAGGAAAACACATTCATTTAAATCCCTTTCACAGGATGATCACACACATTACCACACCTTTGTCTCTCAGCAAAAATTAGTTCTGGGTCTTCTCCAGCAGTTTAATAGAGGGAAGAGAATGGGCTCTGAGCTCTTTACCCAGAACTGTGAGGTCAAACTGGCTACCCAGCGGAACCACTCAGGGTGTGGGGTTAACTGACAGGTTGTGAAGGGCTGATGGGGAGATGGAAATATATACAAATGGAGGAAAGTCTGGGCCCCTGGGGAATCCTTTAATATGTGGCTTCCTTCTTTCTTAAAACAGACGAGAAGAAAAGTGGGTTTTTCTTGTTAGCTGTGCCCTCAACCAAAATGTCTACATTGTGGATCTCTAGACAGGGATTTGAATGATCTGGAGGCTTCAGGGCCTCCCAGACTCAAAGACCTCACCAGTGACTGAGAGGCTCCTGCCTGTGATGCCCAGACCTCCTTGTGCTGAGGAAATCTGGACACCACTTCCTACCCTGGCCCCAGTGTCCAATCTGAAATCAATTACATGGCCTGCCCCACCTAAACGTCTCTCAGATTAGACCAGTTTCCACCGGCCTAACACTCAAGCCTGCTCCCTAGCCTTTCCAATGTCACCATCCTTCCATGATCCATGCTACCATCAGAAGAAATGGTTAGTGTAAAAATATGACCTTAGGGTTGGACATATGTTTGAAACCATTTGTTAGTCCTCTCATAGCTCACACTTGAAATAAAGGCGTTCTCTGTTTGCAGCTGGTGTGGTCCATAGAGATACATTTTTCTGTTACAGGGTTTCGCTGAGACATATTCGCATATGATTCACACATATATAGGGTATGCCCCCACAGTTTTTTGTGGTTTTTTTTTTTTTTGTATATTCACACACTGTGCGAACAGAACATCTAAATCAACTATCACAGCCAATTTGAGAACATGTCCATCTACCTAAAAAAGAAATCCCATTGGGCATAGAGGCATTGCCTGTAATTCTAGCACTCAGGAGACAGAGGCTGGCCTGGGCCACTAGGAAGATCCTATGGGGAATGCACTACACAATGACTAATCAACTTTCTGTCCCTATAAGTTTGCCTTTTCTGGACATGACATATTCATGGAGTTATAGAATGTATGTGGTCTTTCGTACCTGGCTTCTTTCACTTAGCATGGTTTTTCCCTCCTGTGGTGTTTCTGTCTAGTGCCAGATCATGTGACATGGACCAGATGTGCCAGATTTTGTTTGCCAAGTCATCAGTTTAAAGTTCCTTCTACTTGGCTATTATGCACAACGATTCTACTTAGCTATTATGCACAATGGCTCTACTTAGCTATTACGCACAATGGCTGTATGAGTATTTTTGTGCAAGACTTTGTAAGGACATAGGTTTTTGTTTCTCTTAGGTATGGAAGCCCTTGGGAAGAGTATCGCTTGGTCAGATGACAGACAGTTTCATCTCTTAGGGAACTCCACGCTGGTTCCTAAGGCAACTGAACCTTCTTACATTTTTTTATCAGCAGTGTGCGAGGGTTCCCATTGCTCCTACCTCTTCAGCCTCTGGGAACTTTTTTTTTTTTTTTTCTATTCCAGCCAAACTAGTGGCTCTGAAGTAACTTCTCACTGTACCTTAGCCATGTATTTCCTTAATGACTACTGATGTTGGGCATCTTCCCATGCGCTTTCTGGCCATTTGTGTAACTTCTTTGAAGAAATGGCTATCAAATCCTATACCCATTCTCTTCCCCCAAATAGTTATCGTAGTAAAATATACATGCCGTAAAACTTACCACTGTAATTGTCTTAAGAATATAGCTGAGTGGTATCGAGAATATGCATGCAAAAAAAAAAAAAAGAGAGAATATGCATGCTGTGTAATTGTCACCATTACACATCTCCTGAGTGCTTTTTAATCTTTAAAAACTAAGTTCCATGCACATTAAATAATCATTCCCCATTTTGTCTTCCTTACCCAACACTTTCAACCACCAATCTATTTCCAGTCTCTATAAACTTGGCTACTTTAGATAAATAATGTCAATGTAATTCAGCACTTTTAGCCAGATTATTTCAGTCTGTACAATATTCTCAAAGTTCACCAGTATTTTAAAACATAACAAAATTCTGTACCTTTTCAGGGCTGAGTAGTGTTCCACTGAATGTGTATGGCCATATTTTCTTTGTTCCTTTGTTAGTGGACATTTTCGTTATTTTCACCCTTCATTGAGAAGAATGCTGCACCTCTTTGAGACTTTCTATTGAGATCCTTTTGATGTGTACCCAGAATGGAATGGCCAGGTTAGTCATTCTCTAGCTTTTAAAAATAGTAGCCATCTTAGTAGGTGTGAATAGCCTTCTGTTACAATTTTCACTCATAATTCCCTCATAATCAATGATGCTGAACTTTTTCCATGTATGTATTGGCTATGTCTTCTTTGAAAAAAGACCTTTTCAAGTCCTTGAAGAATTAAACCTACTTGCTTACTATTTTTAGAATGTGTGTGTATGTGTGTGTGTGTGTGTGTGTGTGTGTGTGTNTGTGTGTGTGTGTGTGTGTGTGTGTGTGTGTGTATGTGTGTGTGTGTGTGTGTGTGTGTGTGTGTATGTGCGCATGCGCGGTGCCACATGTGTGCAGTTGCCTGTGGAGGCCAGAAGAGGGTGTTACATCCCCTGGAGCTAGAGTTACAGGTGGTTGTGAACCACCGAATCTGGGAGGTGAGAACCTAGCTTGCGTCTGATGGAAGAGCGGCAGTTGCTCTTAGCCACTGAGCCATCTCTGCAGCCCCTAAATAGATCTTGTAAACCAGACTGGTTGTTGTAGAGTTGAACAGCCTTTGTACATCATAGATACGAATTCATTTTTATTCTCCCACCCCTCTGTGTGTGTGGTGCTGAGGTTCAAAGTGAGGCCCTCATGCCAGACAAGTATCCCACAGTGAAATCCACCCTGGCTCACCATTCTCTCTTTTTCCGGACATTTCTCTTGGCATCTAGCTTTCTATCCTCCTGCTTCAGCCTCCTAAGTGCTAGGATTACAAATATGTGTCACCATGCCCAACTTTGTAGTGTCCCTTGAAGAACACTGAACCCATACTGATGAGCGTGTCATCTGTAAACTGTGAGCATTCCAGCACGCGTACCTTTTAACTTTGTTGCCTATATAGGTTAAACAGTGAAAAAAGAAAAAAGAAAAGAATATTTGTGATGTGAAAAAAATTATAAAATGTAAAATCCATGTCTATAAATCTAATGTTACCAGCCTAGCTGGTATTATTCATTGCTTTTCTGAGCCTGGCTTTGTGCTATAACAGCATGGTGGGTGGCTACTGTAAAGACCACCTACTGTGCTATGCACAGCGAATAACAATATACCTGGTGGGGCTGTCAATGGCTTGCTCATCTCAGAGACATGCACCACTGTGCTGGCTTGCTTCCCTGGCCAATGTCAAAACCACAGAAGAAGAAAAGAGTGGACTTCGAATGTCACATTTTTGAAGTATAATGTAGATCATTTTGCTATTGAATGGGGTGGCAATTATATTTATTACATGATGACATAACTATACCAATAGAACTCAGTATATATCAATATTTACCAAATTAAAAATTCATCACAATATTCCCAATTCATAGAAAAGCACTAATTGGAAAAGCTAGAAAATTTAAAATTTAATATTTCATTGAAGCATAATCTCCTCACAAAAAGGGGAAAAAAAGTAAAGAAAAGAAAGTATATGGAAAGAAAATCAGGCGGCAACCAAAGTAACTTTCCAACTGGCTTTTTTTGTTAGCAGAGCAAAGAAAGCAGTTTTTAAGTGGTAAGTTAATTAAATCCTGTTTGACTGCAGCGGCTGAAGAATTCATCCTGAGAAAATCAACTCACTTAAGATTATTAGCCTTTCACCAAGAACGGTTGTTCAAAGGGCCGAGGACATCGAGAGCAACATAAATAGTACATTTAAAGACAAGACAAATGATTCCAAGGGCTTTTCTTTGGCTTTGGATGAGCCAACAGCTGTTAATAATATTGGTCAGTTTTTAAGCATTTGAGGAGGCGATGGCAAATTTGGAGTGAATAAAGACCTGGTCTCCACGGGGGTTCCACTTGGAGCCTCCATGGGGTCCCACCCTGAGTGCACAGAGTTCCACTCGGAGCCTCCACCTCTCCACCCAGAGTCCCCACGGGGGTCTCACATGGAACCTCCACGGGGGCCCCACCCAGAGCTAACACAGGTGAGGTGACTCCAGAGGACGTTCATTCAGTGCTGCCTGAGCAGATCCTGCTAGCACGTTTTACAACCAACTATGGCAAAAATATAGGTAGAGAACAGACTAGAAGGGTTAGTTGGGAGAATCTACAAAATGCGGTAAAGACGGCAGAGATTTCAAACCCGTGGTTATTCTTTGTGTTATTCATCTGCAGACATGCTGGGGAAAGTGTTTCAGTCTGTCGCATGGCGCTGCAATCACCTTTCACTTCTGGGAGCATAACAGTTGACTGTCCTGAGACTTTCTGTTAGAAAAGATCTAAAGCATTAGCATGTGGGTCTATGTAGCACTTCAGTGACTTAACAGTAGTAAATTTTTATTGTGATTTTTTTTTTCTCAGAGATGAGATGAAATTTTTCCCGAATGAGACAAAAACTGCCCTTAATCACTGCTTTTAGATACTAAACAGCTTTATAAATTTGTTCTTTTTTTGCTGTAGACTTTATTTCTTTTTAATTTCTTTTTAGTTTTTTTTTCCTTTTTTTTTCTTTTTCTTTTCTTTTTAGTTTTTAATCGTGTGTGGTGTATGTATGTATGTATGTGTGTGAGTGTGTTGCACACACACATAAATGCTGGTGCCCGAGTAAGCCAGAGATGTGGGGGCCCCATAGAGCCACAGGTAGTTGCGAACCCCACAATATGGTTCCTGGGAACTGAAGTCCAGTCCCCTAAAAGAACAGGAAGTGCTCTTAGCCCCTGAGCTATCGTCTTTCCAGTCCCGACTTGCTATTTCTTAATGAAACAGAAGAATGCTTGCTTGTGACATTCAGTTTGACTATATTAATGTGTGAGTCATGGCTAATACCAAGATTCCTTTTGTCTTTATCACGCTAACCCAGGCTGAAGCAGGCGAGAATCCCACTCACACACACTGGCTCCTAGGAACATAGTTTCTGGGTTCAAACATTATTCCAGCCATGTTTTCTTCAGGTGCTGATGCAAATGTGAGGGAAACTCATCCTTCACAACTTATTTAACAGCATTCCAAGAGTCTCCTAACCTTCAGTAGGAACTGGTTTATCTGCAATGTAAGGAGGCAAATTCAAAGAGAATAATCAGATAAGTCTATAAAGTCCTCCAAGTGATGAATAGGTTTAATGGAATCATGTGCTCAAAGGCTAATAACAATAGCCAGCAGCTCTCAACTTTATGAAAACAATATTTTTTTCAAAGGTAAAATGTTAGTCTCTCAGTACAGATCAGAATTAACAGATGAACATTTATTATTGATTTTTTGGTAATAAAACAACTAACATTACACCCCAGCTAGGCAAAACGCTATTCTTCAAAGAAAAATCCATGATTCTCATTCATTTATATTGCAAATAATTATGCTTACTGTATTTTAAATTTTGTCAATGGAAGTGCTAGAAACTTTTTGTAAATACTTGCCAACAAAACAAATAATCAAAAAAACAAATTTTGTCTCTTAACTCAAAATCTAGTATCTTTCCACTGGCCACTCACAAAAAGCCACCGGCTCCCAGCTCCCCAGAACGGAAGCCTAGCACCACGCACTCCCGGAGCCCATCTGTCTAGATCCTCGGTTCAGCTCTATGGCCTTGCAGTGCCAAAATCACAGCCTTTCTCTCTGCTCCTGTTCTTCCTCTTATGTGTAATGCCCTCCTTTCCCGCCTCACCTCCCCTGGCTGACTCCATATTGTTCTTTCAATCTTGGTTGAGACAACTTCTTCCAAGAAGTATTTGCTGACACTTCCCACCACGATGAGAGAGATGACTCTCCTGTGAACTCCACAACACCCCTGACTTCTTTATCAGTGATTGTTAAAAAGATATCTTTATTTATGATATGTAAGTCCACTGTAGCTGTCTTCATACACCCCAGTAGAGGGCATCAGATCTCATTATGGATGGTTGTGAGCCATCATGTGGTTGCTGGGATTTGAACTCAGGACTTTCAGAAGAGGAATCAATGCTCTTAACCGCTGATCCATCTTTCCAGTCTTTTATCAGTGATTTTTAATCAGTTATTTTTTTTAATGTACTTAACTTTAAGGTACATAGAAATAAAGTCCTCCAGTTATCTGAGGACCAGAGACACTGATTTTTGTCTTCCTAAAGAAACAGATAAGCATACAGAATTTCTCTCTGATCTGTAGGGATTCATTCCAGTGAGTGCCACAAAACCTTAGACATTACCAAGTCATGTGTGTGTGTGTGTGTGTGTGTGTGTGTGTGTGTATAGACATATATATAGTATATTGAGTAGAATACAATACATATATAGTATGTTTACTATTTTTCCTTTTGACAGCTTACTCTATAAATTAAGCACAGTAAGAGATTAAGAAGCATTAATAAATTGGTATATTTTAACAATGTACAGCATATAATAAAAGTTGTATGGATGTGGTTTCTCAAAATTTCTTATTTTTCTGTATATATACTTCCCCTTGTGACAGTGTTTGATAATGTAGTATCTATATGAAGGGATGTGCCATGAACGACAGAAGCATGGTAATGTTGTGTAAGGGCTGTACAATGGTTATGAATGCAAGCATGCAATTCATGACAGCTGGTCTGATAACTGACCTGGCTACCTGAGAACTGATGGGTAAGTGGTGCATACACCGTGGATACTCTAACAAGAGGATGACTCCAGCCCTGGCTGATGGAGTGGGGTGCTACAAGAATTTTAGTGTACTATTCAGAACAGTGCTTAATTTAAAACTTCATTGTTTCTGAAATCTTTCATTTGATATTTTTGGACTACAGTTGATCTTAAATAATAAAATCATGGAAATTAAAACCACAGATAAGGGGACTACTGCAGCCATTCTGAGTCCTGTATGTAGAGTTGTTTTTTTCTTTTACAGAACCAAAAACTTTGGACTTTACTTTATATTTACCTTACAGAGCAGCCTCATTTTTTTTATTGATACAAAATCAATACAATATATTTCATAATTTTAAAGGAGTAATTCATTGAGTTTGGTCAACATCCACAATCAAGTCATAAAGCATTTCTATTATGCCCTCCTCCCAAAACCTCATATTCTAAGCAATCACTGATTTTTTTTCACTCTGCCTTCCTAGAATTTGATTTAAATAAGACTACACAGCACATATTCAAATGTGTTTTTATTTATATTGCTAAACATATTTCTGATATCCCTCCTTATTATTGTATGAATCAACAGTTCCTTTTTCTTTATTACTAAATAGTATTCCCCATGATTCTATTTGTCTGTCTGTCTGTCATCTAGTCATTCATCCATCCATCTCCGTTTGATTGATTAGCACTTGGATTATTTCTACTGGGCCTCAGTGCATACCTATGCTCTGCATTAGGGATAGAGCTTTTGTGGACATTTGTGGGCAGTGCTTTGTGTGGACATATCATTTCTCCTAGAGGAGTGATTGAGAACAGAGCCGGGGCACAATGTGGTGCTCTGGGCTTTACAGCTTAGCAAGCTTCCAGCTCACCATTCACTCTCCGGGCAGCAGCTAGTGGCAGCAGCTAGTGGCAGCAGCTAGTGGCAGCAGCTAGTGGCCTCCCCAGCACTCCACATCCCTCCTAACCTTGGCAAGATGGGGCTCGTTTCATCGTTTCATCGGTTCTGGTGGGTGTGCATGGTGAATCCTGTGGTTTTCATTTGCATTTTCCTGATGACGAATGTTGCGGTGCTTCTCTCCATGTGTTTATTGGCCATTAGTATTTCTTTTTTTGGTAAAAATGTGTGTTATAACTTTGCCCGCTTTTGATTACCTTGTTGGTCTTTATATTGCTGAGTTATGAGTGCTCTGTGTATTCCAGACATAATGCCTCTGTCAGATCTATCTTGTACATTTCTCCTAAACCTGCGGTTTTCATTTTCATAGCACTGTCGTTTGAAGAACAGAAGTTTTTCATTGTGGTGGCTAATTTATTTATTTCTTTAATATTGCATACATTTGGAGTCCTATTGAAGAAATCATTGCCAAACCCAAGATCATTAAGAATTCCCCTGCTTAGTCCCCAAAAGTTTTGTAGTTTCAGCTCTTGTATTTCAGTCTGTGATCCATTTAATATTTAGTGTGCTTTTGGGGGGACAGGAAGAGGGTGTACATATATACAGAAACTAGAATACAACATTGGGGTCCTACCTCAGGATGCCATCTATCTTGTTTTTGAGACAGGGTCTCTCATTGGCCTTGGACTCCCTGATTCACCTAAGCTTGGCTGGCCAGAGACTCCAGGGAACCACTTATGTCAGCCAGGGATGGAGTTGCATGAAGGCACCACTTCACAGCGCTCATTACTAGGGACGAAACTCAGGTCCCCATAATTGCTGGGCAAGTACTCTATGAGCTGAGCCATCTCCCTGATTCTGCAGTCAGCCCATTCTGCGTTACTTGTATATGGTGTGACTTAAAGGCCGAAATTTGTGTGTTCTTTTTCTTCCTTCCTTCCTTCCTTCCTTCCTTCCTTCCTTCCTTCCTTCCTTCCTTCCTTCCTTCCTTCCTTCCTTCC
>NC_034604.1:31227189-31249624 GCF_900095145.1 Mus pahari | reverse complement strand
CCTCCCTCCCTCCCTCCCTTCTTTCTTTCTTTCTTTCTTTCTTTCTTTCTTTCTTTCTTTCTTTCTTTCTTTCTCTTTCCTTTCTTCCTCCATTTCCTTCCTTTCCCTTCTTTCCTTCCTGCCTTCCTTCTTTCCTTTCCCTTCTTTCCTTTCTTCCTCCCTCCTTCTCTTCTTTCCTTCCTTCCCTCTCTTCCTCCCCCCTTCTCTTCATTCCTTTTTAAATGTGATGATACAGCTGTTCTGGAACTGTCGAGAAGAACTGCCTCGCTGTGGGTTAGGGCCTTCATTGGAACTCTGTTGACTGTTTTGTCTGGTCCTTTACCTCCTTCCTGCTCATCCACATTCTTGCTCATTGCAGCTTTGTAGTATGTCTTCAACCAGAAAACAGAGACTCCAACATTTTTCTTCTTCCCAAAACTTCTTTGGCCATTTTGGATGCATTGCATTTCCATATGCATTTTAGAATCAGCTCATTGTGTTTTACTAAACCAGTCTGCTGGGATTGTGGTTGTATTTCATTGAATCCATAGACCAATTTAGAAAGGTTTCATTTTATTATTTGGATGAATGAATACACAATAATGCTCTATTTCTTTAGATTGTTCCTTTTGTACTTACCAGCATGTACTTTTACACATTTTTTTCTGTTAAAATTTCTCTAGGTTTTTCCTAGTTTCAATGCTACAAAATTGTGATATTTAACTTTTGGTCACAATGTAGTCTGTTTCATTATCCCCAAATGCCTCATGGCCTCAGTACATAGAAATATATTTCATTTCTAAATAATGCAATATGTCCTATTGATCTGACTTTGTGGATAAATATATTATCTGTATTGAACATTCCTTGCATAATTTTTAAAATATTTTTGCATACACTCTTTGTAACCAACATAAATTAGCTTAAGGTAGTAAGTACTGTCATTCATTTCTTTTATGTTACTTACTGGGTACTCTATTGGTTGTCTGTGGAATATGTTGATATCTCTAGCTATTGTGGATTTTTTTTTCTACCTTTTCATTTAGATCTTTAATCGCATCATATTTTGATATGAGTGTATGTAATTTCTTCACTATTAAGTATCACTCTTTGCTTTTAATTTCTTGCTCTCTCTCTCTCTTTTCTCTCTGTCTCTGTCTCCCCCTCTCTATATATGTGTATGTGTGTGCTGTGCATACATGTGAATATGTAGGCATGCCATTGCATATATATTCAAAGAACAAAACAAATGACTTCTTTTATATAGCTCTCTGGTTCATTACCTTGAGGTAGGATGTCTCTCTGAACTGAAAGTTCACTGGCCAGCATACTCTTGATCTACCCATCTTTGTTCCATAATGCTGGGATTACAGGTATGTACAGCCTTGCCAAGCTTTTAGCATGGGTGCTGGGATTCAAACTCAGGTCCTCACACTTCCAAAGCAAATTCTCCTGCCCACTGAGCTCTCTTCCCAGTGCTATGTTGCTTTTATTAGAGTCTGTTAGTTTTATATTAAGAGAGCCATGCACTTTCCTTATCCTACAGCTCTGTAGAATTTTCAGCCTTCTCCTTTTACTTCTTACTTTTGTTGTTTCCATAATTTTGCAATGTCTTATTTTTAGACTACTTGTGTCTTTGTACCTAAAAATAATTCTCTTATAAACTGTGTGCAGTTTGCCGTAGGTTTTTAATCTGGTCTGATAATCCCTGACTTCTGCCTACTTATATTTAGTACAATTGTTGATGCGATGTCTTCTCTTTTTCCATTAATTTTATTTTTCTCATTTGGTTTTTATACTTTCTTTCATCCTTCCTCAGACTCTTTGTCAATTATATATTCTGAATAGCAGTTAGAAAATATCCTTCTGCATTACTTCTAGAGATTAAAATATATAACTTAAGAGGCTGGAAAGATGGCTCAGTAGCTAAGAGCATTCACTGCTGTTGCAGAGGACCTAATTCCAGGGGATCTGGTGCCGCTTCTGACCTCCTTGAACTCCAGCATGCGTGTGGTGCACACATATGTACTCAGACATACACACAAAATTATACACACATACTCACACAGATAGACAGATAAACGATGGATAGATAGATAGATAGATAGGTAGATACATAGATACATAGATAGATAGACTGTTTCATTGTTCCATAAGACGTATTGCACAAGCACTCATACACACACACACACACACACACACACACTAAAGTCCAACTCAATCTATTTCAAAGTAATTTCAAGTAAGATATAGAATCCTAATAAAAGTATATGTGTCCATCTACTGCTAAATAGCCCTCTAGGCCACAGTGCAGTTGGAGTCAGACATGTTACATCTATAATCATTAAAACCATTGACATAACATTATGCTTTAAATATTCTTACGTGTTTTCAAGAAATTGGAAGGATATGCGTGCTTTCTTTTATAAGTTGACTTGGTCATAGTGTCTTATCTATCATAGCATTAGAGAATAACGAAGGCATTGTCACGTTGTCACAGAAACAGTACAATAAAAGAAAAGTAAAATGAAGCAAGACCAGGTTTATACTTGGCCTTTGAATGCCACACATTCAACATGGCCGCAGCACTGCCCATTGGTCTACAGACGGAGGAGGCCTCTCTCTGTTTCTTCTTTTCACATTCTATTCTTCAGGACCCCTACTCATATCCCACAATCTCGTGCAAAATTGTGTCCTGTTGTTTGCTAATTTTTATATAACTCAAATTCCTAACCATATAATTAGTGCTGTCAGGGTGTGGAATTGTTTTTTTCTCTGGAATGTAGTAATCTGAGTGCCTTCAGTATGACAGTTGTTTTACTAAGCATCTTGAGACATTTTATCTACTCTTTGGTAACAGCTTATACGGTAGGCATAGTGCTTATCTTGCATATGAAGGGTTCAGGATGATCAAAGAATAATTTTTTTGAGAGAGACAGAGACAGAGAGACAGAGAGAGACAGAGAGAGAGGTGGGGGGTGTTCTCTCTGTCTGGCTATCCTGGAACTCTCTCTGTAGACCAGGCTGTCTTCAAACTGAATCCTCCTGCCTCTGCCTTCCGAGTGCTGGGAATAAAGGCGTGCACCATCACCTCCCAGCAATCAGAGAGTGATTCTAAAGTTTCCATCCACAGAGATAATGACTAGACCACACCCAGTCGCCAATCCCTGAACACCTGCCTTGGTTTTCCCTCTGCTGATTTTCCCCAGTCCTGTTTGCCAGCTGTGGCCATGAGCAGGGAGAATAGCACCCCGAGTGTCTGAAAGCCAATGAGCTTGAGTCTCATCCTGCCTGGAGAGACACAACCCAAAGGGAACCTAATGGAAAGTTTGAACAGATTTTCTCTCTCTCTCTCTCTCTCTCTCTCTCTCTCTCTCTCTCTCTCTCTCTCTCTCATTTTACAAACATACCTGCTCATAACTAACACAATGTAAACACATTACCCTGTGTGGCCACTCCTTAGGGCATTGCTGGCTTCCTGTGTCTAGCCAATGACTGTGGTCACACCAGCATCTACAGACAGGACCAGAAACCCTTCTTGCCTTTGTGCTTTGAGGTATCATTGGTTTAAATCACTTTCATTACCTTGAGGAAACGTGTGGAAAGGAGTGCTCCGTCAGGCTGCTTCTTGGCTTAGGTCTTGGAGGGGGGTCAACCCAGTCCACACTAAGAGAGGGAGGGAATGGAGAGAGTGCTATGGAAAAACTCTCTAATCCTGGTTTGTCCCACAAACCCACAAACCCACAAACCACCATGCTGAATTATTGGTTCAGAAGCCTTCTCTAAAGCTGAAAGGAGCGCCTTGGGTTAAGGATTGTGTTGAAATGGCTCATACTAAATGAATATCATTATGAATTCAGACAAATTCACTCTGTTTGAGGGAAGCTATCCTATTTGGTGATTTCCCCCCCATTTCGTACCCAAGGCAGAGTGAAAATTGATTGAAATAGCAACATGACTCTTCTCACTGACAGGGTGGCATAACAGTTGATGGGAGGGTGGCCTCTGTGGGGAGCCTGGGTGGTACCAAGTCCCTAGTAGAAGAGCCACTAGTTGATACTTCTTGACTGTTTTATCATTTGTGGTGGTCCCTAGTCCTCAAGGAGTGTTTCTAGCCCTTAGTTGGCACCGGTATTTGCTTCTTTTGTTTTTTGACACAAAGCCTCACCTTGTAGCCCAAGTTAGCCTTGAACTCATGACCCTCCAGCTTCTGCCTCTGAAAGAGCAGGGATTATAGAGCTGAGCCTCCAAGTGGAGCATCTTGTCCCTTTGTTCATTTTAGTTTGTTTGTTTGCTTGTTTCAGAAATACTCTCCCCGTGTTGCTCAGGTTGTATCCAGACTTTTGAGAGAGGACAGAAATCATCCTGTTGTAAAAGCTTTTAGAGAAAAGCCTACTGGTAGCCAGCTGGCGGGGTTGGGGTCAGGGCTGGAGTGGTGCTGACGGAACTGTGTCTCTCGGCTTGGAGACATCCTTCCCACTGTGCTCATCTGTTCTCTTGACTTCAGCCGCTTTCATTCATCTGACAAGCACTATGGACACCCACTAAGTGCTAGGAAGCAAATGGCGAAAGCGGCCGTCAGTTAATAGTCTAGTCTAGTGAGGGCCAGTGAAGCTAGAGGGGCCTTTTCAGTAGAAGGTGTGGTGTGATTAGTGAAGTTGTCACCGGAGGGAAGCAACATCTGGCTCTGTTCTGTAGGGAGGATGTTCTTTAGGAACCGTGGCTATGCCCTATCAATGCCTAGGTGTCCCCCAAAAAGGGACCGTGGCCAAAACAAGCAATGTTGAAAAGCATGTTTGGAAATCAAGTGGCTGGAGAATAGACATGTGAGGTAGGTGTAGGACCAGACCCACAATACGGATGCCTTGAGAGGCAAGCCAGGATATTCGAACACTCTGACAACTGATAGAGAGATCAACAAGGATTTTGAGCAGAAGAGTGGCAAGATAAAAACTGGGTTGGGAGCTTAATCCTGCAGCTTTATGTGGGGCTTTAAGGGAGATGTTAAAATAGCTGGATGAAGGAGGAAAGTCTAGGCGGCTTTGCTTGTGATGTTGCCAATGGGAATGAAGATGAGGAAAGAGATACATCAGACAGAACCATACCCAAAAGAATGCTCCCCTGCATACAGAAGACAAGTCTCCCAAAAACAAAACAAACAAACAAAAGCCATCAAAACTAAAGATGGAAGTCAAAAATCAAGAACCAGAGGAACAAGCTCAGAGGAAGTTAAGTTCCACCTGTAGAGCCTGAGCGTGGTCTTGGAGCACCCAAGGTACCATCAAGATGGCTGGCTACATTGCTGTCAACTGGGTAGGTCCCAAGTGATGGGCTTGGTCTGTAGACATTTGGCTCACTTGTTTTCTTCCTTGCTTTGCCATCGTGGTTATAAGGCATTGATCGGAGAGGACACAAGGTATACGATTTAAAAGGGTATATGTTATAGTAATGGAATAGCTGGTAACAGGGAAGTATCTGGTAGTGAATGTGTAGCTGGTGAAAAGGGAGTATCTGAGAGCAGGGGGATAGCTGGCAGCAAAATGAGTATCTGATAACAATAGAATAGTTGTTAATAAGGGACTATCTGGTAAGAAGGGAGTAGCTGGTAGCAAGGAACCTCCTTTTGCCTTCTGCCTGTGTTTGAGGGTTGTAAATAAAAACTCAGGACTGGCATGGCCGCGTGATGATGTGAGTATTGTGTTTCTGAAGACAGAGGCTTCTTTTTCTGTAGCAAGGGACATAGTAAAGGAACCCAGCTGTGAAGATGACATTTTGACTTCTGAAGAGAGAGAGACAGAGCTGTGAGAGTCTCAGAGGTCTGGGGTGAGGGAGGGAGCTTCCTTTAGAAGTGGACAGTGGAAAGGGTAGAGCCAGAGGGTGTTCAAAGCCCGTCCCGCAGGTGTGACAGCTTCCTGTTTATACTTCCTACCTTTCCTGTCCATGTGTTCTTTGAGTGGATATTCGTAACTTGTTGCTCTGACAAAACACCTGACACAGAAACGTCTGTAAAGAAGGGGTGTTCGTGTGTTTGACTGGCAGTGCAAAGGTACAGTCCATCATGAGGGAGGAGTCATGGGGGTGGAAGCTTGAGCCAGCTGGCCACATTGTATCTGCAGCCAAGAAACAGATGAATGTGGAGCTCAGTTTAATTTCTCCTCAAGAGCGTATGAGAATATATACATATCATATGACTACACTATAGCTAGCTGCCTTCAGACACACCAGAAGAGGACATCAGACCCCGTTACAGATGGTCGTTGGTTGCTGGGAATTGAACTCAGGACCTCTGGAAGAGCAGTCAGGGCTCTGAACCACTGAGCCATCTCTCTAGCCTCTGTTTTCTCCTTTTAATTCAGCAGTGAGGTGGGTCTTCCCACCTCAGCTAACCTAACCTTGCAGACATGCCTAAAGGATGGTCTCCAAGGTGACTCTAGATCCTGGCACATGGACAACCCATGTAAAGCCTGGCTGGGTGCTATCCCTCAGCCTCTGAGCGGGGGAAGGAGAGTAGGGCAGAGGCTACATGGAAGAAGGATAGAGAGAGGAGGGGAGGGATTAAGGAGCTACCTGGAACTCACTGCAAAGGAGGTTCCAGGATGGGGCAGTAGGGCAGGGGTGAGGTATCTGGGCCCAGAGCACACTAAGTATAACACAACAGGCATTCGAGGCAGCTGCTCCTTCTTCCAACGCAGTCTCCTAGAGAGGCAGCTGTGGCCCTTGCCAGGTGCCACATCCTTTCCCTTGGCTTCTTTTTGGCCTCAAGAGTGTATGAGAATATTGACTCTGCAGGGAAATGAAAACTGGGTTGCAGTAGTGACAGCTTACCAGTTGGGTCTTGAGTAGGTGGTTGGCACAAAGCCCTGGGCTCTGATCCCTTTGGAACCAGGGTGGCTTTTTCCTCCTCTCATGGTCACAGATGATGTGTGTTAACTGCCTGGCAGATCGTCTGGTCGGAATGGGCTTGGTAGATAAGTTCAGAGGTCGCCCTATCTGGATGGGGCCCATCACACCCTCTTTTGAATGAAATGAGTGTTGTGCAAATCTGTCAAATCTCCCAAAGGAGATAGCATAGGGATGCTGTCCCTGGAAAGGTTTCCTGGACATCACGCCCACCTTGGGCTAGGGTTAGTCTCCTGAGCATTGAGCCTGAAGCCGACATGGGAGCCTAATGAAGCAGAGAGAAGCAGCCTTTGCCCAGAGCGCAGACAAGCACCTGCTCACCTTCTCTTGCAGTTGATGGCAGCTTTGCCTCTGTCCTTTGGGCTGACCACAGAGCCAGAGTCTAGGCCGCTGAGGCCATCCACAAAACACTGCAACTCACTGCACTGGTGAGAATCAAGGCCCGGCCTCCGCGGCACCCCAATGAGACCATATGTAACTGAGCATATGTGTCCCGGGGCTCCCACCATGGCACTTCCTCCTTGTAGCTTCCTCAGTGTCATGGCTACCGGTGAGCACTCAGGCATCAAGTATTGATGCTGGAAGTCAAGATGGCCCAGGGAGCCTGGCAGAATGGCCGCGGCATGCTCAATAAGGGCAGGGCCCTTATTCTCAGGGACTTGAAGGAGAAAAGCTGCTTTGGGTGACAGAGGTCCTCCTGTTCCCTTGCCTTATCAGAGGCTGGTCTTGGCAGCCTCCACATCCTGCTGGCCTGGAGGGACAGTGAGGCAACCAAGGGGCTGCGATGGCCATAGTAGCTCTGCCTGCTGAGCACACACGGCAAGATGAAATGGAAAGAAACAAGGTCAGGCTGTCCCGCCTAAGCCAGCATGGGCCTAGACAGCTGGCGGGAGCTGGTTTCTGATAGCCAAGCATGGGCTCCTAGGAAGACCCTTTAGGTAAACAGGCATGCTGGTGTGCTGTGCCAACTAGGCAGTAGACAGAAGGTGGGCTAGAGCTGGACCCAGCCATCTTCCCACACACCTTAGATCTATCTCTCCAGAGCTTTCATACCTGACCCCAGGAGCTGTACAGGTTGCTGCCTGACACCCCTGCGACCTCAGGGCGATATCTCTTGGCTGATTGGGTTTTTAGGGCTCTGATTTTCCTTCAGCTTGGTTGGTTCAAAGGCTTGAGCTGTTCTAGGACAAAACCCCAGAGGACTCAACTACCCCTGGAGAGTCTCTAGGTTAGCTGGTAGCACGTTCACAGGAAAGGAGTGCCTTTGCAGCCACTTAGCTGCAAGTTCCCCTCCCTGTGGCATTCACGATAGACACAGTCAACAGATATCCTTAGGGTCTGGGGTTTGTTGGTGCTTTGGGAGGTACCACCAGTATGGGACCCTTTAGGGATGGAACTAGGATCCCCAGTCTTGTGAGGATCCAGATGGTACCTGCATAGCGAAGGAGCAGAAGGGCCAAGGTCACACGGTCACATAGTAGGTCTTCAGTGCAGTGGCCCTTTGAGCACTAACGGACTCTGCCAACCCTCCTTTCCCCAAGTACCTTCCCTAACTACACGACTTCCTCGATCTCAGAGCCACTTCTGTTTCTCCTGCCTTCCCGGATACTGCTCCTGGTCTTAACCAGTTCCCACACTCCTAAAACCTGGGTAAGAAGCTCGTCTCAACATCCTGAAGCCACTGTTAACTCTACTCTTCTACCTCTACCCCACCCCAAAAGATGTTAGCAACACCAGACCCTTGTGTTCCCCAGGAAGCCTGTGCCAAGCCTTGTCAGCCCGGGGAAGCCACACAGAAGGATTCCTCCTGGAGAAGGGAGATTAGCTGAACCTCCTTAAAGAAGACAGGGAAAGAGAACACAGAAATGTTTCCTTTAAAAGGAAGGAGAGCAGATGGAAAGAGGGTTTATATTTATGAAATCTCCGGATATTACGGATGAAATGGATAACAGGGAAGGTTATTATCATTTCATTAAGGCACAAAGGAAGAAACAAACACGTTATTATGTGAAACCAAGAAGTTATGAACAAGGGGATCCAGCAGGGAAGTTATTAGCTGGGTTAATTAAAACAGAGCAAGTTGGTTGAGTAATTCCTTTGTAGAACATAACAAGGAGGGCATAATTCTCTGCCCTTAAGAAAAATACTCAGGGTTTTTCCTTTTTTCTTGTTTACCAGAAATTCTGCACTTTTGATATTGTCTTCACAAACCAAAAAGATTTATTCTTGTCAGAATCTAATTGATTTAGTCAGCACCAAGATGTTTTGCTAAAGCTTGTCCAATCCTGATCTGAAGAAAGGGAAACCCACTAGAGACTCCTGAGCAGAGACAGCCAGGGTGGCTCCCCTTCCCAGGATGGAGCCCCTCAAAGATCTACTGGGCACCCAGCCCACAGTATTATGGGAGCTGGCAACAGAGGGTAGGATGGACGAGGCTTCATTTGGCCTTGTAGTGTCCCTGTGGAATGCTGGACCCTGCAGCTATCTCTGTTGGCAACTAGCTTGAAAGGCAAATGACGATCCAGGCTGCTGTCCCACCACCAAGCCACCCGACCCCAGGGCACAGCACCCTTTCTATTGGGCAGAGCTTACATATCTGAGCTGCAGCTCCCTTAGAAAGTCAAGGGGACCCAAGGATGAGAGTCCTCAGAAAGCCAAGGAGACCCCACCAGCACTCAGGATTTTACTGTCTGCTGGACCTTATGAATTACAACCAGAGCTCTGAGTTTGCCCATGTAGTCTTCAGGGGTTCCTTGTCAAGTTTGGGTACCAGAGAGCCAGAGTTTCCAAGTTCTGAGTCCCAGAGCACAGGCCCAGAGACAAGCGCGGCCAGGGCACTTGCTGAGGGCATAAGGCCTCCAAGCCATTCGTGGGCATGAAGAACATAGACCCTACAGTTAAAGGGAAAACTGTGACCTGCCTGAGGCCACAGGGCTAACTGATGGCCAAGCAGGGATGGTGCCAAGCAGCGTATCAAGTCTTTTAGCCTATTTCTGCTCCAGCTTAGCATGTCTCTGAGTTTCCAGGTTGTCTAGCCATAGGCATCCTAGACACACTGGAGACCCTGGGCTGCACTTCAGTAAGGCTTAGCGTCTGTGTTGCAGCCTTGGCTCCGTGCTCATCAATTGCCAGTTTTCTTTCATTTAAAAGCTACATTTCAGGGGTGGGGTGGGTAGAGGACTCAGAGGCTAAGAGCACTCGCTGCTCTTTTAGAGGATCTAGATTCAGTTACATGGCCGCTTTCAACCATCTGTACCTCTGGTTCTATGGGGTCCAGCACCCTCTTCTGGCTTCCATAGGCATTACACTCTCACATGGTACACATTCATACATGCAAGCAATACACTCATATACATAAAGTAAATATTTTAATACTATTTTAAGAGCAATTTTAGATTCACAGAAAAACAAGAAAGCCCCTGTGCGCTCTCTGCCCCCACACGTGTGTGACTTCTTTCTCTTCTGGCATTCCACACCACAGTAGTGCTTTTGTGACAACTCACGTATTGTCATCCAAAGGCCAGAGCTTACACTAGCGTCCACTTTTGCTATGTATTCTGTGAGTTTTGACAAATGTTTAATGACATATGTTCTCCATCTTACCATGTGCAACAGTTTTGGTACTCTAAGAGTCCCGTGTTCTGGATCTTCCCAGGCTCTGACGACTGTTAAACTTGTTACTGTCTCCAAAATACCATAAAGTGGCATCATACTGTATGTCTTTCATTTTATAATATGCAAGGTGAGTGACCTCTATGTCTTTTCATGGCTTGATAGCCGCACCCCTCTCTCTCAGTTTTTTGAGACAAGCTTTCTCTATGTAGCTCTGCTATCCTGGCACTCGCTCCATAAACCAGTCTGGCCTCAAACTCACAGAGAATCCGCCTGCCTCTGCCTCTGCAATGCTGGGATTAAAGACATATACCACCACCACCCAGCTTGACAGCTCATTTTTAGCACTGAATGGTATACCATTATCTGGGTGAGCCATATTTTATTTATACACACATTGAAGGGCATTGAGAGAGCTTCTAAGTCTTGTGATACAGGAAGCTGTCACGAACATCTGTGTACAACGTCTGTGTGGATATGTTTTTGACTCATTTGAATAAATAACAAGGGAATGAATGTAATTGCTGGTATAAGGGGGAGGATGAATGAGCGTTTCTATTGCTCCATATTCTTGCCAATATTTGGTGGTGTCAGAATTTTGGAGATTGGCCATTCTAATAGATGTGTAGTGATATCTCATTATCATTTGAGTTTGCGGTTGCCTTGTGATATGTGGTTCCCTCTCCCTTCTCCCTATCCCTCTCCCTTCCACAGTTTTGCGGGTCAAATCCAGTACATGCTATGCAAATTCTAAGCCTAGAACTGAGCTGAGCTATGTCCTTGGTCCTGGAACATCTTTTCAAATGCTTCTTTGTACTCTGCATGTCTTCCTTCATGAAGTATCTCATCCATTAGCCGATTAATTGGTTTGGTTTTTTTTTTTTTTCCGTTGTTGAAATTTTAAAGGGTTTTTTGTTTGTTTGTTTGTTTGTTTTGGTTATCAGCTCTTTTACCGGCTGTGATTTGCAAACACCCCCCTTGTGTACAGATTATTTCCTCGTGGTCTTTTAAAGATTTATTTATTTATTTATTATTTATTTAATGTATGTATGAATATACTGTAGCTGTCTTCAGACACCCCAGAAGAGGGCATTGGTTCCATTCCAGATGGTTGTGAGCCACCATGTGGTTGCTGGGAATTGAACTCGGGACCTCTGGAGAACAGTTGGTGCTCTTCACCGCCGAGCCATCCCTCCATCCCCTCTCATGGTCTTTTAAAGAGCAAATGTTCAGTGAAGTCTGGCTTTTCAATCATCTCTTCCTAGATCATGCTTGTAGTGTTACAGCTGGAAGGTCCTTGCTAAAGCTCAGGTCGTCCGTACTTTCTCCCATGTTGCCTTCTGGCAACTGCGTAGCCTTTTAATTTTACATTTAGGTCTGAAGTCCACTTTGAGTGAATTTGGGTGAAGTCAGTTAGATTCATCATTTTTTGAGGTGGCTGTGAACGTGTCCCAGCACGATTTACTGAACACTCTCTCTATTCCTTTGCTGCTAGTCCGGTGACTGCATCTGGGTCTCCTCTCTGTTCCACTGACCCGTTGTTCTGTTCTCACACCACTGCTGCTGGTCCTTGGTCTCTATCACTGCTCAGTAAGTCTTGAAGTCAGACTGTCAATCCTCTTTGGTTTTCTCCCTCAGTATGGGACAGCTATCCTAGGAGATATATAGATATAGATGGACATAGACATAGACATATATCTCCATCCTTATATATCCCTTTATATAAACTTCAGAATCAATTTGTTTATATCAACAGAATTAACTTCCTGAGATTTTTCATTGAGATTCCACTGAATCTGTATACATCAAATTATAAAGAACCAACATGCTGACAATCGTGGGCCTACCTATGCTTGAACACGGCATAGCTCTCTATATTAAGTTCTTTGATTTTATAGTTTTACTAATGCAGATCTTGCACACCATTTGTTGAATTTATACCTAAGTAGTTCATCTTGGGGGCAGTGCTAGTACAAACTTCAGGGTGGGTGATGTACACACATCTGCATGTGCGCATGTGTAGAGGTCAGACATCAACAGCACATGTCTTCCTCAGCACTTTCCATCCTATTTGTTGAGACCAGATCTCTTACTAAATCTGTCGCTCTCCAGACTAGGTAGCCTGGCTGGCCAGCCAGTTCTAGGGCCCTTCTGTCTGCCTCCCCGCCCTGGGCTTACATGGGCCATTGCAGACAGCTCTATTTTTTAATGTGTGTGCTAGGGATAGAACTCAGAACCTCATGCTTACATGGCAAGCCCTTTACCTTCTGAGCCACCTTCTCAGCCCCTGAAAATGGGTTTCTAGTTCCAATTTCACTTGTTCATTCCTGATACATATTAAAGGTTACATTAACTCTTGCCTATTGATCTTGTATGGTACAACCTTGCTGTGTGGCAGCTATAATCACTTTGCCATTTGCTTTCAAAATAGACACCTCCTCAGGGGATAGTAATGGAATTTATTTTAGTCACAGCACTCTCTGTTTCTTTACGGCTTTACTATATGCTGTTGCCTTTGTTTCTTTCTTCCTTTCAGCCTCCACTCCAGATATCCCCCTTCTTCCCCTGATTAATCTTCAAGGACTCAGAGAGGTCGTGGTTTACTTCGGGGAACCTTCCCTGACCCTAGAAGTCTGGGTTAGCTGAACACTTCCACTTGCCTGCCTCTCTGGAAGATGTCATTCTGTCTGTCCTCGCGACCCTCTCGGCTCCTTTGAGAGACAAACCACAGCGATGATGAGCTGTGCCCCAGGAAGTTAACCTGGATTGATTCATTTGATCCGCACAGATGTGAGCAGGAATGGGAATCTCTGGCCCGGACTCCCCTCAGCATAGAAAACAAGATACAGACACCTAGGTTGGCCCCTAAGCCATGGGGGATAGATCTTAGGCTCCCTGCTGTTCAGCTGCAGCCCTCACTACAGAAAACACATCCATGCCTCTGACCTCTCACCTATGCTGTCCTCCCTGTTTGGGATGCCCCCCTGGGGCGTCTCGTTCCTCCGCAATGACTCCCACACAGCTTCCACACTTGTTTTCTGGAGAGTCCATTTTTGGTCATAAGCCTAAGCAAGTTTATAAAAAGGAAACTTCAAGAACACTGAACCTCACAACCCTCCAGCATCTCTGGGCTTTTCGTGACAGTCTTGCTTGGCTGTTCCTCATAGCGTCCCTGCCTTGTTCAGTTATTGCGTTTGATTTGTACTCCATATGGTGACGTCAGCAGCATATTTGTCACTGGAGTGGTTCCCTAAGATCTCGTGGGTAATATCCACTGTTTTCTCTTTTAGAGCCTTGTGTTGGTTTTCTAATTCAATTTTGTTTTCCCAAATATTTGTGTGCCAAATACAAGTAAGAGACCATATGTCTGGCCTTTCAATCTGGCAGCTGGGGACTGCCTTCAACATAACTGTTCTCCTGTATCCCTAGCTTGCTTGTTAGAGCCCTGCTCAGTAGAATCGTACTATCACAGAGCTGAACGCTTAGCCTGTGACTCTCTCCCCCACCCCACCTCCACCCTAACACAAACCAAACCTTAGGACCTAGGATGTGGAAGAGGGAGGGCTCGGCAGCTTTCTCCAAAGATGCTTATCAGTCTAACACTGCATCTCTCATCCTGTCACCTCCAAGGCCCCGCCTCTCTCCAGAGTATCATTTACTGCAGCGCTCCAAGGAACTGCGCAGGTCATTCTCTCTTGCTGCCAATGCACACAAGACAAACGAAGGATGGGGTCCCTGGCAAGTACTTCCTGCTTTGGAGGCCTCAGTGGTAGAAGTGGGGAGGGCTAGTAACACAATACTTGATATGTTGACTGACGATAAGCTCAGACTCAAAGCTCTGAGGGCTGAGGCTGTATTCTGTGGATAGAGTGCCCACCTAGCATGCACAAAGCCATAATTTTGGTCCCCAGCATCTAATAAATTTGGGGTTGTGGTACACACCTGGAATCCCTGCCCTTGGGGGGAGGGTGCCGGAGGAGTCAAAGCTCAAGGCCTTCCATGGCTATATAAGAAGTAAGAGGGCAGCCCAGGATACATGAGATCCTGAAGAGGGGGGAAATTTTTACATATATAGAGAGAGGGGGGAGAGGGACAGGGACAGGGACAGGGACAAGGAGAGACAGAGATGCCAACCTGACAGCGTTGCCTGTTTGACCTATGCTCAGACTAAAGTAAGCTGGCCTGACTCCCTTGCCCTGGGAGGCTACTAATTTCAGAAGCATCTTGGGCCTGCTTCCACAAGCAAGAACAGTTGCATTTGCATGAAACCTATGTGAAAATTCTCTGTCAGGATAGAAAGGCTATTTGCTGTACAAAACAAAGGCTGCTTCCAAGTGTCCCAGTCCCTCCCTTCAGCCACTGAAGTCCAACCCCAGTGGGCAACTCTTCAGATCTGCAACACACACACACACACACACACACACACACACACACACACACACACACACACACACTCCTAAATCCCTGCCACCACTGGTTCTCCCCACCCGTCCTGCTGGCTGCCTTTTAGACTTTCCGCTCCCCTGGCTGTTTACAGCCCTGTTACTCACCGGCTCACCTAGGTCTCGGAAATGCCCCTCCTCTGTTTTTTCACATCCACAGTTTGGCTCCTTCCTGGTCTCTATGGACATCTTCCCAAGAGGCTCTGCTTGGCCTTCCTCTGTGTCCTTTTTCACTGGCAGGTTGTTTGTTTGTTTGTTTCTGCCCTGGTGGTGTTACTGGTGTCCACTGAAAACTCTGCCTTCCACTCTGACCTCTTCGGCTACATGTTCAGGTGTCTGCTCGGCATAGGCAGCTGGCAGCTCAACCCAACCTTTCTGAAGCCTTCAGGCAGATTTCCCCTGCTCGCCCAGCTCCTATCAGTGTCTAGTCACCGATGTTGAGAATTGCAGGCTTTGTATGGATGCTTCCCAGGCTCATGTTGGACCCCTAGTTTCCTCCCGTTCTACAAAACCAGCAATGAACCCTTCTCTACTTTCCTAAGAGCCCTGAACAGAACAAGGTATGTGGATGCAGGCTTTCACTGTAAGTGATACAGAAAGGATGGCTGCAGTCATTGCACGGCAGAGCATCTTCAGCATTTTCAGCCTTTTGTGGTTTAGCACATCAACTCCATCACCTGGTGTGATGGCTTCTCCTGGTGCCACTTCCTTCATCACTGTGTCTCTTGCGGTGACCGCTGGGGTGTTTGCTTGGTACAGGGTCTCACTAGGTAGCCCTGGCTGACCTGAAGCTCACTATGTAGTCCAGGCTGCCTCCAATTCACAAAAATCTACCTGCTTCTGCCTCCTGAGTACTGCACCCCAACACCCAGAAATCAACAGAATTTAACCCCTTTCACCCATTACACAACCTACCTACCTCTTCTCTAGCTCAGTGGTTCCCAGAACACAGTCCACATGGTAATTACTTGGAGGCCATTGTGTTTTGTAATTATAATCACTTTAGCAGTAGGGCTTAGCTAATGCAATACCCTCTACAAAAGAACACCTTGCACTATTTACAAAACTAACTATGTGACTCAAAGACCTGACCGAGCTTCAAAATGCAAAGCTCTTGGGAAAAAAAATAAGCCGTAGATCTTCATACCACGAGTTGGAACTCTTCCAATTTGATCATAAAAAGATAAATGGCCCGGTTTTAAAATGGGCATGTACAATTTTTGTTTATTGAATGGATTTCAATAAAGCTAGGTAACCACGTAAGCCAAGGATCTGAACAGACATTCCTCCAAAAGAGATATACCAATATGGAACCAAAGAAGATGATCTACATCATTAATGATCTAGGAAACTAGCCATCAGAATCACAATGAAGTGATTAAATAGTCTCCAAAAATGTTTAATTGTAAAACTCTAGATGGATTGATTAATTGTATGGTATTTGAGTTTTGGCATGATAAAGCTGACTTTTAAATTTTACATATATATGCAAAATAATGCACACAGACATATATATATATATCATTACACCCCCAAGGATAACAGAATAAAACTATCAGGTAAATAGCATATCAATGATGTGGGGAAGTCAGAAAGCTTATGAGAATGTAAATGTCCTGACTGTTATAGGAAGCCCACGGGTTGGCAGGCCCTCAGCCAGGTAAACAGAGTTACCACACAGCCAGCTATCACACTGCCGGGTGGATTTCAGAATAAGAACACATGCCACTGGCAAACGAGACACAAGTGTTTGCAGAAGTGTTGTATACTGCCAACATCAATGGATAGCTAATATCCATGCATGGAATACTATTTAGCAGTAAAAAGAATGAAGTGCTGTTCCATGCCACACCACAGATGAGCCCTGGAAGCATTGTACCAGGTGGAAGATGTGAACCGAAGAAGGGAACATGTTTTTTATAAATTATCCCGACCAGGGCAAACGTGGAGAAAGTTGATCACTGACTGCCTGGGGCAGAGGCCACAGTATGTAGTGTTTCTTTTAGGGGTGAAGAAACTGTCTGAAGATTTATGTAGTGATGACTACACGGTTCTATAAATAGGCAAGAATTTTTGAATTATACACTTTAAGTGGAACATTTGTATGGTATATGAATTATACTGCAATTATTTTAAGATGTAGTAATACGAGGGACATTGTTGATAGGGGCATATTCTAGAGAGCTTTAAGTGACAATATGAGCTCTGAGAACTGAATTCTCTAGGGCCAGTTCTTTTTTTTTTTTTTTTTTTTTTTTCAATTAATTAATTACTTTGCTTATTCACTTTACATCCAGCTCACTGCTAGGGCCAGATCTTTTTCAAAAGATATTTCATATGCTATCTGCATCAGTAGAAATAAATACCATGTTCCAACCTCACCCAAGAGACTGTAATTCAGAACTTTCTGGATGGGGTTAATATTCCACCCTTACAGCAAGCACTCCAAGTAAGGCAGTAGCTTATGACTGTAACTCAGTCCCCCTGATGACACAGTCCTCCTGTTTTCTTGTCATGAGCTCCTGACCGCTTCACAGATGACCACCGCACCCCACACCCCAGCCCCCCATGTCTCACAGCCTCATCTCCCATGGAGCCCTTCACACAACTTTTATATCAGTCAAGATAAAAATCTTTATGGTCTGAACTTACCCTTTAGTTCCCACTCTTGGTAGGTTGTCCCGTCTGTGATTGTGAAGCAGATCTCACCCCCATCCTCTCATTTTAACCAGCCCATTAGCTAGAGCTGACCACACACGCCTTTCATAGTCTAAAACACTGTGTATCCCTGCTGCTTGCAGATGAGCCAGCGAGGCTCACCAGTGTTAGGAGAGCGTGCCTGTGGGTGAGGTGGCCCATCCTACCATGTGTTTAGTATACAGTAATTGAGTAGGCCACTCTTCAGCGGGGCCTTTAGTGCACAGGGTACAGGGTGGCAGTCAGTTTCTTCCGAGGAGATCAGGGTCCTCCCTGGGGACCCGAAGATCTGGGGCCTACATCAGATAGCACTGGAATTCGGACAGGACCTGGGGGGCCCTGGCCACCACTGAGCTTGTCATGCCCTGACAGTGCCACTGGCGCCAGCTCTTCTCGGAGGCTTGCAACTGCTTGGCTGAATCCTTATTCCAACTGGTGACCCTGGACAGAAAGGCCTTGACCGCCTCATTGTCCTCGATCAGTAAATCACCCTGTCTCCGCAGCAGGAGAGGAGCTGAGAAAGCCATTCACAGCCTATTTGTTAATGAGCTCTTAAAAATTAAACGATGATTGCCAGATAACTATTTTACAGTGCAACCAGAGCCCCTTGCAACTACTTCAGTAATTACATTAAGCCATTCTATTTGCAAGAGGCTAGCAGGAAACAAACCATTAATTAGTATTATGTTTTCCCTCCCACTGCCCCTTCCTTCCCCCCCCCCCCAGCCCTTGGATTATGGAAGCCACGCCCTGAAGCCAGAGAGCTGGGGTGCACTCTGGAAGACTGAATGCTCCATAGAGCTTACTGGTGAGGAGAGTGGAGAGTGGGGGCGGGGGAATCCCAATTGTGGTGGTCCCAGTGGGCCCTGAGGTCTACTGTGGCCTAAGGTCTCCTGAACAAGAACCCAGTGTGGCCCTGTGTCCATTTCTTTGGTCCTGAAGTAGAGTAGTTGACAGTTGTGGGGCAAGCTGAGCCCAATGTAGGCATGTTCCCAGGGGCCTCAGAGCCAGTGGGTGGGGCGGGCACCTGGGCAAACAGAGCTAAGAAACAGTCAGGAATGAATCAAGGATGGTTTAAATATGCAGAAATGCAGTTCATACCTTTGGGCAAAAATAATCCCAAACAAAGTTATGTAATGGGTGGGAGGGCTCTGATAGGAGGGGCGAGGCCTCAAGGTGCAAAGGGTTTGAATGAATGGGTGAGAGAGACTGCAAAAGGAGTGGGAGGGACCAGGGGAATCTGGCCACAGCTGGTCCATGAAGCCATTGCTGGGGAGTGGCTGTCCCTGTGGAGATGCAGTGTTCCTTGTGGGACCCTGAAGGGCCGTTACAGGAAGACAGCACGACACTCCGTTTTCTGGGTGGCCTTAAGATACCTGCCAATGTGTGGCTTTCTTAGTCCTGAGGTGGTAGGGGTAGGGAAAGGCTGGTGGGCAAAGGAGTGGAGTTTGAGGTGCCATAGTGCCTCTTGTAAGTTAGCACACCTCTCTTAGACCATATTCTCATCCCTGGCTCACAGCCTGACCCCAGCCCTTTCTGATGGGTTTGTCCCTATCCCTCCACCGGAAGTTCACAGTGCCCGTGCCCTTACCAGGTCAAGCTTCCCAGGAGCAGCAACTTAGATGACACCCTATTCCCAACAGATCTGTGCTTCCCTGTGTTAAGTGTGGTCCTCCCTCCGTCCTTGAAGACAAAGCCTTTTGTATCCTGCAGTCCCCTGTACTGACTAAACTGGTCATAAAGCAGGTGCTGTCACACTGGACACGGAGGCAGCAGAAGGCATGGCATGGTCGGGGAGAGGGGAATGGCTCATGCATGCTGCAAAGCATAAGAAAGACTACCTGAGGAGCCCTGGGCCCAGGGATGGGGCTGGTTGGCCCTGGAAGTGCAGAATCATTTAGAGGGGAGAGCTGTGTATAAAGTATGTCAGAATGCACTCAGCTGCATATCAGTCAGAACCCCAAAACCATGCAACCAATTAGACAAAGGCTTGTGGTGGCCACACAAAGCCTGCTGCTCCAGATTGGCACAGAGGGGACCACCCTTACCAGGAGTTTGGGTGGCAGAAGTAAGGTAGAGAGAACAGATTTTGAGAAACACTGAAGTAAGCTTTGTCATCTCCTTCTCTTCATCATGATGATGATGATATTGATTAAATGTTGTTGCAAGAATTTCTAAAGCACACAGTGGCCCAGTGCAAGAGTTCAGAACTCCTGGAGCCATATATGCTCGCTGCTCCCTGTGGACAGTCCTACAGACAGCCGTTAGCAAGCCTTGGAAAAGTAGAGGATTCCAGAGAACTAATGGGCAACCTGCCAGAGGCAGAAGAGGATTGCTAGAGGGCTGGCTGCCATGCTCAATGGCAAGGGACAAAGTTTCCATAGCTGGGGACATACATACCTGAGACTCTGAGCTCTTCTTTGGTGGCTGATTGCTGTAATGATCCTGCTGGGCTCTGGGTTCACAGGGAAATAGTTGCCAGGGCCCAAAAGAAAAATATGTCTTCTCCAAGGATCAAGGGGAGGGAGGGTAGCCTGGCTGAACTGAAAAGTGACTGGGTTTCCTGCTGACTTCTGTATCTATTGGCCTGGTCTTCATGGAAACTGCAGGGCATTTTGGGAGACATAGCTTTAGGGTTCTAGTGTTGTACACTTCATGATTAGTGTTAGCACTTTTCTATGATGCAAATGGGTGCTCTGGGAGTTCCAGGGGTGGGAGGGGATTTGGGTAGTAGGAACAGGACAGTCTTTGAGAGCTGCCACAGCTACTATGAAGCTGTGAGGATGTCCACTGGGAATTCCCCAAGCAAGCCAAAGATGGCATGGGTGCCCACACCCAGACCAGGCTTGGGGAAGTTGGGCTGTGGTCCCAGGAGAAGCTGAGCCTGGGGTGACAGGGCTGGGCTGGGTAGAGCTAAGCTGGGCAGGGCTGAGAGAGAGAAGAGAAATGTTGGCCTCCAGGCTCCTGGATGCCTATACTGGGCAAGGCTTCTTGTTTCCTTGGGTGGTGACCCGGAGTTTCTCTGCTGTTCTTGAAGGGATGGGTGCTGGCTCCTCCAGCCTGACCTCCCAGAACTGATGGGGATAGACAAGCAGACACTCTGAGAAGCTGGCTCCTCACGACCTCCACTAGACCAGGATGTAAGCAGCAGGGCAGTAGACAGTTGCTTCTGGGAAGTACGGTTCTCCCAGGTTGCTGATCCACACACTCATGTGTCCCCAGGGTGAGACAGGTAGTAGCTAAGCCCTTACAAATGGTCCCTCTGGCCCCCAGGCCAGCAAAGAAGTCATTATGTTGTTACATAAATAAATTATCTACTTACACGGGAGTTGGTATATAGGTGCCGGTTAGTATTATTGCTATGCAATTATGCACTTAGCTTGAAGAGGGAGGCAAGCAGACAGGTTGAATCACCCCCATCCTAGGGGGAGACAGCTGGCTCCCACCCCTCACCTCAGTGAGAACCATGACCCAGAACCACAGCAAATGAGGTGCTAGAGGCTTGCCGGAGTGGAGTCTCCGTACAGTTTGGGCAACAAACCCCAAGGCGACACTCTGGCGGCAGCTTCTGGAGCGCTTACTCACCTGAAGCAGACCTGATTCCCTGCTGCAGGCTTTCAGCCAGGCCCTGGCTGCCTCCTTGAATTGACAAGGAAGGGCTGCCGCCAAGCCAAGAAGCCACACAAGAGGCTATAGGGGAGCATGGCTCTGGGAGGAGACCAGTAACTGCTCCTCTCTGCACGAACCCTAGAGTCATCAGATGGAAGGAACCCATCTAATAATCTAGTACTCCAACCCTATTTCTCCAGGTGGGGAGGCAGGCCAGAGAGGGAAAGTGACTCGTCCAAGCAGACACAGCAAGCCTTGGGGACCCTGGAAGTGAAGCCTGGCCTGCTTCTTGCCTCCCCATCCTCCCCACACACGTGTATGCATTCCACACACATACATACACAGGCACACACACCAGATGCATGTGTACACACACACACCACACATACCACACATGCATGTGCACACAGACACACACACACACACACACACACACACACACACACACACACACATACACACCATCACTGGGGCTGCTCCAGTTTCTCACTTCCTCTCAGTCTTGCTTGCAGCCCTGCCCAGGCCTGCCTGTAGCCTCACCTCTCCCCTCCTCTGCTTTCCCCTTGCTGCTTGGCTTTTCTTCGCCCGGCCCCTGGAGCCAAGGGAGGCTCCTCTCTGGCTTTGGCCAGTGCTTGTCCTCTCCTATGCTAACCCCTGGAGATCCTCATCAGATGGCCTTGCCCTTCTCATCTGCCTTCTTCTTTCTCCAAAGAGGGTCTAAAATAAAGGAAAGGCACTAAACTAAACAAGGAGGGTGAGTTGTCTTCTTGGTCTATGATTGGATGGGCTGGACCATGGGGGCCTCGTAAGGTTGGGACAGTGATGCCCACCACAGCAGCCCCCATAACCAAGAGCCCACCAACTTGTGTTCTTTGGAAGCAAAGGGAAGGGAATGGAGTCCAAGGGTATGGCCAGAGGTGAGGCGTTACACTTTAGCTCTATGGGCCTGAGCTCTGAGCACCCTCCTTAAGTGCCCTTGATTCTCAGAGGACATAGATGAATTTCCTCAGTCATTCAGTAATACAATCCTGGAGACCCCTACCGAAAGGGAGCCATATGTTGTTCAGAGTATCATGGGCTGCCAAGGGCTGGGTCTGGAGCCTCAGAGAGCTAACTCTAGTCCTACTGATGCCAAAAGACTGTTTCTCTCTCTCTCTCTCTCTCTCTCTCTCTCTCTCTCTCTCTCTCTCTCTCTC
>NC_034604.1:31167131-31227063 GCF_900095145.1 Mus pahari | reverse complement strand
GAGAGAGAGAGAGAGAGAGAGAGAGAGAGAGAGAGAGAGAGAGAGAGAGAAGCACCTCAGAGTGAAAAGGTGTGGCTACAGAAGCAAGCTCACTAAGCCTTGAGCTTTCCTTTCAGAATCTCGAGTGTCCCTCAACCCCACCCAAGTCATTGCAGCCACTCACATTCCTAGGCCAAGGATTCCAGGACACATCTCCCCACTATGTGATCTAGGTCCCCAGTAGGGAAAACAAACCAAACATCAGGGCAAACTGAGCCCAAGCCCAGATGTCTGAGCATCTGCCACAGCCCTTCTCCACAAAGTCAGGAGTCCTTTGAGGAAGGGAGATAGATGCCAGAATACCTCTGAGTGGTACAAGAAACCTTCTCTCACTTACTAGTGCTCAAGCTTCAGGCCAGGGTAGAAATCTGGGAAGAGGAGAGGCCTATTTTATCCTCTCTGATAGAGCCTGGGCCGCCCCTGCCTGGGGTGGGCCAGGACTGGACTCTACACACTCCTTGGGAGGCAACTGGCAGCAGCTAGGAGCCCCTACATTCTGGGGCTCCGGAAGAGTGAGTTTCTCAGACTTTATGGAAGCTCTGGGGTCCATGAGAATTTCTGTGGTCCTTCAGGGAGTAGCCTTGTGCTCTGTTCCTCCTTTGGTGGCCTCACCAGGTAGAAAGCAGAAACGAGAAGAGGGGGCTCATGACTGGGAGGGGTTAAATGGGGATGAGGGTAAGGCCAGCCTCATCTTTTCTGAGAGAACTTTTCAATTCTTTTGGCAGAGCTTGTGGCTCAGCAATGGCTTAGGGGCTAAGGGGAGCATCTCCAAAAAAGACCAATTAACGCTACCCCTCATTTGAAGCAACCGAGGCATCTCAGAAAGAATTCCCACGGGCAGGGCTGCAGGTGAGATGGCTTAGCCGAAAAGGCACTTGCCACCAAGCCTGAATTTGGACCTCAGGAACCTGTGTGGTGAAAGAAGAGAACAACCAGCTACCACAAGCTGTGTTCTGACCTCCACATACATACATGCCCACACACATACACACGAAACTAATAAATAAAACTGCAGATGCTTTTAAATAAGGCTTCCCGTGGAACAGCAAATCCACGGAGAAGAGGCAAAGTCTCGCTCAGCCCCTAAGACTGCTTTGCTGGAGACGTTTACAGGGAAGAATCTTGGAGCCCCAGAGGGAAGGAAGGTAGTATGGGGTTATTGTTAGTTTTTTGTTGGTTTTTTTTTTCCTCCTTCCTCTTTTTACTCAAAGGTATTTTTGCACATGACTCAAACAAGTCTAAACTTTCCTAAACTTCAAAGTTTGCTCATGGCACAGCCTCAAAGTGGAAGAGAAGATGTTAAAAAGGGAAAAGAGAGAGAGAGAGAGAGAGAGAGAGAGAGAGAGAGAGAGAGAGAGAGAGAGAGAAAGGTTGTAAGCCAGTGAAGTGTTGTGTGGTTGTTGCTCACAGGAGCTGAACTGACTTGTGTTGCTTTTTAGAATCCCATTGTGAAACAGGCTTTGCAGGGTGCTCTCTCCTCCTGTCCACGGGCTCACTCACTGGGCAGCCTGGGGTAAGAGGAAGAAAGGCCTGTGGCCACAGGCCTGCTCACAGGTCATTTTCAAGCTCTCAGCAGGAGAGGGAGCATGTGTGCATCACCACCTCCCTGTCCCCATGGTCCCACCTTCCCTGGAGAAGTTTTGCATAGTAGATGGGAGGAAAAGACACTGCTGACATGCTCCCGGGCCCACTGGGCCTCTCTCTACCTTCCAGTGACAGAGGTGCCACTTCCACTGTCTGGGCCACAAGATAGGGGTCCATCCCATGCCCACTCTGTCCTACCTTCTCCAGCCAAGTCATAGGGTTGTGACCAGCTGCATGTGTTCCTAACTCCGTCCTGCCACTAAACCTGTCACTGGCTCAGACAGATGACTTCATTATCCTGAGCCATCCTTGTCTGCAAAATGCAATGATGGCAGGCCTCCTTTCCAGGGAGAACTCAGTTAATGTAAAGTTAACTCCTCTCCCGGCATCTGTTTTCTCTGCCCAAACCACTCACCTGATCACACACACACACACACACACACACACACACACACACACACACACGGCAAAATCCCACCCATCCTCCGAGATCTTCTTCATGACCTGACCCCCCCCCCATCTCCCATCCACCCTCCTGTCAGGGCTGTGTCCGAATGCTCTGGCCCCCTGGAGAGAGCTTGCACCCCTGGAATTTCCATGGCATGTCTGACTTGCGTCATTCATAAACTGCCATGGACTGCCAGGACAGCCGTGCCAGGAAATGCTCTCTCTCTTCTACTGCCCCCACTGCTCTCCTCAGCTGCTCTCTTCTAGTGGGAGAGTCACTTAGCTGTCCAAATGACAGGTCTCAACAACCCTTCGTGGGCCAGGTAGTAGAGTCGACAGCCTTAAAGAGGTCTGAGCTCATGGGGAGATGGAGATGGGAGCCACAGACAGGAAGTAAAGCGGCTTCTGTGGACACGGAAGAGGCATCTGGGACATGCAGGCTCAGCTAGAAGCGCCCTTCACCCCCTCTCCCCCACAGCACAAACAGCTCACAGCTCTTAAATAAAGCCCAGGGTTCCACTGGGCCAGCAGTGTCCTGGCTGACTGGACTGCTGCTCACCTTCTCTCCTGGCCTTTCTCAGAGCATGTGTACCGCTCTCCACCCTCATACATAAATAAATGCACACACATGCCACACACACACACACACACACACACACACACACACACACCTTGGCACGCTGTCTTTGGATTTTGCAAAACCACCAAAGCTCCCTGCCTCAGGGCTCTTGCACACACTCTTGCTACTTTTTGTCTGTCTTGACTCTTGCTTGCTCCACAGATTCCAGAATAATCGTTGCCTATAAAGTCCTCCCCTCGATACAGCTTGTTCCGTCCATCCTCTCGTAGATCAGCATACAGAAGTGGTTGCTGAATGAACCGATCTTAATATGTAGCACAGACTTAATCCATTATTCGTGTAATCAGCTGTTTGTCCATCCTCACCGAAGCTGTAACCTTGGTCAGTGCAGATCTGTCTGGGACCCAGTCACATCTCTCACACCTAACAATGTGCCTAAAACACAGGGAGCCTTCTGTCTCCATCAAATAGACAGACTAAGCATGGGTCAGGCCAAGAAGGAGAGTGCCACCTGAGCAGGAATGTTGGTTCAGAGGATGTAAGGGTATGGATGGATAGGAGAGCAAGCACGCATGTAGCCTGCAGGTCTGTATGGCAGAAACAGCCTTAGAGCTATGAGCTATGAACTGAAGCCCGGCAGGATAGGATTCAGCTGCCCGGGCAGAGTTTGGATTTAGTGGGTAGTAAAGGTGGATGCAGGGCCTGGGTGTGGGTCTTAGAAAGTTTACTTTGATGGACTTGGAGTGTTCAGGCTGAGGAAGCAACACTTCAGGCTGAGAGACCAAAGTCAGGGGACAGGAGGAGACAGGCAGGAGTGAACTGAAGTGATGACCAGTCAGAAGGGAGGGACCATAAGAATGGCATTTTGGAAGCTGCAGGAGCAAAGGCTTAGAGAAGTCTTCTCAGGATCCCCTAGCATCTCCTTCACAGAGCAAAGCTACGTAAAGCAGGGCGCATACTCACTGTGCCTTACTGTGGTGGAGAGAGAGGGGCTGGCCCTTTCTCAGACTTAGCCTCCCCTGAAGTCGCCCCTGATAAGACTCACTTGAGGCCCCAGGAGCACCAGAGATCAGCTTGCTACGCGGACATCATCTCTTTCTGTGCTCCCCCTACCAAGTTTGGCCTACAGTTAGGGGCAGGCAGGCCCCCCAAGTCAGCTCTAGAGCCCCAGGATTCCTGGCCTTGACCCAGAGTCCTTGCCTTCTGCAGACTGACCTAAGGAGGCCTCTGTCCTGAGAAGCACTGGGACCCTCTGCTAAGGAGACAGAAGACTGGCCAGGGTGATCTTTGACTGGGATTCTAGTAAGGATGGCTGTAAGGGGACACCTCAGGCAGAGCTAAGCAGGCAAACCGCAGGCTCAGGCTTTCTGGGAGCCAGGAGAGGGAGAGTCTTTGCTGTGTAACCCTTTCAGCACCACACCCAGACCGGAGGCAGGAGCCGGTGTCCTTGCCGACAGTCCTCCACCAGCGTTTTCTGGGATGTGTGCTTAGGGCAGGGGGGCGGTGCAGCCGCCTCTGAGTTCATCTCGCAGGCCTCCCAGAAAGGAGCCAGCTGGAGCTGCCTGCTTGCCTGGTCTGAGGTTTGCAGTTCATGTGTGTGGGAGGGGGCGCCAAGCCACCTGGAGCACCCGAACTCTCTCAAGTAGGCTGCAACCCATATGGGCTGGGGAGGGGCTCCTTCAGCCAGTCCCAAGTGGGAGTGTGTAAAGGTATGCCCTAGATGATGGTCTCTCAGTGAGGCTGTGACCAGCCCCTTGGGAATGAGGAGATCTAAGACAAGTGTCAGGCAAAGCTGTAGAGAACAACTTCAGGAGGCAAGGGTGCTTCCTTCCCTCAGAGCCAGCCGGTGGGCTTCCTTTTGGTCCATTCCTGGGATCAACTCTGGCTGTCTCCCCGCCCCCACACGGTCCTTAGCCTGGCCCTCGCTGGAGGAATCCCATCTCCTCTTCCCCCTAGTCCTGCTCCCCCCAGTTCAGCTCAAACCCCTTCTCTGGTGAGGAAGTCTGAGGCACGTTTTCTCGGGCGCACGTCCTGGCTGTCGCGGTGGGCCCAGGGAGGGGGCGCAGGGCACAGAGCCGTCGCTCACACACACACCCAATACACACACTCACAGGGGCCTGGGTGGGTGGGAGGTGGGTGGAGGGCGGCTGGCGCGGGAGGGGAAGAGTTAAGGCTCGCCGCTCCCCTCCCCCGGAGGGTGTGACCGCCTATAAGAAAGGCGCCGCGCTCCGGCACTGGGGCTGCAGGCGGCGGGGGCGCAGCGCAGCAGCGGAGATCCGAGGGCGTCCCTCCGCCTAGGACCCGGGGCAGCATGTCGGAGCCCAGGAGGAGGGGCCGCGGCCGCGGCAAGAAACACCGAGAGGGAAGAAAGCGGGAGCGAGAGCCTGATCCCGGGGAAAAAGGTAGGGCACCTCGGCGCGCCCAGAAACCCCATTTCGCTGAGAGAAACCTGCTGCCCGCTCACCCGCCCCAAGCGCTGCGCGGATGAGTCTGGGGTGCAGCGAGCAGCGCAGGGGTGACAGCAGCCGGGGTGCACTCTCTTGCGATCGGTTCGAGCGGGTCCCTGCGGCAGGGGCAGGGTAAACAAGGGATGAGCGCCCAGAGCCCGGCGGTGGCAGCGCGCGCGTCTCCCAGGGCGGCAGAGACCCGGGTGTCCCCCCAGCAAGCGGGCAGCATGTGTCGGGGACACGGAGGGAGACCGCGGTCTAGCACACCCCGGGCCTAGTCTTCCGTGTTTGGGGAGCTGTCACTGCCTTCCCTTTGCTGGGATCCTCAGCCAGCTGGGCTCTCCGGTTCCCCCGCACACACACCCCTGTGCCACACCTCCACCCGTTCTGCTCCGCCATTGGAGCTTGGGCAGCACGCCCGCCACCTCTGGAGATGAAGGGGATGCCCTGCCCTGGGAATGAACCCCGGGCAGCGGGGTACTGCTGCTTCTGAAACATATGTGTCCCCCAGAGGGGGACCAGGCATGGAATGATTGCCCCACCTTGGTCTTCTTGGTGATTCCCTTGGGCTTTTGAGTTCTGCACCCCTCCCTTTGAACGAGCAGAGCCCTTGACAAGCACCCACGTTGGTGCTGACCCTGGGCAGCTGCAGAGTAAAGGGGTATGCTGGCCTTGGATTTCCCAGCCCAGAGCACATCTTGAGGCCCCCTTTGGGGAAGCCCTGGCTTCTCACTTCTTTTTCCTTCCTTGGGCAAGCTTTTCCTTGCCTATTTTGTAAAAAGTCTACTTTGTACTAGCCGGCAGGCTAGACAAGTTCAAATGCCCCATCTCCACTTAGTCCCCACGAGATCTCTGGGCTACAGGTGGCCTTATCTGCATTCTACAGAGGAACTGAGGGTTTCCGAGAGTGAAGTCAAAGAATACTTTCCAAAGGTGAGACTTTGGACTTCAAATGCCATTCTCAAGACAAGTGCGCCCAACTTGCTTGGTCCATACCTACCTTGGGGTTCCCACCAGGGTGCAACGAAAACAGTTTCCAACTACCACTCACCTGAGGGTTAGAAAACTTCCATTGTGGCTGAGATATAAGCCACTCTCTGCGTAATGATGAAGGGGACAAGACTTCCCTGGGGAAGAGTCTTTACCGGAGAGAACCTAAGAATTCACAGTTATCTCCAGCCCTCCAAAGAGAAGTTTAGGATTTAAAGACCAAGCTGCCTTGCCTCTTTTGGCCATTTCTGTGGGGCAGGTGTCTTGGAGTCTTCCTGAGGACTGTGGTCAGCTGAGCAAGAGACAGATGTAAGTCATCTCCTGCCAGGCACCTGTCACGTTGGGCTGGCAACTGACCTGTGACCTGGGGGACCTGCAGGGGCCAACCCAGCATGGGCTTCACTCAGTGAATCTTTGCTAACTCTCCTCTCCCCTGCTTCCCGCCACATACATCCTGACTTGGGTATGATATCCAAGATGCAGGAACGAACCTGGTACTGTGGCACCGGATAGGCTCCAGCCGCTGGGCATCCCCTGAGCCCAGAAAAGGAGCATCCTGATGCCAAGGATGGAGTACTCACTGAGGGGAGGAGTGGACCACAGCCCTCAGAATTATCTGTCCCAGCGTCTACCCAGTGTGAAAAGTCCTCTTAAAGTCTCTCTGTGAACATTCTTCCTGTCTTTTTTTTTTCCTTGTGCTTTCTCTTGTTCCCCATTCTCCAGTGGCCACCTGGCTCTTCAGAATGCCCTTTTGTAGGGCTCTGACTGAGAAGCAGACCCCAGGCAGATCCAAGGACAGAACTAGACAAATTTTGGGTACTTTGGAACAATCTAGAATGTAGAGGGCATGGCCCATGGTACGGTAAGGTTACACTCTAAAATGAGATTATGGAGAGAAAGTACCATGGCAGTGAGAAACAAGAGTTTTACATCTCTGGTTTATAACTGAAAGGGTCTGACTCAAACCTGATGGGAAGAGTGATTAGGGTAGCCATGGCTGAGCAGAACAGTAGTGATGCAGGCCTTTTATCTCAGCACTTGGGATGCAAAGGCAGGTGCATCTCTCTGTTTGAGGCCAGCCTGGTCTACAGAATGAGTTCCAGGACAGCCAGGGCTACACAGAGAAAACCCTGTCTCAGGGGTCAGGGTAGAAGAAAAAAAGAAGAGAAAAAAAAATGACCATGATCTTCAGAACTACAAGCCATTATACTTTTCCAGGCCAGTTTGCAGCTACCAGGACCTCATAGCGTTCTCAGAGCGCCTCTTAACCATCTTAACTGTGAAGCGGGGCTCTGTAAAGCAAGAGGGGGAAAGCAGGAGAGGTACTGACGAGTCGGCGCCCCCAGCAGCACCCAAGTTCCTCCCTAGCAAACCGGAGGGGGGGGTCCCTCCACCCAGGCAGTGTGAGGCAATGGGTATCTCCCCTGCCTCAGCACAGGAGGCTTGGGTGGGGCAGAGCTGCAGGTGTGAGCCCTGTGTCGTGACTCACAGCGAGTTTATGAGGCCAGTTCCTGGCATCCCCTCTGGGGCTGCCCCTAACAATCCGTGTTCCTTTCTTCCAAGGCAGAGACTTGCCAGCCTTGGCAACAGTGGGGCTAAGGACTTAGGCTAAGTCCACTTTGGTGTGATGGATGCCACACACGACAGCTGGAAGCCGGACACTTGGAACCCTCTCTAACTGTGCCTCTGCGAGATGTGGGCTTAGTGTCCCTCTCTCTGGACTCCTGGCAGTGTGTTCTGCTATCAGCTCTCAGCCTCTACATGCCAGGGGCCGATTTGCACCTTTTGGGTCTTCTGACTCTCAGAGCACCAGTGGAGAAGGACTCTGAGGCTGCAGTCAGTAAAAGGATCTGGCTACAGAGACAATAACGAGTCAGTCCTAGTTTAGAGACAGACTCCATGATCAGCTTTGGAGCCACTGGCCTTTTCTGTGTGGCCTTTGAGAGACCAGTCAGGATTGAATGGAAATGTCCTTCTGCTGCAGCTCCTCTGTAAACTGGGAATCTTCATCTTCCCATAGAGGGCATTGGGAGGACCCAGGTCTCCAGCAGGTGTCCAGGGGTATGAAGGTGGAACAGCATACTTAGTGAAGAGCTCTGGCCATATATCATTTGAATTCCCTGGACACAAAGAAATCTTTGCAAAGTCTTCCCATCTTTCCTTTCACCTGCCCATCGGTAAAGCGAGCGTTAGCTCTCAGAAACCAACTCTGGTCTTCCAGATCCAAGGTGGTTGTGCTCATGGGCACGTGTCTGAACGGCATCAAGGGGTTGGCACACACCTCCCCCTATCTCGGCCCCTGGCTGACCCTGCTGAGCTTGGCACCTGAAGCAATCCTTCTGACACTCTGGGGTGCAGCCTGCACTTCACGCTCTGCTCTGGCTCCCTGGCACCTTGGGGTTCATAGGAACAATAACAACAAGCAGGGAGTGACTTTGTACTTCCCAGTAGCCTTTCATCCTGAGAGCTCAAAGCAGTTTACAGACCAAGACTCATCCTTCCTCAGTGTAGGTCCCAGGCCCTCCTCGGCAGGGGTGAGAAGGGGACAGAGAGCACTGGTCTGTCTAGATCAGGCAGCAGTGGGCTGGATGGGGCAGTGAGTCACCTGACATGGAGTGGCCACAAAGTCTGGGACAGAAGGAAAATGGGACCCATGGGCTTCTGCTCCAGGCTGCAAATGGAGAAAGAGGGACGGTGGTCTCCCTTTAAAACCGTGTAGTCCAGACCATTTCTTCCTCCATGTACAGCCTGGGTGCTTGCACCAGGAACTGTTCAGGAGCTCCTGAAGCAGCAGCGCATGAGAGAAAGCAGAGCCCTAGGCAACAGAGGTTTCCAGGCCAAGTCAAGCAGCCCAGGCCTCAGGGCAGTGGCTGATCCAGGAGCCTGTGGAGGAAAGGGGCTGGCCAGGCACTCTCGGGCCTGGCTCTAACCTGATTTGGCTTCACTAGCCCCCACCCCTTGCCTAGAACCCTTGCTGTGTGATAAACACACAAACTGAAAGCATTTCCATGTGCTTTTCTGTATTCAACTCTGTGAGCATTAATTTAGCTTCTGTTGAACAAATAAACCTTCAGATTCTGTCCTCAGGAAGCTCAGAGAAAGATCCTTCATAGATTCCCTAAGATCGGAATGGCATAGAGCCATAGACAGGCAAAGCATGGTGAGGAGAGGCACGATGTTGGGACAGAGTAAGAAGGACCCTGGGGAGAAGGTGGTACCTGAGCTCAGCCTAGAAGGGGGCTAGGAATTTACCAGGGAAAGAACAGGAAGTGGGGTCATGTCCATGCCTGACTGAACCTTTCCTACCAGAGCTGAGCCCACAAAGTGGACAATATCACCACCGCTTCATAGGCAGGGAAACGGAGACAGGGACACTCACAACTTACCTCGACGTCAGCCACGAGCTGGTAAAAGGACAGGCTCTTGAGTTGACATTTGCCCCTGCCTTGCCTTCCCCAGTCACATCTACTTAGCCCCAGGCTCTTCTGCATTCTGCACCCCTCAAGACAAACCAGTGATAGCCAGAGGAGCCCTGCCAGCCACCTGTGGGAGCAAACCTTCTCGCTAGATGGATAAGCTAGATGGGTATTTTGTTTCCTGGGCTCTACAGAGATGAGACATGGGGGATTCAGAGATGAGCAGTAAGTCCCTGCCATCATCGGGAGCTTGGAACATGACTGTGGCGGTCAGGTATGAGTAGGAACTGTGGACACCGATACAGAAGGGCAGCCGAAGGCCCTGAGCCTGCACCAACAGGCAGTAAGTAGTTCCTGGGAAGATGGGAGTCATTATGGTTGAATAGCCTGGCCAGAAACCAAACTAAGAATCCAAATTAAGAGTCCAGCCAGATCTAGTACCATAGTGCGAAGTTTTCTGGTTTGAGAAAGTCCCTTGTGCAGAAGATGTTTAAATAGGAACCAGATTCGAAGCATGAGCTAGGTGGGAGCTTGGTAGAAATGTGCGCTCTTGGAGCTAGGCAGACGGATGGGTCAGTAAAGTGCCTCTTACTATCCGGGGAAGAAGGCTATAACACCCACATAAAAAAGCTAGCTGTGGTGGCACACATTTGTAATCCTAGCATTGGACAGATGGTGACAGGAGGGTCCCTGGAGCTTGCTGGACAGTTATTCTTGTCAAATTGGTGAGCTCCAGGTTCAGTGAGAGATCCTGCCTCAAACAAACAAACAAACAAACACACCCGAGGAGAGCAATTGAGGAAGACACCTGACATCAACCTCTGGCCTCCATTCTCTCTCTCTCTCTCTCTCTCTCTCTCTCTCTCTCTCTCTCTCTCACACACACACACACACACACACACACACACACACACACACACACACACACACATGCACATGAACATATACATACACACACATATAATACACATATATATTACAAAGAAATGCAAACTTCTGAGTCTTGCCCTTGATTTATTGAATCAGAAGGGCTGACGATGTGTGTGCTAGCTAGTTCTGTAGTGGATCAGGAGTTGGGCTCCAGTTTGGGAGCCACGGTTTCAGCTCCATGTCCCACCCTACAAAGCAGAGTTCTATGAGAACAGAAAGAGCAGTCTTTTCGTTAAGGCCTCTGATTTCATCATCTACTCTGCTGTGGCGGAGCACAGGCCTGTTTGGGCTGAAGGATGAGCTGGAGAGGAGTGCTGGGTGGGAAACGGCGCTGGGATTAAGCACGGGGCCCCACCCGGCCCAGAGCGCTTGTAGCCATCTCCATCTGGGCTGCTGGAGGAGTCCATCAGTGACAACCCAGCCTTCCATCACCGGTTCGTTTGTTCAGCCCATGCGCAGTGAGCACTGCCACTGGCCACATACCTAGAACATCATGAAACCCTATTACATCCTCTCTCTCAAGCCTCCCAAGTCTAGAAGATAAGAATCTAGTGTGCTCCATGCTAAGAAGCCCCAAGAAGGGCAGCGAGAAGGTTCAGGGTATCTGACTGGAACAGAGGCTGCTGATGGCTGCGTGGATTAGTGAAGACAGAGGCATCTGAGATTTTGAGGGATGGAGGAGAGCTGCCAGGTACTAAGATATGTCTGTTCTAGGCCCTGCTGGAAGTGCCTAACATGTATCATCTCTGCTCTGAGAGGTGAATGGGATGGTCCCTGTCTCTCAGACAAGGAAATGAAGGCTCAGAGAGGTTAAGTAACAACTGGTTACACAAGACACTGGCCAGAGCCAGCGTGCACACCGAGGCCTGTTTAGCCCCAGCTGTATGGTGGATCCTGCCGTTCTGTTTCCTGTGTGGAGACTGGTGTATGGACGCAGGGCAGACTGTGCACATTAGTGACTTGTTTTGCCTGGAACGTGTGATTCCTGGAAGGAAATGTTAAGGAAAAGGAGAAAAGGGGTTATAGAGGAAAACTACAGACTAACCGGAAAGCAGCCCCTGAGGGTCTCAGCTGTCATCAGGGGAAGGCTGGCGCCTCATTTTTGAGGTTTCTGAGGAAGTCAGAAAGGTGGGTAGAGGTAAGTGTGCCAGCAGTACCCTGCCGACACAGTGTCCTGGGATAGTGGGTCCCTGCTGGTGCAGTGTCTGGGGGTAGGGGGACCACATGGGCTATCTCAGGCCCTGTAGACAATGGGGGAAGGTAACAAAAGCAAGAGGGTTGGTGCAAGTTGAATGAACTCGAACTTTGGGGAAAGGCAAGAGAGGTGCAGGTTGTCCCAGATGCCAAGGTTATCGAAAGGGCATCCAGTGGGAAGGAGCTGGAGATGTAGGCTCTCCACTTGTCGTGTCTGAGCTCTGATTTGCTTCCAGCCCCTTGCCCACACTAGCCTGAACCACATCAGTTTCCCAGCCTTGCCCCATCCCCAGCATGTAACAAAAACCTATAGGTTTTTGTCATAGAGATGGTGAGCCATGGATGTTGCTTCCCCATATGAAGCCTGCTGAGACCCTTCCCTGAAGCTCAATAGCGCTCCACACACCTCTGTGCTTTCTTCTATCTTAAAAACCCTCAGCACAGGGCTGTAGTTTCAACCAAAGCTGCTGATTTGCTTAATAATGATCCAGGCAGGCCCTCCAGAAAGAGGCCTTTGTAGCCTTGCTGGTGTGTCGTCTGCCCCCCCCCCCATAGAAGTAAGCAACATGTGGGTGGTCAGGTGACCCCTGAATTCCCCAAGACCCAGACAACTCTCCCTATCCAGGCTGAGGAGGCAGAGGTACAGAGCCACCCCAAAGAGGACAAAGGCTTTAGGGTCCTTTCCTCTGCCCTCTGAGTTCCCCAAGCCAAAGCTGCCCTAGCCCTTCTCCAACAGGGAGTCTCCATACTGGCTTCTCCTGGACCAGAGCCTAAGTAAGACTTTGTCTAAATCTGGACTTTCCCCAGCAGGCAGGTTAAACGGGGTTTGGGCTGATGGTGATGGCCTTCCAGGCCTGTCAAATCCGCTCTGTCTCGTACCTAGGCTCCCAGCCACTTCCGGTAGGGAGACCGGAAGCTCCTGTACCTCCACAGAACACCTTTCCTTCTGTTCCAGAGAGAGAGAGAGAGAGAGAGAGAGAGAGAGAGAGAGAGAGAGAGAGAGAGCAAACATGGTTCACAAATGAGTTAACTGAAGCCCCCAGGAGACTTGACAGCTTGCCTAAGGCCTTCAGTGCAAAACTGGGAGAGTGGGACCTTAGCCTCTATGACAACCTTGTGGCTCTCTTTTCCCAGAAGTCTCAGTTGAACCCCCTAGCCCTCATAACCAGCTGAGGGGCCCCCTGTACCGCTCTCCCAGCTCTGGTGGCCATGCCTCATCTGGGAGCCACTGGGTGTCTGAGAAAGCATGCGAGAGTCTGTGGGGTCTGTGCAAGCTGGTGACCTGCTCCAGAGGTTTTGTGCCATCTTCCCACCCACAGCAGCTTCCCTCAGACGCCCATCTCTGCCACTCACAGACCTGTGGCCCCACCCGAGCAATGTCAACTGCCTGGCTGCCAGTAAAGTCCTGGGGTGGGCTACTGGCATGGTGTGTGTGTGTGTGTGTGTGTGTGTGTGTGTGTGTGTGTGTGTGTCGCTCAGCTGTCTGAGTGTCTGAGGTTGGCAAATCTGGCTCAGCAGAGGCTGGTTTAAGGCAGAATCATCTCAGCTGGCCATTGTGCTCCCCGAAACCTTCCCCCACGTGATGGGCTCTGCCTCCTGCCTTCAGCAGCACCCACAGCAACCCTGGCCTTCTGCTCTGCCTTATAGCTGGGGTGCAGGCATTCACTGGTGCAGGGAGAGTGGCTTGCCTGGAGTCTTTTACCCTTTCCAGCTCCCACGGAAACCCTAAGGAGGAGGTTGAGCAATGAGGATGGTTGCGGGGTGGGGAGGGCAGGGTTGTCTTGCACTGTCTCCCTGACTGGTGCCGGTACAGCACAGGCCTGTTGGCTATGAACAGTTGGAAAGAAATAGGAAGAGAGGGCAAAGTAAGCCCAGGTACCAGGCTGGGCCAGTCTAGGGACACATGACCCATAATAAAACCAAAACCCAAGTGGGTATCCAATCTTTCTGGGAGGCCAACCTGTGGGTCCTCACAGTCCTTCAGCAGGCTATAAGGACAATCAAGTGCCCATTTCACAGAGCAGATCCCGGGTGCCCACTTGAACCAGCTATGTTTTGAGTTTAAGGTTGTTTTGTTTTGTTTTGTTTTTTTCTTTTCTTATTTGAACTTGGAGTCTGTAATTAACCTCGAATAGGTTGCAGTCACTTTGTAGGTGGGAGAGGGGTGGGGAGGGGGGCAGCCCACAGCCCCGTCAGCAGCAGGGCAGAAGGAGACTTTGATGCCAGGCAGGCTGGCCGCACTGTCTCCAGGTGTTAGCTGCAAAGGGGAGTGCTGAGTCTTAGTCATAAGGGGAGGGTCATTAACCCTTTCAAGAGTCCGGTGTCCCTGCCCTTGGTTCTGGAAGCGGGGAGGTGGGGCCAGGTCTCCCCAACTGGGTTTCCTGGCCATGGCCTGTCTGTCTCACTCTCAGATCTCTGCGCTCCACACCCACCGCCCACTGCGGAGAGGAATGAGGTCAAGCAGCTGGCGGCAGCAGCACCTCCTGCCCTCCGCCCTCCGGGCTGGGATGTGCAGAAGGAGCAGGCTGCTGTTCTGGGGTTGCTATCTTTAATGAGGTTCTCTCTGGGGGTGGCCTGTCACAAAGATACAGGCCAGATGCTCTGGCTGGCACTGGGTGGTAGGAAGCAGAAGCCACCAGATACCCCATGGCCCAACTTATACCACATGAGATGTGTCCTGATGAGTTTTTGGAATGTATTAGCCAGGGAAAGCTTTTGTTGTAGGCCTTGAGAGACCTTCCTCTTGTCCTTAGAAGGCTTCCAAAGGCTATCTCTCCACACCCTCCTGTCCCCATCAGGGTACCCTGACTCTGCTGGTGGAGGGACCCCTGAGCTCCTCCAGCCCAAGCAGTGTGGGATTTCAGCCCCGAGGAAACAGAGGGGAGTGCTGCCCAGTAGTCAAGGGCCTTCCTAGACCATCCGCTGGCCACTGACGTCAGCTGGTAGGGTTGGGGGTCAAGGAAGACTCGAATGTTACCTTCTGTTTCTTCTACACACAATTCCCTGCATCCAGTGTCTGTCATTTGTCCCAACCCCTGAGCTCTGGGCTTTTGCAAGCCTCCTTTCTTTGAGAGGAGATACACTCATCCCTCAGGGTGCTGTTAATCCTCCACTCGGCACACAAAGCTGACCTGATAAAGTTGACCCCACTGTTGTTAATATCAGGGCACTGGAGATGACCTGACAGATCCATCCTAACAATGGACTATTAGACATCCATTAATATGATTTATAGATGTATTGCTTGAGTTGGAAAAGAAATGTTTTCCAATGTGTTGACTGAAAAGGGATCTGAGGCATTTTAGAGGAAAATGTTTTAGAGGCGATATTTGAAAATATGAAGAGTGGGCTTTCTCTCTGAAGATAATTGAATTGATTTTAATGTGTTTTTCCCTTTTCTTGTTTGGGTTGTGTAATTTTTCTACAGAAAAAAATGCATTTCTTATGTAACAAAAGAGTGACAGAGGGGACATGCTAAACTCAGGGGGATTGGTCATTCCACGTAGTGTTACGTCATGTCTGTTTGAGACCAAAGCCAGAGACCTAGCATTTGGCAGATGCTCAGTAGATAACAGGAGCGAGCAGGACAGGACGGGGGGGGGGGAGGAGGGGAATGCTAGCCCACGGGACAGCTTTGACTCTTGTCTTAAACAGAACCCCCTCTATCCCAGGGACTTAGTCCTCTGCTTTCTTCAGCTTTGACCTCAAGACACTCTTGGGATCCAATGTGATGGTCTCTGCACCCACACGCCAGCACAGCATAAAACAGATAGAGCTGGGAGGGGTGCCTGGGGGGTGGCTGGAGCTCCCTCGGTCATGTCTGAAACCCTTTGAAGGCTGTCTCTAGGTGCCTGAGGTCTGCTGCGTGAACAACCTCTGAGCCTTGTACCAAGAGAACCCAGAGTATTGGTATTGGATCTGATGTCTGGAAGCCACAAAGGGAGTAGTCTCTGCTCAGATCAGGAAAGAGTTTAAAGCACAGACAGCACTGTCAGTCACTCCCAGTCTCTAATGCTTTCCTCTGACACTGTCAGAACAAATCCAGGGCTGTTAATGGGGAGGTCCCCAGTCCTTGCCATAGGTTCTGGGCCCAGGAGTGGGGCTGCAGAGGCCCCCCCAGCACTGTTCCAAAGGCCACCTGGCACACACTCTTCCTTTCTACAGTCTAAGCTGCTGTAATAAACCCACGGAGGAGCTTTCCAGATGCAGAAAACTAAACCTACTGAATATGGCCAGCCTCCACTTTCAGGAGATTCTTGTGAGGAAATTCCAAAAGCTAGAAGAGAAAACTCTGTCAAGAGCAAGACATGGTTCAAGTGTGCTGTTATTCTCAGGATGCACTTTAGATCAGTATTGCCCAGTGCAATCATGATCTAACTCAAATATGTCACTCAGAATTGCGGGCGTGGTGGCGCGCGCCTTTAATCCCAGTACTCGGGAGGCAGAGACAGGCAGATTTCTGAGTTCGAGGCCAGCCTGGTCTACAAAGTGAGTTCCAGGACAGCCAGGGCTATACAGAGAAACCCTGTCTCGGAAAAAAAAAAAAAAATGCCTGGCTGACACATAAGAATTTAAAACAAGAAAAAAATGCAAACTCAATCCAGGCTTCCCGTCCTGACTTTATAGCCCTGTCACCTGTGCCTATCCTTCTCAGCTTCATAGGCTGTTGAGGCCCGTGAACTCGCAAGCTTGCCGTCCCTACCTCATGCTTCCTATTGGTCGCTGACTGAAGTTGGGCTCCCCAAGTTCAGAGTGTCCAGCTTACTCCCTGGTGAATGAACAGTGGTCAGGCAGGTGGCAGCTTGAATCACTCACTGGAAATGAATTGAGTGAATGAGTGAGTGAATGAATGAATGTGGAGTGAGTAAACTAGGCAGGGTTGTTCAAGAAGTGGCTTGTGGGGCACGTGAGTTCCCACAGGATGGAGGGGGACCCTTGGGATCTGTAATAATGGCTCGTGTTTCAACAAAGGCATAGAGTGGCTTCGGAGCTCGGTTCCTTGGACCTCTGCTCTTGCGTGCACACTGCCTCTGTCTGGCGCACTCCAAGCCCTTCGCCCACACATGAAGTCACGGCCCCTGATTCACTGTACCACCTTTGGCTGGGACTCAAGTCAAGAAACAAGGTGGCAGAGTCATCATGGCTTCCTTCCACCGTGTCACTCCCACCCTTCAGTGGCTGGCTGGAATCAAGGCTGGGAGCAAAGAGGCCTGTGGTGCCAGGGGATGAGAGTCTCCTGGTGTCAGAACTGCAGGGAAGATGACTCCATTAAGAAAAGCCAGCACTTTAGAACCCACAAAGAGCTGTGTCCCAGTCACAAGATGGCACAGCGCTTAGACTAGCTGGAGGTCAGCACCAGACCAAGGTTAGAGGACCTCTATCTGTTAATCTTAGAATGAAGCCAGGTGTGCAGATGTGCTGTGGGTGTGGCCAGCACTGGGATGTGCACTGATTGACACACTCCAGCACATGTGAAAGATACAAAGGAGCCAGGGAACTTTCCTGGCTCTCGATATCCAGGCTGTGCGCAGACCTCTGCCCAGGTGGTTCCCATCAGGTTCCAGAGTTCAGAACTATGAGGTGTGGCAGGAACTCTGGAGCATATGGAAGAGTATGGGGCATGAGGAAAAGGAGGATGCTAGGCAGGACTCCTACTTAGAGCCATGAAGTTGCAGAAGGCTCCACTCTGACGCAGACTTCTCTTGGTTCAAATGAGGAAGGAAGACAGGGAAGGAGGGAGGGAGGGAAGGGAAGGAGGGAGGGAGGGAAGGGAAGGGAAGGAGGGAGGGAGGGAGGGAAGGGAAGGAGGGAGGGAGGGATAGCAGACCTGCCAACCATGCATTTTAAAATGTAAGAAGCAAATGACTGAGGGAAAACATTGTAACGGAAGGTTTATGGCCTTAATATTTTTGGAGCACTCTTGCAAATCCATAAGATGAGCAGTCAGTTGAAAAACAGGCGGCAGACATGAACGAGCAATTCCAGAGGAAAAAACACAATGGGCCAATGCACTTAGAAGAACTGTTCAGTCTCGGGAGCCATCAAATAAATGCAAATCGCAACAACAAAGAGACGTTATCTGTTGCCTAGCTAATTGATAGAGATTAAAGGGGAGATAATGCCCAGGATGGTGAAGGTGTGGGGAAAAAACAGGCCCAGTCATTTAGAGGAGGAGTATGGATTGGTGTAGCTTTTCAATTCGACAGAACAAAATTACTTTCATGGGTGTCATTCCTGAGGGACGTTGCATAGCCTTTGACACGGCAATGCCACTTTTAGGAAGATTGCCTTAGGGAACAGTTGTGCATAGTTATGATGACCTCTAGTAAGTGCCTGATTCACAACAGGCCTTACATGCATTATTATATCATATGCCCCTCACCGGCATCCCGCAAAGTAGCGGCTGTTCTTTATCTCCTGCCATTTACAGATGTGAAACACTGAGGCAGATAAGAATTAGGTCAATGGCCTCAGGACGCAAAGCTTAACAAGTGGCCAGACCTAGGCTAGAAGTCAGGCAGTTTTGAGTCCCCTGGATGTGTGCAGGAGCCAAGCCGTGGAAGATGGCCCTCAGGGGTTGATTTGTAATGGGAGCGTGGGGGAAACGCATGCTAAGTGCCTCCCGACAGCAATGAGTTACATAAATTATGATACACCCACACAGGAATATTATGCAAGTGTGAAAAGTGATTCTGTAGAAAAATATGTGTGTGACTGCCAGGGAAATTTTTTCATATGCATAAAAGATCTCTAAAAGGATAGCAAAGAAACTGATAAAATTAGTTACCCACATGCTACTCTGAGAAGCAAGAGGGAGGCTTGTTTTATAAAATATGTGCTCTTCTTACATTTAAATCATGTGACTACATCCTATGTTAAAATATGTATCTGTGCGCATATACACTTGTAAATTACGATATAGAACTTTATTCCCCAGAGTAAAGGATTCCAAAAAACATGCTTGAAAGCCCGTACTCAGTCAGACCAGCATGAAGGAAGGAAGGACTGCATCCATCCATATGGTCCCCAAGCCAGCTTCATTGTGGAACCCTTTTCTTAAACATTGATCTGTCTTCATCTCTCAAGACATTTGCAAGTTAGGTTTTGAGAATGGTGGTGGTGGTACCGAACACCGAGGGGAGGGGTTGCGTTGTTTCTTTAAGTGAAAGGATCCTGTTACTGCACTGGTCCCATTTTCTTTAAAGATTGTGTGTGTGTGTGTGTGTGTGTGTGTGTGTGTGTCCCTGAATGTGTGTGTTGGGGCGGTGAGTGTGTGTGTGTGTGTGTGTCTGTCTGTCTGCCTGTCTGTCTGATTTCCAACTATTGAAATAGTGCACTGTTTTGTTTGCCTGTGTTTACCCATTGTTTTGCTCTGTTTTAACCTGAAACAAATCATGGGTGTCTGTGCTTGCTCCCAGCCCGACAAAGCATTTTCTGTCACTTTCCTTCTGGTCTCTACCCCTCGCTCCCATTCTCTCCTACCTGTGAGAAGGCCTGGGGATAAATTAGGAAAGAAAATCTGCCTTTAGCCAGCCCCTTCTCCTGCCTTCTCCCCAAGCTGCCTCTGCTCCACTGTGGGGCTGTGACAGAAAAAGAACCTCCTGGTGATTGGTTCCATAGACAGGGCCAGCAGGTTTCCGGAGACAGTTCCTAACCCTGCTAGACCATCCTTCTACTAATGGAAGGGCTCAAACCCAGGCTCTGCTTTCCTCATTGAGAGACAGGGCTCCAAAAGCAGGCACTAGCCTGCCATCTGCCCCACGTGCTGCAAATCCAAACACCCAGGCTTTGGCCTCAGCTCTGGGGCTGCCTGGCTGTGTGGTCTCAGTTAAGTTTCTGAACCTCTGAATCAAGTCCACCCACACTGGAGTGCCACAAAGAGCTGAGGAATCAAACAGGAGTGTGCTGGACAGCTGCGTGTTCCAGGAAAGGCCATCTCAAGGCAGATTATTATGTGATCCAACAGGGAGCCCAGCGTGCCCTTGCCTTCCTGGGAGCCAAGTACTTTTGTCCCCTGAGGGGTGTGTGTGTGTGTGTGTGTGTGTGTGTGTGTGTGTGTGTGTGTTAAGGTGACAGCAAGTGGCCATATGGGAGTCTAGGGTGTGTGGGAACAGCTTGGGGGTGGGGGTTCAGAAAACATGAAAAAGCTTGAAGCTTAGTGTCCCAGCCTGGGCCTATGCCCACCAGTCTATCTGCCCTGCGTGACCCTTTAACAGCCCACTGCCCTGGCTCATACTCTGTCAGCCTAGGGCTATCTCAGCCTGCCTCACCTCCTCACTTTCCTTCAAATCCCATCTTTTAGCTCGTAGCTGCTTGAGTCCTGGTCCCAGGGTTAGGACTACGACTACCACCGCTAATGTCACCCGCCACACTGCAGTGACAATGCCAGGTTACAGTGCCTGTGCCAGGCTGACCTTTCTGGGAGTGATAGCTGAATCTACCATCTTGTCTTCCTGTGTCTTCTGGGCCCAGCCTAAGCCTGGTGGGGGAGGGGAGGCGAAGGGAAGGGAAGACGGGATAGATCATGAGTACTGAGGTCATGATCTGCTTTTGAACCTCATGTCCATTACAGACCCTCAGGGAAGTGACTTCACTCTTCTAAGCCTCAGTTTCCCTGTCTATTAAATGGGTTTAAACACTGCCGTGAAGTCATGGAAGTTGTTGTGAAGGTTTTACAAGCAGATGTGAAGCTCTTGGTACCAACCCGAGGCCAGAGGAGTGTCCAGAGGTAGCAGGACCTTGTTCCCACCGCAGACTCTAAATGTGGGCTGAGTTGGGCTAAAGACAAATGGCAGGAGAGATGGCTTCTGCTCTCCCCAGCTCCAGGCTCAAGATGGAGGCTCCTAATGCTCGTGACTGGCACTGTTCTCACCACCCCGACACTCACTTACCTGCCTTGCACTCTGCAGCCACCCGGCCCAAGCTGAAGAAGATGAAGAGCCAGACAGGAGAGGTGGGTGAGAAGCAGTCACTCAAGTGTGAGGCGGCGGCGGGGAACCCCCAGCCCTCCTATCGTTGGTTCAAGGACGGCAAGGAGCTCAACCGGAGTCGTGATATTCGCATCAAGTATGGCAACGGCAGGTGAGCCATCCCACCTTCTCTCCATCTCCCCAGCTGCCAGTCCTAGAAGGGAGGGCCGGAGCAGCGTCCCCAACCATGGAACCAGCCAGGTTCCCCTCTATGCATCCCTTCCTTGCCACACCCCAATGCTCCCCTGACTTCAGAGTCCCTTGTGCCAGGCCTGCCCTGAGATTGCACACCATGGACAGGAGTTAAGCAATTCCCAGGGCTGGGGACCTACCTCAGTAGGTAAGGTGCTTGCTTAGCATGCACAAAGCCTTGGGTTCAAACCCAGCACCACATAAAACCAGGTGTGGTGCCACATGCCTTTGATCTCAGCACTTAGGAGGTGGAGTCAGGCAGATCCGAAGTTCAAGGTCATCCTTGGCTAGGTAGCAAGTTGAAGCCAGTTTGGGCTGGATGAGACCCTGTCTCACCAAAAAAAAAAAAAAAAAGAATGAAGCCGTTTAAGTGTCTGAAGGCTGGAGGTCAGTTGACTCCGAGCTGTCTTTAGCAGCAGAAATCCTGCTTATCAAAAAAGCCTAGCATCACTTCTTAGAGACCCCAAATTTGGCCATTTGAGGTAAGAGACCCGGTCTCCAGAAAGTCTTCGGGAAGTCACCTAGGACGGACGAAGGACTGGTCTCCTGCTTTGGTGAGCTGCCGGTTGTATGAGGGTTTAGTAAGTAGGAAGAGAACACTGACTTTGGGGCTCTGCTGCTGATGCTTCCCCACTGCGTGAAGCGTGTCTCCAGCCCTAACTGTCTCAGGAGCATGGCGTATACATTCCTTGAAGTCTCAGGCTGGAGAAGATACCCATCCATCCAGCAAGGGGCAGGAGGTGCCAGCCAGGAGCCAAAGGCATCTCCTCTCTGCCCTTAAACACACTTCTACCCAACCTCTCTGTGGGCTCTGGGGTCTAGGTGGATATCCTACTCTTAGGAGCTCCTCGACCTTTTCTGCCCTCACTTGCAAAGTAGCTTGCACAAGGGTGTTTTGCTTTTGTTTGTTTGATTTTGAGATACAGCCTATCCCACAACAGAAAATGTTAGATGGATATCCAGGCTCAGAACGCCCTACCTCACCGGGGAGGCCTGCAGCCTAAGGAGAGAAATGAGAGTCAGGACCTCAGCTCTGCCTTCACTTTCCTTCCAAGACAATGAGGTGCACGGGAAGTCATGCGGGGGCTTTAGATGACAGGCCCGTGGTTATGAGAAGGCTAATTCCTGAGGGAGCTACGGGAATGGAGAGGTGGGGAGGTTTGGGGTATACGTCCCTTGTCTATAATATTGACAAGAAACGCAGTCTAACTACCCAGCCCCCACACCCCCAGCTCCTCCCTAGCCCCCTGCTATAGTCTTGATACCAGCTTAGAAAAAAAAAAAGTAGACAGGACTCTTGGAGCTGGGCCTAGAGGGGCTATCACCCTTCAGCTTCTCCATTATTTCCCCCGGTCTGACTCCAGGGAAGGGACTGGCCCTCGTCTTCTGCTCTGCTCCCAAGCATGGAGCCCATCTTCCCATCAGGCCTTGCACCACACTGCCTCACACCCTCCCTTCTAATACTCACACACTCATACCCTCACACCCTCATACACTCATACCCTCACACAACACACACACACACTCATACCCTCACACAACACACACACACACTCATACCCTCATACCATACACACACACACACACACACACACACACACACACACACACTCCACACTGCTGAGGCACCTCCAGTCCCTGCCTCTCTCTGGCAACTTTAGCCTCTCTCCCTCTTCCTCCCAGCAAACTTCATCCCATCCGTCCATCCCTCTTCCTGCTTTCGCAGGCTGCTGTGTTCTCCCTTCACCACCTCAGCCCTCTCATTCACACCTTTCAACCTCAGTCCAGGCTGCCTTCCCAAGGCAGCGTAGGCTGCTTAGCGGCACTTGGTACAGTGACAGCTTTTGCCTGTTCCCGTGAGTTCTCCGCTGCCCCTCCTGTGAGGTCAATCTCTTTCTGAGATCGCAGTGGTGCTGGGCTACCCCTTAGGCTTCCCTGCTCTCTCCCTCTCCAGCAGTGATGCCACCTTCCTAGGGCTTTACATCTCTGAGACTCCAGGCCTCCACCCCTAGGCGTGGTGGCAGTGACACTTATGCTACGCCATGCTGCCAGCTGACCCCCAAAGCCCACTCCTGAGACCTGACCCAGCCAGCCCTTCCAGCCTCGCTAACCCAGCTGCTCCTTGTCATCTCTGCCGTGCACACGTGGCCGCCCCCAGCACCTGCCCCTTGCCATCTCTGCAGGTAGACACAACCTCCCTGCCCTAAATAGTTCTCATCTGGCCTCCCCTCCTCCCAACCTCTTACTCTCAACCCTGGACTTGCCCCCTGGGCAGGGAAAATCGCCCCTCTTGTCCCTAGCAAAGGCCCCCAAGGCCCAGCTTAAATGTTGTGACTCGGGAATATCCACCTAAGCCCTCCAATCAGCCCTTGTCCCCTCTGATGGTACTTTAGACATCGCTTCATCTCACCATTGAGAAACCCAGCACTCCCCTCAGGAGAACCCCCACCTCATCCTCATGCTCCCCTGCAGGCCTGCAAGCAGAGATCCATTTTGAATGTGGAGCTGACAAGATTCCCGGGGCTGGCCCTCCCCTCTTGGGGTTGAGGTCATCACCCTTCAAGAGGATGAGCAGGGGACACTATGGATAGTCCAAACTTCTAAACAACTTATTTCCTGGTTGAGCCTCTGACACATGGGCAACCTAATCCAGAGACAAGGCCTAGTCAGGTGGTAGCCTGGGTGGAAGATCTTTGGATCTGAAGTATGCTATGACCCTTTCCTCATGTGCTGCCTTCAGAAATGTCCCTTGTCCCCACCTGTCCTGTCCCCTGGGCTCCCAGCAGTAAAATGTTAACTGTGAAGGAATAGGCCATGATAGGGAGCTTTTGGTTATCTGTGACCAAGGTCCTCTCAATGTGACTCCAAGAGAGCTGCCACCTCTCCATCTTACCCAGTCCCCCACTGCACGAACCTCACCGGCACAGGAGCCAGAGCACAGAGCAAGGGGCCTCCTTTCTGATGAGCCTCTCTCTGTCCTTCCTCCATGGGCTCCTCGTGCCCTGCCTGCCCAGGCTACGTTCAGCCTTGGCATCTCTGCTGGCAGAGACCAACTTCCCGACAGGGGCTGACTGTCTGTCTCTGTGCCCGCCAAATTGCAGTGTCACCCAAGCCTTCCTGAGCCAGGAGAAAACTTGTCCCCCACCCCCACCCCCCACAAGCCCAGGGCACAGGCCTTCCCCTGCAGAACCGCATGTTCCCTTATTTATGAGAGGCAGGCTGGGACAGGCCCCTCAGGCAGGCAGAGGAGCCAGGCACTGCGGAAAGTGTGGGGCTGCCCAGATCCTGTCCCTGCCAGCAGAGAACCGGCTAGGGAGGGTGGGACAGCACCCTTACAGGGGCAGACCTGGGTCAGCACACGGATGAAGCAGCAGGAGTGTACATCCTGCCTGCCTGCCAGAAAGACAAGAAGAGAACCCCGAAGGGACTCCAGATAGATCTGAGGATGGGGAGAGTGCGGTCCCAGCAACGCCAGCCTGAGAGACCCTCAGGGTCTAGCCTCAGCCATAGCTCTGATAAACTTCCCACTTCCCTGAGACCTCTGATAAACCAGATGAGCCTATTCCTGCCACACCTGAGAATTGTTAGCACCTCTTTCTTATCCCAAAAGGGGTCCTTTGCCAAGCTCCGCCCCACTTGGTCCTGGTCTCCTGTACCCTTAGGGGGGAGACCTTCCTCCAAGTCTCACTGCTGCCCCTTAGCTGCTCTGCCTTGTCCTGCTACAAATAGCACTGCAGCTGTGGGTGAGCATGGGGAGCTGGCTGGCTCTGGGCCCCCTAAGCGTGAACCCTTTTGCCCTCGGTGGACACACCCCTTCCCTGCCTATCCAGTATGCAAAAAAGTGAGGGAAGCTTTGGCCCAGAGAAGTGGGAATCTGTAGCATCTAATTAGGCTTCCATGAGGAGATGCTCACTTGGGCAGAGGGACCTCCAGGGTTCTGCTTTATGAAGGAAACTAGTGGATAGAGGAGAGCTGTGGGCAGGCACAAGTCCAAGGATAGGATATATAGGCAAGCAACTCTCACCCATTGGCGAGGCCATCATCAACAGTAAGGTCCGTCAGTCTGTAGCAATCTCGTGGGAATGTGGGAGGGAGATGTGTGGGAAGAGGCAGGGGCAAAGTGAAGAGGGGGAGCCTCCTGCTCATCTCTCCTCCCACTCCCCCCCTGTCCCTCATCCCCTGTCCCCCATTCCAGGCCTTATCCCAGCAGTGTCATGGCTCTCCTTTGCATCCTTGGGGTTCAGGCAGGACAATGGCAGTTATACCTGCCGTTACTCCACCCAGCTAGCTGTGCATCTGCAAAGAATCTGGTTTTTCAATCTGCCCCTAAAAAGAAGAGGAGACCTCAGCATGTAAAGACACTGTGACCTTTACTGGAGTCCCTGGCTTTAATCCAGAGCACTTTCTGGGCCCCAGGAAACATCAGATGCAGGAAGGGTTGGGAGCTGTGAACAGAGCCTTGTAGAGTCAAGATGCCCCAGAGTCGGCGCAGGGAAACTTTGAGAAGGAAGCCGAGATTTGGTCAGGGCTTCCGAAAGAAGCCAAAGCCACATGCTCTGGAGTCTACTCAAGAGAGAGAGCAGAGGAAGGGGCAGCCCTAGCTTCTGGTGTCCTCACTGACCTCAGCTCCTGGTCCACCTCTGCTTTGCTTTGCTGTGTCCATCAGCCACACAAGAGCCCTCTATGACTTAGTCTCCCCATGTGTAAGACGGGAACCCCCTGATTGGCCCTGAGGCTCCATACCCTGGAGTATACAGTCTCCAGCACGCGGGAGATACTTGGTATGCATTTGTGGAAGGAATTAAACCAGAGTCTCTTAGAGAGGCTACAGAGGGCCCCTCAATGGACAGGCTGAGCGGACAGACGGTAGGCAAGAGTCACAGATGTGGACTGGTACCCTGACACAGTTGCAGCTGAAGCCATCAGGCAGGTGCTCTCCCAGGTACCTGGGGTTAGAGCCCATGCTGCTGTTATAATGGGGTACCCAGACAGACTCACTTATAAACAGCGGAGATGTGTTTGGAGCACAGTTGTAGAGGTTGGGAACTCCAAGATCGAGGGTCTGAGGGCCTTTTCAGTGCTTTGTGTGTTCTCATGACCTGCTAGCACCATTGCAGTGGGGGAAGTGGGGACCAGTGGACTTTGGGAGACACATCCAAACCATAACTCTGAGCAGGGACAATCTGCCACTTCTAGGCAGCTGAGAAGGAGAGGCATGGCCATGTGACTTCCTAAGGGGCCTGGCCTTTTTCCCCAAGAAAAACAATACAGAGAAAGCCAGCCACAGGAAAATAGTTGGGAAGAGTCACAGATTTAGAACATGTATGCTGTGGCTACATGCACCCTGTGCTGCCCTGAAGGTTCAAATCTCTGCCCAGCTCCAGGGTTCATGGTACTACCTGCACTCCAGAAAAGACTGGCCTGAGGGACCTTCTTCTCACCCAGCCTACACACGCATTGGTGGTTCTGTAACAAGACCACTCGGCGACCGCTGATAAGCCCTGGCAGCCCTGGCTCACACCTCTCTCCCTCTTTCCTCTCCCAACTCAGAAAGAACTCACGGCTACAGTTCAACAAAGTGAGGGTGGAGGATGCCGGGGAGTACGTCTGTGAGGCCGAGAACATCCTTGGGAAGGACACCGTGAGGGGCCGACTCCATGTCAACAGCGGTAGGTGTCCCTCAAGAAAGAGAAGGGTCCTGGAGGACTTGGCAGAGCAGATCAACTGCCCCTCGGCCCACAGGACACCAGCACATGATCTGTCCTGCACTCAACAACCCCCCCCTTCCTGTTGCTGCATATCAAACCCAAGATCTCAGCTGAATCAGAGAAATGCAGTCAAAGCATAAATGTTTAGTTTTGTTATCTGGGCCTGGAAGAGCCGCCAGCTCTCATTTTAAATACCCTGAAAACTAAATATTTTGAAATCAAGAGGTAGGGGTCGGGGGAAGGATATTTTTAGAAGGCAATTATGAGAGGCTGGGCTGTAAGGAGACGGGCCTGGGGTGGGTGTGAGCTGCATGCCTGTTGCCAGCTGCGTTGTCAGACACCTGAGCCAGGCCTGAGGGTGGGAGGCTGGAGTGCCCGGGGCCCGTGGGCAGCCTCCATTTAGGGATAACAGACCTGTATCACAGACCCTACTTCCCCTTTTAAGACTTACAAAGGAGGGCCTCGGAATTGTTTGGCTTACTGGTTCACAGTGTCCAGTGCGGTATCAGAACAGAGGACACCTTTCTGCTGGGCTGTCCTCTCAGACCCTGGTTTGAAAGCCACCTTTCCTCCTTGCCTGAGCTGGGCACCCACAGACTGAGCCTACCATGTAGGGTTTTGCTGTTCAAGTCCTGTCCCTGGCATAGGCTCTGACCCTGTATATGTTGCCCCCTGAGTATACTACCACAGCCCAGCCTCAAATCTAAAGAGGAGCCTGTGGGACTGCCTAGGCCCCAGCCAGCCCAGATGCCATCTGCCGTATGCTGATGAGAGACACCTCATTCCCCAGCCTCAGGTTTCCTGGGCTCTCAAGCCACTGTGTCACAGAAGTCTAAGTCTTTCTCACATCTGTCCCTTCAGTCCCATCCCTGCCTGTAGGGCAGCCTCGGCTCAGGCATCGCCCTCACTTCACCCTTTTTGAAGGCAAACCCTTCCTTCCCATGGAGCCATAGCACAAGCACTTGCTCCTTTCCCATCTGACCCCACTCCCCTTTACCCCCCATCCCACCATCCAGATCCTTTCAAGCCACAGTCAGCCTTGACCTTCACTTCTCTGCTCATTCCAGTGTCACTCTGGATCCAAACCCAATCCTGGCCTATCTCTTCACCATGGTCTGGTGGCATCTCTTGAATGCCTCAAGCCCCACACTGTTGCTGGATTGGTTCTGTACTTTGACCACCCAGTGCAGGAGGAGCAAAGAGAACAGGGTCGATGCAGTCTCCTGGGATTTCTGGTCACACCTACTATTTGCTGAGCTGGACTCTGTTTTCTCTCGTGGATCCTTCTTTAGGAGAGACTCAGAAAGGTTGTATATTTTGCACAAACAGCTTATTACTGATCGGGCTCCACCGTGTAGAAGTCATTAGTGAACTTGGTCGAGGCACTCCATGGACCTGTTTACTACCCTGGCCTCAGGGGCCTAGCTAGCACAATGCCTGCCTTACAGTAGATAGCTGCTAAATGTTATATTAAAGAAATTGCAACCTACAGTTAGGAATGTAGTTCAGTGGTAGAGGTTTTGCCTAGCATGTTCAAGGCCTGAATTTCACTATCTTTGTTTGCTTGTTTGTTTTTTGAGACAGGGTCTCTACTTAACCCTGGCTGTCTGGAAACTCACTGTGTAGACCAGGCTGGCCTTGAACTCACAGAGATCCACTTGCCTCTGCCTCCCGAGGGTTGGGATTAAAGGCATGTGCTGATATACCCAGCTTTCAATATGAATTTTTATTTATTTATTTATTTATTTATTTTAGAAAGAGAAAGAGCTATCCCAAAGCCTTTGTGGCCTCCTCTATTTCCTGGCTGGAGAAGGGTGACAGAGAAGAAGTGCATCCCACCCTCCAGCTGTCCCAAAGTGGGATGTACCTGGGCTTAGCATCTGCCATCTCTGTTGTAGTGAGCAGGCAGACTCTGGGTTTCCCATTTTACTAATGCAGACTTCCTGGGTTAGAATGGACAAGCGTCCAACCTAAGCCAGCCTTAAGGACTGCATTTATTGGCTCATGAAACTAGGAAGTCCAGAGGTCATCTAGGTCCAGGCAGGACAGAGTTCAGGAACTGGAAGTGGCTTGGTTCCTGCTTTCTGCCTCTCGTGTGGAGGGAGTGGAGTGGAAAGAGAAGGCACCTGCCTCAGGCAGCCCCCATCCCTGTGTCCTCCTGGAGCAGGCAGGAGAATGGCTTCTCAGCCATTTTGCCTAGGTCACGTGCACACTTGGCCTGCTGACTGTGGTGGAGGGGTACCATCTTTATCAGGCTTATCTGTGTGCGGGACTGTCAAGAGGCAGAGCACCCTGAGAAATGGCCCTCCGTCTCACTATGTGAGGCGAACAGAACAGGGAAAGGTTCCCCACCATAGCTGTGCCCTCTCTGATGCACACTGCCCTGGGGCATCAGTGTCTGCTGTCTTTGCAGCCTGGCCTGAGAGCAGAGGCCCAGGAGATAGAAAGAGCTCAGAGATGTGCAGAGACTCCAGCTCTGTGCTCCAAAGTTTTCCCCTCGTAGGCTGAGCTCTGCAGTCTTAACCTTCTCCTAAACTCCTGGGGTTGTGCATTTGCTGCCGAGGCTGCCATCCGCACCTCACCAGCACATGCGCAGGCATCCTCACACACATCGCATACCTTTTCTCTGCCCTGTCTGGTCCGTGGCAGACCAGGCTCCTCCCGATGTGGAGAAGTGGTCATGACCGCTTTCCCAGGCAGAGACGCACGGACTTCTTGTTTACCAGTGAAACTCAGCAGGACCTGCAGCAGCCACGCCCCGAGGAGGGGGTGGAGGGCAGGCATCGAGCGGGCAGCTCTGCCTGCCCCCAGTGACTCATCCCAAGGTGGGTTAGCATGGCCCGCCCAGCCCCAAGGGGAGCAGGGACACGGGGATGGGGCATCAAAGGGCATCGTCCCACTCTTGGATGGCTACCTACCTCTCCATTCTGGGTGGAGCTGTGGTCCTTCCCAGATCAGAGCAGGCCCTCCGGAAGTGACAGTTCTGGGTCTCACAGGAGCTCCTAGGGCTGACAGGGAAGAGGAATGTGCAGACACAGGCAGAGCTTGTAACAAAGCAGTCTGCGTGGTGCAATCCCCTTCCACCTTACAGAAGCCAGAAGCCCATCCCAACTGAAAGGGAACTTGGGACTGTCCCAGGAGCACAGGGCAGGCAGGTTTGACATGAGGTGTTACAGGACTGTGGGCATGTGGTAGAGGCATCTGGTCAGGGGATCGCTGGTGGAACACATCTATGCATGCACACACAAGCACAAACCCTCACATCAGTTGTATTCAGCACGGCCCTGCTCTAAGATCAGAGAGGCACAACCATGGTTACCAGCATAGGACCTCAGATGACAGGAAGGTAAAGTCCTAGGTCTGTGCCTCCTCCAACAAACAAAGTAGGGGTTGTGGAGATGGACACCTGAGCCAAATGAAAAGGCGCCATTTGCACTGCAAGGCAAGCGCTGGATAGCTCAAAGCAATGGACCTTAAAGAAAGGAAGGAGTTTTTGCCCACGCTCAAAAGAGGAAGGCAGCTGCAGCCAGGATAGCAGAGAAGAGCTCGGCGTTCGCTCTCAGCCTCTGTCCCATTTCATCTTCTGCTGAAGGTCTGGGACATCTTGCACCAAGACACTCACAGCAACTGCTCCCTGCGTTTTCCCCTTCTGGGCATGCTTTTAATTAATTTTTCGATATAATTTTCATACCATAAAATTTGCCCTTTTAAAGTATGATTCAGTGGTTTTCCGTATAGTCGCCAACTTATGTAACCATCTCTGCTAATTCTAAGACATTTTCATCACCACATCAGGAACTCCTCCCTCCAATGCCACAACCCTGGCTCTTGCTTTCTGCCCCCTGCAGATTAGCTCTCGTAGACAGTTTATATAAATATAACGTATAAGTGGCCTTCACATACCTTAAGGCCCATCCATGTTGTAGCATGTATGAGTGCATTCCTTTTATGGTAAAATGATATTCCGGTGTGTGAACGTACTGTATTTTATTCACCCATTCAACGGGTTTGAGTTGTTGACTCATTTGGATCATTGCCACAGTGGGGCCGATGAATAACGCTTCTGCGGACATTCATGTTCAGGTGTTTGTAAGCACACACATTTTCAGTCTTGAGGATACACCCAAGAGTGGAATTTCTTGAGTACATGGTAACTCTGAGGATTTTAATTCTTTATTTTAAAGAACTCCGTGACTAGATGCCTAAGCAGCCAGGCCACCATACATTCCTGCCCACGGAGCCCCAGGGTTCTGTGTCCCCACATTCCCTCCACAAACTGTGATTTTTTTCCCCCCCACTCCACCATTCTGGCCCTCTCAGTAGGTGTGAAGTAATATCTCACTGTGGCTTTGAGGAGACAGTGTCTTACAGAAAAGATATCCATGGTGGCCAAGCTAAGGACGCTAGACTATGCTCAGGAAGCAACAGAGCACATTTTCCCTCAAGAGTCAGAGACGCGCGCTCATTCACTCTGTCAGCAAACATTAGGCACCTATTCTGTGTCAAGCGTTTGTCTGGATGGTGGGGGTTAGTGACACGTGATGTGGCCACAGCTTGGGTTCTAGTGGCGGAGCTAGTGATGGCACACATGGTTCCTTAATCAGCTTAGAATAAATACTCCTAGCAGAAGCCTGAACAGTGAACAGAAAGAACGTGAGAGTTGTAGCCGTCTTGAGAAGGCCGGGGAGGCTGCCCCGAGACACTGATATTTCAAAGGTCCTGGGCAGCGGGGCACCTGACTGCACCTGAAGTGAGTCTAGTCAAATATGTTGAGAGAACAGGATAAAAAAAAATAAAATAAAATAACAGAAAGGTGATGAGACCCAGATTAGACCTGACGAGAGGCTGGGGGCTTTGTTTTGGCTACACTCATTTATAGGGACACCACTAAAGGGCCGTGATCATGGGAAGGGCTGACACAATTCACATATTTTAAAGACCACCATGGCAGATTTTGAGCAAAAAGGCCAGAGTTCAGGCAAGTGTGAGTCAGGAGGACCAGTAAGTAAGGTCACCCGAGGAAGAAGTGACAATAATAGGTTGGACCAGGGAAGGAAGCCGGAAGTGGTAGGAGTGGCCGTCCCTGGAGGAATATATATATATATATATCAGAAAGAATAAAGAGGAAATGGAAGACGCTCTCTAGGACCTTGAGGCTCGCACACATAGGGAAGACTAGAGAAGAGGTTGAGACAGATAACTGGGAGGCCAGTTTGGACATACTGGATTTGGGGTAGCTGCCAGCCATCCCGGCGGAGAGGTTGAGAGATCAGGCTTCTCCCACCTTTGCTTCTCCAAGAACAAGAGACCAGTGACAGAGTACGGATGCATTCACAAGGGGATTAAAAACCTTTGAGTGCCAGACCAGTGTGAGGACACCATGGCCTGACACCTTCTGTGGGGCACACTCCTCCCTGTGCTGTGGCTTCACTACCACTACGGTTATGCTAAAGTAGCTTGAGAAGGTCTTGCCCTGTCAGAAGAGGTGGGGAGGCCTGTGCCACTCTTCCCTGACATCAATGGCTACCTCACTCACTACGCTCCCTTTTGTCTTTCTGGAGTGCTGGCATCTGCCCCCATGCTATGGTATTGGCAAGCCAGACTCAGTGTACCACAACTAGGTGGCCTCCATCCCTCTTCTGTGGTCCCTGACACCCCTCACCACTGTCAGCATCCTCACCACTGTCCACTGCTTCCTCAACCTAGCAGAATAACAATAAAGACCGGACAGCAGGAGGTCTCCGCCACCACCGGGGGCTGCAAAGGCGCCCTGCTGGGCCTGGCTGGTCCAGGCCAAGATTCCTTAGGCTTAGCCAAGGCCCCTGGGAAGCCCCAGGCTGTGGTCCATATTCATCTGCTTGCATGGAGCCTCGGTGCTGACATGTTCTCTCACAAGGGACAGGGTATCTGGCAGAAATACACAACTGCAACTCTAGACAGGCACTCCGCCATTGTCTCTCCTCATTCCTCCCACGAGGCGTAACCGAAGGGCAAGACAACCTTCAAGCACTCGACTCCTGCCCAGGGTTGGACTTTATAACTTGCAGGCATGGTCACCGCACTCCTGTCTCTTCTCTGCCCCTTTGGTAGTTTCCTGGGTCTCTCTGACCCAGAATTGGAGCAAACCTCAGTAAAAGCTTCCTTTGCCTGGCTAGCATGTGGGTCCCAGCTGGGTTTGCGGTGGGGCCCTAGAGGAGACCTCAGCAGGGGTGGGGCCTGAGATGCCAGCTCTGCAACAGGCAAGGGGCTGAGAGGAGGGTGGGAGCTGCCCTGCTGAGTTTTATCTGTGAGCCTCCTCAGACATATACAGAGGCAGTGCTGTGTGTACACTCCAGTCCTCCACTCTCCATCTGTCTCCCTACATGTCTAAACACTGAGGGTGCCAAGCGCCTGCCTGCTCCATCCTCCTCCTCCCCTCGCCTCCTCCCTACTGCTGATGGGAGTGGTGGAGGCTGCCACCCCAGGGGAGATAAGGGTAGCCAACGTGGAATGGGACACCTCAGTCCGAGGACCACCGCTGGGCAGGAGTGAGAGACCCTCAGAGCCCCAGAGCAGGAATAGGGAACAGGGACTCCTTTTTGACAGCACATTCTGGAAAGTCAGTGTAGGGCACTGCCTTACAAAAGAAGGTTTTGCATTCAAAGCCTGCTTTCTGGACACTGTCCCCTGCTAAGGGAGCAGAGCACTCATTACTCTCACTGGTTCAGGCAAGCCTGATTAATCAGATGCACAGCCTGGGTACGCAGCCAGCCTTTCTCCCATCAGGCTTTCACATCCCAGCTGTTCCCTGACCCCCACCCCACCCCCACCCCACCCCCATTCCTCTCCCAGCTCCCAGCTCCTCCTGAACTTCATGATTTATAGCTTAGGCTGGCCGAGGTCTGAAGGCTCCCTCCACCAGCAACAGCTAACAAGGAGAGAGCTGTCTAGTGTGGGGACATGAAGGAGACCCTGAACAATTCTACAGACAGGCCAATAGCAGCTTTTCGTAACATGACAGCCCTGGAAACAAGACGGAAGAGAGTGGAAGTCAAGACCCAGCCCCCAACAGACACTGAGCTCAGAAAATGACAGTATCCTAAAGGTGTCCTTTTCCCTGATTCCCCTGGTTCACATCCAGTCCTATAGTGGACACCCCTAAGAGGGAGGCCAAAGTAGTACAGAGGTCAGGCCTTCCTCCAGTGGAGGAAGCTCCTTCTCGTCTCTTCCACCACTTCAAGACAGTGAAAGCCCCCTGGCTTTTGTAGGTTTCCCAAGAGAACCAGTGCAGAGCCACACTGGGCAGAGGGTCTGTTGTGGCTTGCTGTTTGCCTTGTGGTCCACCAAGAGAACCCCACTCGCCCTTTCCTGCCCAGGCATCCCTGCAGATCCTAGGGACCTTCCAGTTTTGAGATAGGAACATGAAAGAACACAAAGGACGTGGTCCCTGTGCCAAGAGGCGGTGTCGTGGGTCACTAGCACTTGTCTCTCATATCTCCAGTGAGCACCACTCTGTCATCCTGGTCGGGGCACGCCCGGAAGTGCAATGAGACCGCCAAGTCCTACTGTGTGAATGGAGGCGTGTGCTACTACATCGAGGGCATCAACCAGCTCTCCTGCAAGTAAGTGACCGGTCGGGGCGGGCATGGGGCCAAGAGCAGGGGAGGAGATGCTGGGGCGGAAGTGGAGGGCTCTAGAAAAAAAGTGAGCTTCAAGCTACTTGGAACTGACTCCCCAGGGGGCACAGACAGGGTGGTTTGCCCACTTTCGAGTCTTTTCCTGGACTCTAAGCTCTAAGGGGTGTGTGGATTCCTAAAGGACCCGGTTTGCTAGGCCCCTATCACCCTGTGTCCTGATGCCAACCTCTTACCAACACTGCAGGGAAGTGGAGATACCAGTCTAAGGCACTGGGTGTTCTCTCTCTCTCTCTCTCTCTCTCTCTCTCTCTCTCTCTCTCTCTCTCTCCCACCCTTTCTGTCTCTATCTCTGTCTCTATCCCCCTCCCCATTTTGTCTTTCTTCCCCATCTCTAAGCAACTCTCCAAATTTGTCCTGAGTGAACATGTCCTGACTGACTCTTCTCCCGTAGTGCTGAGCCTGGAAGCGCAGAACACAGGCTCCAGAGCCCTCAGCACCTGGTGGTCCCACTCTTGTTGTCTAGAGGAGAAATAGGGGTTTAGAAACTGAGGGAAGAACTTAAGAAACGGGACCCAGAGCCCAGTGCTGGCCTTAGATCTGATTGTTCTCCCTGCCCTGTGACCAGAAGTGGCCAGTCCTGCCCTGAACATTGCTTGTACCATTTTAACCCCAGCCCCTCTCTATGGAAGGTGGGAACTCCAGCAAAGATACCACTATGGGAGTGGCCCAGGGGAGGAGGTGGAGGTGGCCCCAGCAGGAACTCCATGGAGCTCAGAATTCAAGTGCCCATTCTGCAGCACTCAGGACTGTGTGGAGGAGGCCACCAGGAAGGGCTTTTTCAGTCCCAGCAGGTCTGCTGAGCAGTCCCCCTGCCTGTGTGTGATGAGTTTGACACAAACCTGAGGAGCGCAACCTGGCCAGACCTTAAGGAGGAATAGGAAGGGGGTCTAGTCAACAACTTGAATTTCTCAAGGCAACCCATGCCAAGGGCCCCAGACTAGCTACCAGTGCTGTCCCGTTCCCATGACATCTGGACAAAGGCAACCAAGTGTTGCTAGTTCAGAGAGAGGGTCTTGACCAACTCCTGGTAGAAGAACCTCAGGCTTTCCTGCCTCTGCCCCCCAACCCCAGGTCAGATCTTGCACCCTTATCACTGGCTTGGCCTTTCTAGTCATGTGAACCAGCAGAGGAAGACTGGGGCTTTTAAAGAATCCTGCACAAGCCGATAGGGTCCCAGTGTCCGTGTGTCCTCCCTCTCACCCACAAGAGAGCTTGGTGGCACAGCCAGGCAGAACTGTGGCTCAGGCCCCAGCTGGCCTCTTTGATGGCTTCCTCCATGGTCCCACCCTTCACCTAACGTCACCCCTTTCCCCACTCCTCCTTCCTAACCCCCTCAGGGAAGTTCTAAGAGCAACAGCAGGTACTCCAGAGAAATTCATGGCCTGGCCTCAGCTTCTGAGACACAGCCACAAGAGCAGTTCAGGCCCTGGGAAACATAGCCTTGCAGCTGCTCTGAGCTCTTCAGAAGAGAGATCCCAGCACACCTCACAGAGATGTCCTAGCCCCGACTCTCCTTCCCCTCTGCCACACCAGGCCTCTCCTCCTCCCTAGTCCCTCGGACCCCTGACCCCTGACCCCCACCCCAAAGAATCTAGCGTCATCACTGAGGTCAGTCCTGGCTGCAGGCAGGGAGACATTGCTCCCCAAGACAGGTACAAGGACAAAGCAGGTCCCCAGAGCCCAGGCTCCAAGATGCAGTGCAGTGTAAGAAAGGGAAGGAGAAGACAATGGCTCCGGGAACCTGCCAGTATGACCGTGCCCCTAGGAGCCAGGGGATATGCCTTGCTACATTTGGAAGGAGCAGGGAGACAGGCCTGAGCCCTTGTGAACACGAGGATGCCCTGTTCCTCCCCCCACCCAGGGCAACTCGGTTTCAAACGTGAAATTGGTACCCAGAGCCGCCACTTGCCCATCTTTGCCCCCCTGGGACAGCCCCAGTCAAGGCTCCTTAACCTGCTTCCCTGACCCCCTTTGTCACATGCAAGGGAGAGGGGTATCCCTGGCCGGGACTGCAGTCCTTGGAGCTGTGCTGGAGAAGGGCAGGGGGGAGGGGGCCGGGCAGAGCCCAGAGGCCATTCTGAGGGTGGGAACTGGGGTGGGAGGTGGGGCAGGCCTCTTGGGGTTTCTGACGACACCTGAATGGAGTGAAAAGGAAAGAACTTAGGAACGGGACTCACGTCTACCATTTGTGCTGTTTGTTTCTTTTTATTTTGATTTTTTTGCATTTCCGCTTAGCTTGGATAATGAAACTACACTGGTCAGTTTCATTCCAGTTTCTATAAAACTCAGTTTTCCCTCCTGGTTTTCTTACACTTGTTGCTGTGTATTGGTTCAGAGCCCCCTCCCAGGGGGTGTTGGAAAGCAGGCAGGCACACTCCGTAACCCTCTTGTTTTTCTGGAAGTCAGTGCCAAAAGAAAGTGTCACTGATACTGAATTTTGTTTTTGGTTTTTGGTTTTTGGTTTTTGGTTTTTTAAAGAAAACTTAAGGGGACTTGAAAATGGGGGTCCAAATCAAGGCGACTGTCTCCTGTCTGGGCCTCCTCTTGCCGTTTTCTCCTCTTCTCTCCGTGTGTTTGTTGAGCACGGTTGGTGCGTGACTCTTGGGGACTGGTTCAGGGGATGATGACAGAACAAGACTCTTTCCAGCCCTGTGCATACACCAGTGGCATGCCGCCCTCTCCCATCCGCTCATCTCCTCCATCCCCAGCTTCCCCCACCCCATCCCACCCCATCTGCCTGCTCATCTTCACTTCATCTCCACCTGCCCTGTGAGCTCCGAGACCCTGGCTCCCTCCAGTGCCTGGGCCACAGCCTCATCCTTCATCCTTCCTTCTCCAGGTGAGGGCAGCACACATGGCATTATCCCCAGGCTACCAAAAGGAGAAACTGAGGCCCGGGAGGTGGGTGGGGAACAGGGACAGCAGAGGTCCTGACCTCTCTGCCACCCCAGATGTAGCCCATGGGCTCTCTTCTCTGCCCTTCTCTCCCCCTGTTCTTCTCCAGCCCCAGGTTCAGACCTTCTCAGAGTCAGAGGTGATGCCTACAGGAAGGTCTAGAAAGGCTGGAGCCTGCCGCCCCTCCGACCCAGCCCCAGTTCCCCCGAAACTCTGAGAGTCATCCTGTTTGAATGGGAGCCACAGCCACCCACACCCAATGCAGACTCCTTTCATGTCGATAAAGGGAGACATCTGGCTCCTTCTACACTGGTCTGGCTCCAAGGCAGAAAGGCCAAAGGCCCTGTTAACACTTAGAACCTTCTCTGAGGAAGCCTGAGTCTCCACACACAGGACTGTAGAGAGGACTAGTAGTATCCGAGAGCCCCTAAAGGAACTGATGCCCCAAAGCATAGCACTGGCTCCGCCCCCTCACCTGACAACCCTATCCCCCAAGACCTTTTCTTTATCCATTGAGAAGGAGCACCCCTCTCTCAGACAGGTGCAAGGCTAACACCAGAACACTGCACAGATCCCATGGCGCCACCTAGAACCGTGTAGGACAGTAGCCCTGAGCAGGCAGGCAGACTAGTTCAGGTTGAGTGTAGGGCAGGGACACAGGGGTCTATTTATAGTTGTCACTGCTCTTCAAGACTCATGGGACGGCAGCCCTGATGTCAAATAAGTTTCTTAATCCCTTCTTGCCCCTTCACTTGACTGTTCTCTCTTACACACACACACACACACACACACACACACACACACACGCATACATGGTTTCCCTGACTAGAAGAGCCCAGCTAGTGGCAGACAATAGACACAATCAAGCCTGTTCCTTTCCTGTTACTTTGTGGAACCCAAGAGTCATCTCAACTTCTGGGTCTTTATCCTCTCCTCCCAAAGGTGCTGCTATTGGAAAAAGAACCACTTCACTCACTTCTAACCCCCCACACCAGGGCCCAGGAGCAAAGGAAGAAGAATTGCTGAGCCTGGCTGGAGTCAGTTGGGAAGCCTCGGCCACTTCCTCCACCTTCCTGGGCTAGAGTGACTAGGGACAAGGGTCAGGGATCAGCGATAGTGATGAGGGGTTCATCCCCTAAGCCACACTATTCAGTCGTGTAAGCATGCATTGCTATTGCCCATTCTCAACAGTTGTACTTCCCAGCCAGACCTCCAAATGCGTGTGCACTTGTGCTCCACCACCACAGTGTCCAGCTCCCTCCTTCCCCAACCCATAGAGACCACAGGCCCAGAGAAACAAGTCCACAAGCCACTACCCTTCCGTATTCCTCTAGAATAGAGGCCACAGGGTTTTCGTGATTCTCTATCACAGCCAATGGCTGACACCTAACTCTAAGGCCCAGGACTCTCTTGTTATGCTCAGTAGAAGGCTAAGGCAAAGACTTAACACCTCCTAAGGAATTCCAGGTTGACTAATGCTGCACAGTAACCTGGTACTGAGGGGCTTCCCTAGTTCCCAAGGAACTGCAGGCCAGGGCAGCAGAGACCTGTTCCTGAAGAAATGCATGCCTGAGGGTCAGCTCAGCCATGTCTGTGAGCTTCTCTCCAGGTGACTAGCCTTCCTGGGGTTCAGAAGAGAGCACAGGACTGGGCATGTCTCCTAGAAATCTACCAAACTGGGACTTGCTTAAGGGGAGAGGTGGCAGCCAGAGAACAGAAGGAAGTGTACCTTGAGGGTATGACAGGGTCAGGGAGAAAGGGGTGGGTGGTGCCTTGAAGCAGCAAGGGAATCAAGATTTGAGGAGATCCAGGTTGGAGCCAGGACAAAGCCAGGCCACAGTGGAAGAACAGGTCCCAGGGCGGGCAGGCAGGCCAAGGCTGGCTTCCAGCCGGCTCCTGTACACAACAGGGTCCCTGGCTAGGTTGCTCTAGCTTTCCCCTGGACCAGATATCAGGAAGGCAGCTGTGGGAAGATAGCAACCCCGTCTCTCCTCCAGCTCTCCAGTCCCCCACTTAGCTTTCCTCACACCTCCTGCCATAGGGCAGGCAACTTTCTCCAAAGTATACCCTCTAAAAAGTGCCTTCTGTCCCCAGCCAGCCAGAGCTATAGCATGAGACCCTGTCTCAAAATACACAAACAAGACTTCCCAGGCCAAATAAGTCCGTATCGTTCAGTTATTACTTCCCCCATTAATGGAGACTGACACTCTACAAGAGCCCTGGGGGATGGATTTCCCAAACACACTGGGACACAGACCCCTCTCTGCGAGAGCAGATCAAATACCTCCCAGGTCCCTTTGGTCCTGAGCACACAGTGTGAGAACAGCCTAGCAGAATTCTACTTTGAGTGTTCTGGGAGCTGTTCCATAGAGAAGGAAACCTGCCCAGAGTCCTGGAGAGAAGCCTTCCACAGGACCTGGAGGAGTGACACCAGGAACTTGTATCCCATAATAAGTCTGCCTGCCTGGCACCTGGGAGCTACAGTTCTGGCTTCCCGAGGGGCACCAGGCAGGTAAGAAGAAAAGCCCCCGCCCCCAACCAATAGGACAGTTAGTCTTAATAACCCCCACCTTCCCCACCCAACTTTCCTAACTCATCCTCCTTCCCGCCCCACCCCGCCTGACCCATCCCCCCACAGAGCCACATGGATTAAAGCGTCTGTAAGGAGATGACAGAGCCCTCCGCCCAGCCCCTGGCTCCAGCCCCTTCGGCTACAGTGTGACCCCAGCGCCTGACCTGGTTCCTCACTCATCCTGCGCACTTTGACTTCTAGCCTTAGCCTCGTGGGTGATGCCAGTTTGTTCTGTGATTTTTCCCCTTTTCCTTCTCCAGATGTCCAAACGGATTCTTCGGACAGAGATGTTTGGAGAAACTGCCTTTGCGATTGTACATGCCAGATCCTAAGCAAAGTATGTTTGAAGATACAAACACAAGTCCCTGCTCCTTAGAAAGCTTCCGGGTGCAGTCCCCCAATGTAGGGCATAGGGCTACAGGGGTGTTGGTTGTTTTGATCTTTGGCTGTTATGTTTCCTTTCTCTTTCCTTTTTTGTACTTTGATTTGTTAGTTCTTTTGTTTTGTTTTTGTTTTGCTTTGTTTTTTCATTTTTTTTTTTTCATTTTTTTGGCCTAATCCTTGGGTTTAGAGTTCAGGGCTACAGGTAAGGGGCAGAGCGGCAAGGCCAGTACAAATGGTAACCGTGGTGAGGAACCTAGCTGGCGCTGGCAGGAGCCTGCGCCTGGGTGTTGCGATGCCTGTGTCTTGCTATCCTGGCTCTCTCTTTCTGGTTTTCTTTCTTTTGGTAGGTGTCCTGTGGGATACACCGGGGACAGGTGTCAGCAGTTCGCAATGGTCAACTTCTCCAGTATGTTTCTTTCTTCTATTTCTCTTCTTCCTTGGTGACTGGCAGTCTCCTCATGTGGGAGGGATGGGGGTCTTACTTAACAAGTCTTGGAGGGAACAGGGGTGTCCTGAGTTCCTCTCAGTCCTCGGTGCTTACCAGTAGCCTCCGCAGAGGAGACGACACACCCCTGTCTCCCCCACCCACCTCCGTAAGTCACCTGTATTGCCTGGGAAGAGCGAGGTGGAATTCTCTGCAGCAGCAGGGCCATGTCCAGGCCTCTCCCCTCTTCTGGAATCAGGCAGCCTGGCAAATGTAGGAAGAGGCATTTGCAGAGCCCTCTCCTGCCTCTGAAGGTGCCAGGACGCTGCTGAGCCAGGCAGTGAGTGTGTGCGTGTTTTTGTGGGTATGTTTGCGAGAGGGAAGGGGGTCTCAACAGTCTGCCTTCTGGTCTGGCCAGAATGGTTTGTGTTGGGAGGCAGGGGGGAGATTGAGAAAGAGCAGGCCCCAGAGCAATGGTTTCCATGAATGTTTCCAGAGACATGTGCTGCTACAGGATGAGGTGGTCCAAGGGCAGTGGCAGATGCTAACAGACTCAAGCGGAAACTGATGACTCTTCCCAAGACTCTTAGTCTAAACACTATCCAGGACTCCATCTCCTTTCTTTCCTCCACTCTGAGCGAGGGGATGAGCCTTTGCAGCCCAAAGATTTGGCTAAACAAGTGGATTGTTGTAATTAGGGCCTGGAAGCAGTTCCTTCAAGCACCACCAGGTGGGGCTGGAACAGAGCAGTATGCCTCTGGATAGTCACAGACTTGGTTTGGGGCCCTGTGGTGTGTTGGCCTTCAAGACCAGGACCATGTCACCTACCCCATCCTGCAGAGCAGACTCGCCCCCTGCTCCTTTTAGGGAGGACATCCGAGTCCTTGAGTACTAACGAGCCATAGATCTTAGTTGGTACTTGAATGTTGGGAAGGAAAACTCCATGAAAATACCAAAGATGAAATCCAGGGGCCATTAGATAGCAGCATATCCAGAAACACGGTTTTAGAGTTTGGGCCTTAGGTTGGAAAAATGAATCCTCAAACTGTCCTCGGACCACAGGACAGAGCCCAGAAACATATTCCCTGCCCTTTGGAGCATTTGGGTCCCAACAGGTGAGGGCTGGTAGACCCAGAGAGGTACCTCTGCCCACAGTATGAGAGGCAGTACTCTCTCCAGACCTCTCCATTCACAGTCACAGGCTATGGAGGAAGAGAGGATATAGGCAGAAGAAGTGAGCAAGCCATGTTGCCCTAAAGAATGAGATCCAGCCTATGTGGAGAGCTCTGGGGCAGGGGTAGCCTCAGGAGAGGACAGAGCAGACAGGCAAGGGTGGACTAAGTAAGAGAGGCAGTGGGGGCCCCGTTCCTTTCCACCCTGGGCCAAAAGCCTCCACAGCCTAGGAAACTGTACTGGACAGTCAGCCCTAGGTCAGAGCGCCACAGAACCTCCAGAACCTGGGCTACTATGTAAAGCCCCTTGGCCAGCCAGAGCACATCAGCCTTCAGCCTGTGTCTGCCAGGATCCCAAAAGAAAGCCTGCAGACAGAGCTCCCAGCCTTCTTGCCTGTGTCATCAGTACCATGCAGGTGCCTTTATGTGGAGAATTCCTGTTCTTCAAGTGTGCTCTGCAAGGGCCCTTATGATGTACAGACAAGAGGGATTTGCCCTCTGGTCTGTAGGATGAGGATAGAGGCAGCTATATCTAGAAGGCAGCAGGAGGATGAAATGAAGTAATACAGGAGAGAGGCTCATCTTGGAGCCTGCCTTCATCACTAGAGGGCAACTTAGTATCTCTCCCAGATATAAAGGGCAAGGAAGAGAATTAGTCCTTGGAGGATGTGCCCCCCCCTGCCCCTGGCGTTGCTGAGCAAAGCATCTGACCCTGCCACCTACCCATACCTCAAGACTAGGCAATCTTTCAGAGACTAAGAAAACAGCCTTTGACCCCAATAGCACTTTGAAGTTTCTCCTGCTACAGGCCCTGCCCTCCTGAAAGAGAAAGCTGGCCCATCTGTATCCCACATGTGTCTGACTACACACACACACACACACACTCACATATGCTCACATCTGCACATACATCACTGCCTCCTCATCCGGGCACTTTATGACTGCAATTGGTTATGTCCAAGACAATAAATTTGCATAAATTTCCTAAAGCCTGGCCCTGCTGGAAATCCAACATCCAATTGATTTACTGGGCAATGTGAACATTTCTGGCCTGACACTCAGTGGGTCCACCCCATCCTGGCTGAGTGCCATGCAAGAAGCATGAGTAGGAGATTGCTCCCTTAACTACAACAGACACCGCTGTAGGTCCTCAGCATCTGTCCCCAGACGTGCCAGGAAGAAAATCACCTACCAAGTGACTGCCCAAACTCTCGGTTGCCTCGCCAAGCATGCCAGCCATCACCAGCCCACCCTAATCAGGACCCCTGGGAGCTGCTGTTGACATGGCTCGGTTCCCAGAGAAGTGACCTGGAAGGAAATCCTCAGAGGCCTCTGAGAGGTTAATCTGCTTCTGCGGGTGGCCACTCCTCGGGAATAGCCAGAGGAGCCTGAGCAGGGTCAACCATAGTTTAGCCCCACGATTCCCCTCCAGTCTCCATTCTGCCTCCATGATTTCCTGCATCACCTTGAGAAAGTCTCCTGGCACCATGGATAGACTTTTAACAACTTTTTCTGAAAGTAACCTGAAGACCAGCACTTAGAACCTGTGAGGCTGGTCTGCTGTCTCTCAAGTGAGCCTGGCTGGACATCAGAAACATATCCTGAGTGCTTCAAAGTCCTAGGCTCCAGAATGCACTGTTCAGGAACTTCTCTGAGCCCCTTTGACCTTTGAGCCAGAGAGGACCCTGAGCCGCACTTAGGGATTCAAGCAATCAGAGCCAGACTGCAAAGAAGCCAAATTGTCAACATCCTCCCAACTTCAGAGTGCAGGGATTGCAGAGGGCTTGTGTTTAACCTGGGGTGAGTGCAGCCTTGATGGTTTACACACAGAACCAGTGAGGTCAGAACTCCAGGACCTTCCTCAAGATTCTTGGGGTCAGGGCCTTCTTGGTCCCTGTCTCAGAGCCACCCACTCTCCTGCTCTTTCCAAATACAGATTCCTCTGAAATCCCTTTCAGAAAGCACAAAGAGATGGGCCCGATAATGCTCCGGATGCCCTTCCTTCCTCTGGAGCAGACAAGAAGTCAGGTCCAATGCCACACCCTCGCCAGGTCTAGGGAGCTGACCTGGTTGCTATGAAAGTCACCGAGGGAGTGTGCCCAGGCAGGTGTGAACAGGAGCCCTGGCACACATGTGTGCTGAACCTCCTGTTGGCCAGGCCTGCTCACAGCTGCCTCTGTGCACAGGTGCTTTGGAGAGAACAGATCCCACAGATCACCCGCATCCACATAGCAAGTTAGGGAAGAAACAGAGCCCTGGGTGTGTGGGACAGAACAGGCCGTGCCTTAAAAGGAAAGGCAAGCTCTTTAAAACACCGCTGAGGTTTCTGGGCTCCCACCCAGACCTTCTCCCATTGGCCTGAATTGTTCTGAAGCACGGCCAGGTTCTCAGACCTCCCAGGATCCCGTGGCAAGGCCTGATCCCCCACCACCACCATTGGCAGCTGAGGGACTGAGACCTAGATAGCTTGGGCATCTCTTGGAGCCACAAACACTGGCAAGGCTCTGTTATTTAACCTGTAGATGCTGTAAGCGTCCACCTATCAAAGGCCTGAACTCACACATTCAGGTAACAATCTCACTTCCAACACTGTAACTTGTCCACCGTGTAAGAAGGGTGCATGCAGCACAAATGAACCCACTCTTCCTACGCTGAGTCGTAGGTGCTCTCCTAAGTGGTGAGATGGGTTTCGGTCCCACAGCTCAGCCCTGGGAGCCCAGGGTATATGAGATGTCAAGTAGAGCAGTGATGTGCTGCTTGAAGTCTCTTGCCCTCCTCATTGTTCCCCTCTGAGACACCAAAGCTCTGAACTCAGACTGCCAGGAGATATGCCAAGCCACCTCTGGGGTCAGCCTGGAGACATGACACAATCATTCTGAACAGATGAAAAGGACCCCTCCCCCCATGAATAAGCTTAGGAGTTGGGGCAGACTGACTTCAAGAGGGCCTAGAGACGGAGGGTTGGAAGGAGAACCAGGAGGGGCTCAGGCTCCCCTCCCTGGGACCCACGTCACTCACTCTCTGCTCCTGGGGACACTGCCAACTGACTCTTGCACCTGTGCCTTCTCACCGGGTACTAACTCCACTGCTCATCTCTAAAGCCCCTTCCCTGCCTGCCAATTCTAACATGACCTCTCTCTTGTGTTCTTGGGGCTCTCGGGTACTGGGGACCAGGGAGGGAGCTCGGGAGGCTGGGAGGGGTCACTACTAACGTGCTTTCACCTCGCAGGCTGGCTGCCCAGTGTTCGTAGAGTTCTGACCAACGTTTTTTTCTCTCTTTCTCTCTCCCCCTGCCCCTCTCACTCTCCTTCCTTCCTCACTACCAGAGCACCTTGGATTTGAATTAAAGGGTACGGAACCTGATTATTCCTTTGCGTCATCTGCACAGCCCCTCCCCCACAGCCTCTGCCACCAGGACTGAGGAATGTTAGGTTTCCGTTTCCCTCAAAGGGAAAGTTGATGATTCCGAACATTTCCCTGGCTTCATCGAGATGCATTGCCGATGTTGACTTTAGAGCAGGGTACCCTGCAGTTCACACTGTGCCCTAGTGCTCAGTTAGAACCCCCTTCAGAGGAGGAGCCAGTAGGGACTTGCCAGTCAGTAACCAAGCCAGACGTGGCTGCCCCAAGGGCCGGTGTCTGCAGAAGCCTGGTCTGGGGTGCTATGCAGAGAGGCACCCTCTTTCCTTCCTAAGTCCATTGCTTCACAATCTGCACCAGGCTGGAGGCTGACTCCTCCCCATTTTCCCCATTTGCTTCTGTCCCTTCTGTCCCTGCATTGTGTCTGTCTGCTAGACTCTGCCATCTGCTTGAGACTTTCACTCCTTCCATGATCTGTCCCTACAGTGGCATGTTGTATGTGTGTATCTGGGCTAAGCCACCAAGGCTCTAATCTGCACCTACCCTTTCTCCTACCCCCAAGAAACTTACATGTGATCTGCTACCCCCCCCCATGCCCCACTCCCACCAAAGACACAAAAATTGACCCTTTAGCCTGTCTACCTGTCTGGAAGGGACTTTGAAGATTAGCATTTTAATCTCTCTGACTTGATGCAAGGAGACTCCAAATATCCAAATGTGTCTTAGCAACCGATGTGGAGGGCTCAGGATTGGTGGGAATGCTGTGGTAGTGGTGATGTGGAACACCAGACTTGGTTCAGAGACTATGTATATGGAAAGACTTTTTCATGGCAGCCCTGGGGAGGTCCAAGCTCCCCTACCACCTAGTCCCTATCAGTTGCTCTCGGTAGAAAGCAAAGCTCAAAGTCTGCGTGTGAGTGTCTGGGTCTCAGGCAATACTGAGTGGAGAGGAGGTGGAGGCTGGTCGTGTGGTGTGGTACACAGGATTGATCTGCGGGTATGTGTGGATGGAGGATGGGACTATCCAGCTAGCAGGTGTCTCAGGGCAGGACTCAAGGCTACAGAAAGGATGTGGAACATCTTGGTTAAGCCCAGGACATTTGGGGTTGAAACTGCCAGCACAGGGAGGTGAGTATGGGCGTGTGTCTGTCTGAAGGGGACACACTCACTTGCCTACCCAATAAACATTCGCTCAATACAAGAACTTGCTACACTTAGCACCCCGCCCCTTCCCGGAACTGCATTCAAGAGGAGACAGCAACAAACAGGGAACACTGTTGACCTGCGCTACAGAAGGAAAGAACGTGAGCTTGGCTTGGCTTGGCTTGGCTTGGCTGCAGTAGACAGCTACTGTGGCTAATGATCAAAAAAAGGTTTGTCCTGCGTGGTCCATCTGGTAGCCAGCTCCCCAGATGACTGGAGGAGAGTATGGAAGGCAGGGGACACAGCACATACAGGCTTGCCTTATTCGGTGGTCAGAGTAGAAGCAGAAAGGCCTGTCAGAGGGTGTCCATTTCTAGCTGAGGGAGCCCCCTCCTGGACTACAGGGGCAGCAGTGAAAATACTCCCTGTGGTCAGATCCACCACTCCCTTGGAAAGCGGGTCTAAGTTGCCTTTTGGATGGACAGCGGGGGTGAGGAGAGAGGGAGTAACAGGGGAGAAGCCTCAGGAATATGGGCAAGCAGGCGTGGAGAGAGCTAAGCTAGTCTGGCTAGCTGGTAGTCTGGCTGGCCATGGCGTATGGGTATTCACCAGAAAGCAGGGAGAAAGCAGGGCAAGAGATGGAAATGGAGCGTGCATACAGATAGTCTGTATGTAGTCTGTATATAGACAGAAGGTCTGTCTAGACAATACATGCATGAATGTCTGTGTGAAAGGCATGTCTGACCCTGGAAGCCATGGCTTTGGGTGTGTGAGCGTCTAGAGGGTTTGCAGTTCTGAGGTTGCTAGCATACATAGGAGGGGGCCTAAATCTGAGAGATTAGGGACATTTCTCTGAGCTCTGCCAATCATGGAGAGTCTGCCTCTACTTATCACTGAACTGAGAGCATGGGAAGGTAGCAGTGCCAGCCAGCGGCTGGGGGGGGGGGTACCGTAGCCAGTGCTGTCACCTTTTCCTTGTCTTTCTCCTGGCTTTCTGTTTTAGAGGGTCAGAGATAGCAGGCACAGAGGGTAGACAGGACAGTTTGGCCCAGCCTCTCCCAGCTTGTAATAAAGATGGGGTCTGTCCCTTGTGCCCAGGGACATTACTAAATGCCAGGCTGGGCTGTCACTGCTAGGCTTCTCACCAGCAGATGAGGTGCAGAGAGCCAAGGCAGCAGATGAGGTGCAGAGAGCCAAGGCAGTACCCTGACTGGGCCGTGGAAGTGGAGAAAGGTTCTTCCCACGCCCCACTGTAGCCCCAGTTTGCTGTGTCCCTGCTCCTGGCCTAGCTAGCATTCCTCCTAAATCTGGGTCAGACACATTGTTATCAGCTCTTCTGGGGGAAGCTGGTGCCTGAAAACGGCCTTTGCCCTGGGTCTCTGTTCATTGCCATGAAGAACAACTCTCTGCAGGGCCATCATGGAGCAGGGCAGAGGTGCTGGTCAAGGTGTTGCCTCCCCTCTACTGTGGCCTTGGAACTTCACCCCCTGCTCCATCCCCTCCCTTCCCTTCCACTGTCCACTCATGTGCATTGGGCAGGTGTGGGTTTTAGGGGCGGTGGTAGCAGAAGTCTGAAGGGAGACAAAGGCAGACTGCGAGCAGGCAAGGGGAAGAGATGGAAGGAGGCGGACAGACCCTGTGCTGAGGGAGCCCAAGGCTGGGGAATAGGGAGGTTGTGCACAAGCATCTCCATGGGCTCTGTTCCTACTCTGCCCCTACAGAGGCTGAGGAGCTGTACCAGAAGAGAGTCCTGACAATTACTGGCATCTGTGTGGCGCTGCTGGTCGTGGGCATCGTCTGTGTGGTTGCCTACTGCAAGACCAAGTGAGTGTTCCGTGCTCAAGCCGAGAACAAGCCAAGCCAGTGGGGGAATGGCCTCCAACTGTTTCTGTTGGAACACAATTCCTCCCTGAACCCACCATGCCCAGCATGAGTGACTACAGCTTCCTGTCCCCGACAGTCTCTGGGCCTCTGCAGCTGTAGCACCAAGGGACAGACACGGGAAAAGTCTTGGTTCAGACCCAACTCTACCATCCCCCCTAGGACCTTGGGTAGATTGAGGAGCTACTCCCAGTCCTATGAGGATGACGCCTGGAAGGGCACCACAGGGCCTCATTGGGGCTCCCAGCTTTCCTTTGCAGGCTCCTGGAGTAGATGGGGCAGGGGGTGCTGGTGGGGGATAGGCCCTGGGCCATGGGAAGAAGATGAAGGCCGCATTCTCAGTGGCACTGTGTACGCCCACGCTGGAAGTACTGCAAAGGAGCACAGAGGAGGAAGAGAGATCAAGCCGTCTCAGGGCAGTTAGGGGCAGATCTGGGAAGGTCCTGAAGAAGAGGGCAAACTCAAAGACAAGCCAGACCTGCTCAGAGCAGAAAGCCAGGGTCCAGAAGACTGGGCAGAAGCTAAAGACATATGAGATTCAGAAGCTGCCATAGAACCCTGACGCCAAGCTGCAGATAGTACGGAACCAGTGAAGTTCTGTAGAGTGGGAGGGCAAGGCATTTGCTCGGATCTAGGAAGCGGGCCTAGGCAGAGCCACCATTTCAGAGACTGTCTCTTGGTCTGGATTCCTGCTGCCCTACAGATGGGATCTAAGGTCCTGCTGACCTCATTTTGGATGGGACCAGAACCAGAAAGGTTGGGAAGTAAGGAGAGGGTTGGGACTGGGCCCAAGAAAGTTGAGTCCATGAACTAAGGGAAGAAGCCACCTGTTCCGGCACTCATTACCGAAGGCAGCAGGTCTTTCTCAGGCCCACCTATGGACAGAACGTGACTAGGCACATGACCAGCACTCCAAGCAAGTGCTGCCAAAAAGCACTTTTGGTTTGGGGCTTTTTGTTGTTGTTTGGTTTGTTTTGACACAGGGTCTTACTATGCAGCCCTGACTATCCTGGAGTCCACAGAACCTTCCCTACCTCCACTACATGGGGCCACCAAGATACATTTCTTAAGCACCTCTCCTCAGCTGGAGGGCAGAAAGGCAGCATTCAGGCTCAGTCCTAAGGAGAAAAGATCTGAAAAGGCGGGAGTGCAGGGTGGAACACTGCAGGGTCAGAAACAAGCTGTCCCAGGGGACAGCAAGCTGGGTGGAGGCAGGCAGCAAGAAACAAGCCTGGGGAGGAAAAGTGGGACACTGAAGGCCAGGGACGACTCTGAGTCATAGGAGTAATATAATTACAGTTGTATATGATAAAATGATTTACTGAGCATTTATTATGTGTCAGTATACAGAAGTCCCACAGGCTTGGCTCCTGAATCACAGCATCCTATTTTATTTACTTTGGAAAACTTTACTGAAAGTGTTTAGCTCATTTACTTGTGTATTTACTATCTGCCTCCACTGTTGGCCCCCAGGCTGCATGAGGCATGGCCCATGTTTACCTCATCTGTTCCAAAGAAGTGTCTGGAACACAGTTAAAAAAAAAAAAAAATCTAATAAGCGCTAAGGAGCAAGGGAAGGAGGGTCTAGCACAGTGTGAGATCGTTACAGGCTTTTGATGGTCAGTGGTCTCTGGGATGGTAAGGGGTCCTACGCTACAGATGGAGGAAGTAAAACGTTTTCATGCACTTCCAGGACTTGCCCAAGGTCACACAGTACAGAGCAATTGGATTCTATGCGCTGCCCAGTCTCCCTAGAAAGATAGCCAGGGAATCCTATCCTTGACGGTAGCCACGCTAGGCTCACCTGTCTTTCCCCTGTGCAGAAAACAGAGGAGGCAGATGCATCATCATCTCCGGCAGAACATGTGCCCAGCCCACCAGAACCGAAGCCTGGCCAACGGGCCCAGCCACCCTCGGCTGGACCCTGAGGAGATCCAGATGGCAGATGTGAGTGGTGTTCCCAGACCGGCCCCCTCTTAGCTCTGGCTGGACAGCTGCCTTCTCTGGCTGCAAGGACCGACGAGGGCGGATGCCAGTCGTGTCAGGCACTGCCTCACTGGGGATCTGGCTTCACTCTGCCCATTTCCATAAGGAAGAATTGGGTAGGGGTGTTGATTGTCTGGAGCTATCCCTGACCCACTGATCACATTCAGTGGGTTACCCCTTAATTAGCGCTCCATGGCTAACACTTGCCCTCCCTATCAGGAAGGGGAGCCATCTGGTCTCCATTACTAACTCCTCCCAACTTTCTGCCTCTCCTAGTACATCTCCAAAAATGTGCCAGCTACAGACCACGTGATCCGGAGGGAAGCTGAGACCACGTTCTCTGGGAGCCACTCCTGTTCACCTTCTCACCACTGCTCCACAGCCACGCCCACCTCCAGCCACAGGTGAGCGGCACCAGGGCCCATCAACCCTGCTAATGCCTGTACGTCATTGGTCAATCAGCCACAGCTAATTGAGCTCTTCTCTTGTGTTGGCATACTGACCACAGTCCACCCGACTCTCCAGGACTGGGGCAACCTGTCCATGCAAGCAAAATAGTTCCTACAGCTGGAAAAAATAACAGGGCTGGGCCCTCCTTCCATGGACAGACCCATGCAATAGTCAGAGCCATTGCATATTAGCCGGCGAGGCTCAGATCCTGAGAAGTGGCTAAAGAACATGGGATAGAAGTGTCCCAGCTGTGAGACCTTGGTGGTGGAGGTGGGGTGTGGGGGAACCTCTACATATGGCAGCTTGCCAGTCACAGGATCCCAGCCTGCCTTCTCCCATTATCAGGGTTGAACATCTGTGGTGCTCTGCATCAATGCCGAGTGGAGAGAGAGGACAGTAAGCTAAGGGAGTCACAGATCAGACAAAGAACCCAGGGCAGGGCGGCCATGGGACCACACACCTGCACTAGGGCAACCTACCCCTCCTGGCCTATCAACTCACTCCTATCTGGTTCTTCCAGACATGAGAGCCACACGTGGAGCCTGGAACGTTCAGAGAGCCTGACCTCGGATTCCCAGTCAGGCATCATGCTATCATCAGTGGGCACCAGCAAGTGCAACAGCCCAGCGTGTGTGGAGGCACGGGCGCGGAGGGCAGCAGCCTACAGCCAGGAGGAGCGGCGCAGGGCTGCCATGCCACCCTACCACGACTCCATAGACTCGCTTCGTGACTCTCCACACAGTGAAAGGTCAGTGTCTACCCCTTCCCTGGACCCCACCTTGGCTAGAGAGCTGGCACTGCCAACTCAAACAAGGTCCCAAAAAGGTTACATGGTCTCCTGGGATTAGAATTGCAGCTGGCTCAGTAGATTCTGGCTGGAGTGAACACACAGTTTGTGGCATTAGGGAACATTAAGAGCCATACTGTAGCATCAGGGACAAACAGGGCTGTTACACACACCCTGGACCCAAGGTTGGCCTATTCGCAGCACCACCTAAAGACCCCCCTATCACAACAGAAACAGAGAGACACCAAGACCACACAGACTAGATGGTAGGGGAAGGGTCATTTTCAAGGACGCTGACCCAAGCAGTAAGGACGTGAGCCAAGAATGATCTCAGGGCCTGCCAGCACCAGCACCAAGGTCCTAGTGCCCAAGGCATTGCTAGAAACCCACAAAGTTGATAAAGGAAGAACCAGGAAATTCTTACCCCCACCCCGCACCCCCACCTCGGGCTGGCAAGATTGCTGTGGTTTGCTTGCCCACCAAACCCGGTAACCTAAATGTAATTCCTAAAACCCACAGGGTAGAAGGAGAAAGCCAACTCCCGCAAGCTGGGCCCCTTCCTGCTCAGCTGCGCAGGGGCCGTCAGGCAAGCAAAGTCTGAGAGGAAGAAGGCACATCACAGGCAGGAGAGGCTCTCAGGACAGCTTTCTGACTCAACCAACTCTATGCCAAGCCTGGGCTGATCAAGCATGCCAGAGATGGCCCTTCTGACTTAGTCTAGAGAAGTCACAATCTAGGGACAAAACAGACACCTTCAGCAGTGTCTAAAAGTATTAAGCATTGACACCACACTAGGGCAGAGAAACCTGGTCCAAATATAGATTTTTTTCCCTCTGAGTCCAGCTCCGCTACCTGAGTGATCTGGAGCAGGTACTTCAAAATGTGTTCCTTCAGTGTACATCGGGAAAAACAATTCCTGCCACACTTGGGGCTGGAAAAGGCTCCAGGATAATGTAAGAGTCCTGCCTCACTCATACCTACCTCTGTTGTCATCAGCACTAGACAGTGGGGAGAAACAGGCAGGGAGGTGGGGAAGGGACACTTCTAGGAGAAATACTTGAGCATGCTTAAGAGAAGCAGGATGGGCTGTGGCGCCGTGGAGCTCAACAGGCAGGCTGGGGACACGGAGATGGACCAAGAGCCCTTGGCTTCTGCTTGCTTGGGAGGTGGAGTCTGGGTAGATACATGAGAAGGCCTTCCTTAGCAGAGCTCTTTTGGTTGGTTGGTGGGCTGGTTGGTTGGTTGGTGGGTTGGTTGGTGGGTTGGTGGGTTGGTTGGTTGGTTGGGTTGGGGGTGGGGGTGTTTTGTTTTGTTTGCCCTGGGATCGTCCTAGAGTGAAAGACAGAACCCAATGTGGTGGCATGACCAGAAAGGATATCTGGCCCAGGCTGGAGAGTATCTCAGGAGACAGGGAGTGGGCAGGACTCAGTAGTTACCCTGATCTGCGTGTGAGAAAGTAATGGATGGGGTCAACTGACTCAGTAAGAAAGAAAAAGGGCTCTAAGCCAGTTCCAGAGAGCAGCCATGCACCTGCCAGTGCAGTCCAAAAGAAAGGAACGGAAGTGAGTGATTCGGGTCCTCGAGTGGACTATGGTGGAGGCTGATGGCTCATGGGGAGCAGGGAAAGGGTCATCAGAAGATATAGGAAGCAAGGGGAGTGGAGACAGTTGTTATCTTGGTATCTTTCAGCCCTGGCTTGAGGTGCCTACCCCGTGTCACTTCCCTGTGGCTTTGGATATAAGAAGGCATTATCCCCTCACTGAAGCCAAGCCAGGGAATAAACTGTCCCTGCAAGAACAGTGAGCTCAAATCCAGGGAGTCTCTGAATGGTGGCTAGTGGTTCCTGGAATTAATATAGTTTCTACCTAATCTGATTTCAAATCCCAGGGACAGGTACCCAGGATTCACACTGCGAGTTATTTGCAAGAAACGGGCCTTCAAGGGCTGGGGATCATCGGCTCTACGCAGAGACACCTAGTGGTGGAGGAAGGAGTTATTTGATTCAGAAAGAATGAGAGACCGCATTTTGGTCATTCAGTCCTTGGCACTTAAAAGTCTGGGTCCCCTTTTTTCCTATATGTAGTATAGCCCTCACCCACAGATGCTACAGAATAGATGAGACCGCACATAAAACACCCCAAGCTGAGCGTGCCCCGGAGACTGTGAGCATCCCTACAGTACTCCCCTAGAACATTTCTGAAATTCTCCAGCATCATACAGGAGTAAACACTACATTCATCTGTGCTTAACAGATAAGAAAAGGCTGGGAGGTTCGTGGAAACTAAACGTGGTCAGAGCCACGGCCCTCACTCTTACGGACACTCTTTCTGGTTGGAATCTCCGGTGAACGAGCACCGCACCCTGACTCCCGACCCTCTGTCTCTCCCGCAGGTACGTGTCAGCCCTGACCACGCCCGCGCGCCTCTCGCCCGTGGACTTCCACTACTCGCTGGCCACGCAGGTGCCGACTTTCGAGATCACGTCGCCCAACTCTGCGCATGCCGTGTCGCTGCCGCCCGCCGCGCCCATCAGCTACCGCCTGGCGGAGCAGCAGCCGCTCCTGCGGCACCCAGCGCCGCCCGGCCCGGGGCCGGGGCCGGGGCCCGGAGCTGACATGCAGCGCAGCTACGACAGCTACTACTACCCGGCGGCGGGGCCCGGGCCGCGGCGCAGCGCCTGCGCGCTGGGAGGCAGCTTGGGCAGCCTGCCCGCCAGCCCCTTCCGCATCCCGGAGGACGACGAGTACGAGACCACGCAGGAGTGCGCGCCCCCGCCGCCGCCGCGGCCGCGCACGCGCGGCGCGTCCCGCAGGACGTCGGCGGGGCCGCGGCGCTGGCGGCGCTCCCGGCTCAACGGGTTGGCGGCGCAGCGCGCACGCGCGGCGCGGGACTCGCTGTCGTTGAGCAGCGGTTCGGGCTGCGGCTCGGCGTCGGCCTCGGACGACGACGCGGACGACGCGGACGGGGCGCTGGCGGCCGAGAGCACGCCGTTCCTCGGCCTGCGAGCGGCGCACGACGCGCTGCGCTCGGACTCGCCGCCGCTGTGCCCGGCGGCCGACAGCAGGACTTACTACTCCCTCGACAGCCACAGCACGCGCGCCAGCAGCAGACACAGCCGGGGGCCGCCCACGAGGGCCAAGCAGGACTCGGGGCCCCTCTAAGGCCCCCCCGCCTCGCCCGCCCCACGTCTCCAAGGAGAGCGGAGACCACCGACTGGAGAGGGAAAAGGAGCGAACAAAGAAATAAAAATATTTTTATTTTCTATAAAAGGAAAAAAGTATAACAAAATGTTTTATTTTCATTTTAGCAAAAAAATTGTCTTATAATACTAGCTAACGGCAAAGACGTTTTTATAGGGAAACTATTTATATGTAACATCCTGATTTACAGCTTCGGAAAAAAAAAGAAACAACAAAAAAAAAAGAGAGATGGGCCAATTTTTTGACTCTTTAATAGAAACCTATATTGTGGTGCCTTTTGCTGTACGCTAATCTGGGGCTCCTGGAGAGCCGTCTGGGGTGCAGTGTGGGGATGGGCGCTTGTAGGATCCCAAACTGGTGGGGGTGAGAAAGGGCGGGGCAAGAAGATACTGTGAGGTTCTAAAAGGCTCTGAGGGTAGTGAACAGTGAGGAAGAAAATGAAGATAAGATGTAATTGTATCTTCCCCAGTCCTCAACAGAGAAGGCAGGACGCTAGCCTTAGAGCTGGAATTGAGATTGGGTTATCTCCAGGTGGAGACACAGGCCTCCCCGCTACAGCAACTAGAATGGGGAAGTGTCTTCCCCAGCCCTCACAGCTGCTAAGGGAAAGAGGACAGAGAAGGCTGTCTCCCCACCAGCCCCCTGCCGAGGGAGGGGGCAGCTCTACCAGGGGCCCAACCTTCAGGGCTTCTCCTCCCCTGCGGCCTCCAGGACATCCTCTGCCCTCTGCAGCACCTTCGTTTACAGGTCGTCTTTTCTATTTTACGCCTGCATGTCCTTTGCATTTCAGATTCTTTAGATTGAATGCATGGTCACGCTGGGACCCAGAAGAGCCACTCCGACAGTGTATCCGATTCCCCTTTTAGCAATAAAGTAACACCGTATCCTTCTCACAGCCCAGCTCCCAACCCACCTATGACTTCCATCTTCCAATCCTGCCCTCCCCAGCCAGCCCTCACAACTGGATCCAATGCTAATTTGTCAAAAAAAAAAAAAGGCAATTGTCTAAAAAGCAAACAAAAATCCCAAACAGAAACAAATGGGAACCCTGACATGTCCGAACACCTGACTGTTGACACTTGAACATTTTTATATTATAAATAAAATCAGAAATAACTCCTGTTTGACTGTGTGTACCTAGCCCCAGGTGAGGAGGGAAGGAAGGAGGGCCTAGGACGAGGCACATGGGTACTGGAAGGAAGATTGGATAGGGCCAAGGAAGTCCCTGAGCGGAAGTGACCCTCTCTCCAGTCCCTCTGGCCACAGCTCCCAGGACCTGCTCCAAGACTTCCTTCCAAATCATTCATAAGGTGTCCCCCTGGGTGCTAAGGAACCCAGCCAAGGGACTGACGCAAATCGTTCCGCTTTAAACTCAACCTCAGAACTCTGGCCCAGTTCCTGCCCTGCAGCTAGGAAGCTGGACCTGGACCGGGGCAACAATTTTTTGCCCAGGTGGGTGAAGAGGGAAGGGTTGTGGGGTTGGCACTGGGGCAGTGGAGGCAAAGATGACCCTTGGGGCTTCAGGCACGTCACAGGCAGAGTCTGGACATGTAAGACAACATAATAGGTCCCCTCATTGCCAGGAGGACCAGAACAGCTGCAGCTCCTGAGCCCACAGGGTACTTACTGCTCTTTCCCCAACTGTATATGCTCTCCACCCCCACCCCCACTCAGAGCCAGGGCCTGTCTAAACCTGCGGCTCTGATGAAGGGCTAATCTCAGGCATGGAGGAGGCAGATAGAGTCCAGGGTAAAGAGTCTTTCCCATCAGCTCCCTAGAATACCAGGAACCAAGATTCCAGCCAGAACCTGAAGCCTTTCCTCCAAAGAGCTGGGGCGAATGTGTGCCTGTGTGTATGCTTATGCACATTCTTGAAAGTTGCAGCGTGGATCTAGACAGATACTCGCAGAGGAGTGAGACAGAGAGGCATAGTGCCACAATAGGTTCTGAGTCCGAGTGCCAGCTGTCCCTCTCTAGCTATGTGGCTTCTCCAGGCCACGGTTTGCTTAGTGAGAAATGAGGAAGCAGTTGCTTACCTCATTGTGACTGTGGAGGCTACATGCAGATGGACCCGGCACTCTTCCTGATTGATACCTAGTCTTGATGGTCGTGGTGACAGAATCCTGGGCCTTGTAACCGTGAATCACAAAGTGGCAAAAACTCGATGAGGTGATTGAGAAAAGTCTAAACTTATAAAGTCATTATATTCGTTACGGGGTGCTGAGGCGCACTTATTACAAAGGGGAAAGATGAAAGAGAACCTTCTGGACTGAATGTTACACAAACCCGTAGATCACACCCAGGCCTCACCAGGTGACCCATTGGATCCCTCTGCAGTCTCTTTGCTTTCTTAGGGTACTAATCCTTACGTGTGACCTCTGATCTCTATGGGACCCCAGATTAACTGCTCTGACCTCTTGGTGAGCCCACTGATCTCATTACGATATAGGTTTGTGTTCTCACTTAAACTGTGTGGGCTAGTTTGTTACTTCTATGTTTACATCCAGAGACCACCATTAAGACTCAAGTGACCTCATCAATAAACTCACCGACCTGTACGTGACCCCATCTCATTCCCCCTGATTGCATTAGCCCGTCTTCAATGGACAGGTGTGGTTGGGACCTGGAGCGTGGTTGACCAGAGAGCCCTCTTGACCACCCTGACTCTCAGGGTTTAGCCTTCAGGAGGTTGAGTGTGTGGTTTTTTGGGAAGCACTGCAGTCACTTCAGGCAACTTCCCTTCCACCACCCTGTCCCCTGGGACACTCAGGACACTCAGGCAGCTTCTGAGGTCAAAGTTCTCTTCCCTGACCCCCAAGTTCTTTCTCTACTTTGTGTTATCACTTTTAGTGTCTTCCCAGTCCCTCTCAGAGTCCTCAGTGGCCATGGTAACCACTTCTCCCCTAGTCTCCCTAACGGCGAGACCCGTGAACACAGGGAGCTGGCCTCTTTTACCACTGTCCCTAGCACACGGCAACAGTGTATGGCACATGGTTGACTCTCACAGAAGAGGGTGAAGGCTATTTGTCAAGAGTTAGGCACCAGGAGTTCCTGAGCCCTGGAGCAAACCTCCCAGGACCTGTCCTTGTGGGCTTGTTAGGGGTGACAAGAAAGAGGAGCATGATGGTCTATTAGAATGCAGGAAAAAAAAAATATTAGAACTTTGATTTAGATTTATTTTCATCTTATCTTTTTTAAATTTCTATTTTTGTGTATGTTTTATAATGTACATAATATTTTAGTACAGTAGTACATGTATATAATTTACAAATAAAGAATTATACAATTAAGGAAGTGAACTAAAAAATGTCTTTACTGATGGGAGGCACAACTAGTGCTTGGGGAATCACGCGTGTCTGAGGCTAAAGAACTTCACCTCTGCTGTCCCCCACCCATGACACAGAGAGTGGGACACTGGCTAGAAAATCAAGGGACTTTCAGGCAGCTGGACAAAGCACTGAGATCTCTTTGCTGCCCCCTAAATTGCCTTTCTGATCTCATTCAAAGGAGCATTTGCTTCCCCTGAGCAAAACAAAGGGGCCAGATGGTTTGGTTATAAAACACACTTCAGCTAATCCAATTAAAGCAATTTGGATTTCAACCCCACTACACCTCTCCACAAAGTCCCAGCTCCCTGCGTCAGATGGGAGTGGACTTGAAGTATTAAGCACTTAGTTGTAAAGATTATGTCACCCAATACTGCAAACTTTTGGCCAAACAATAGGCAAGACTGGCTCCTGGTAGCCATGTCAAGGGGGCTATCCCCGAGACTCACTTTTTGCTCTAAGTGATGCGGTGTTTAAAGGATGTCAACCCGTGAGAGACATGTGTCTCTACTCTCAACTGGGTCCTTAGCTTAGGCTTCCTGATTTGCTAGGAAAAGGAAAGGATTATCACTAATCAAAACCTTGTCACTCCACCTTCCCCCGAGAGACCACGAACTAACAGCTTCCTTAACCCTACTCTATCGCCCAGCCTGGGCTTGCCGGAGGATGAGGCTCAGCTCCGTAGTGTCCTTCCTTACTGCCAGGAGGTCTATGCAGAGGGCATCACCGGAGACCTTGGCAGTATTCACAGGAAGATCAAAAGCAATCAGAGGTTCCCAAAGGCACTCACCCCACAGGACACCCCTGGGACAGAGGAGGTGACACATACACGCATCCTGTCCAGTCCAAAAGCATCGACTGGAAAAATGATTGTGAGTCACACAAGTCAGCCGGAAAAGGAAAAGGCAAAAACACAGAGGTCTTCATCCTTCCATCCAGTGTCAGAGCAGTGGAGGGCCCTGCGGCAGGCTGCCTCGATAGCAAGCCAGGCTCCAAGTCAGGCCTTTTCCTTCTTCTGGTTTCACCCTCTAGTAGGTAGTAGTTTCCAACCCTTCTTTAAATGAGTTTTTTACATATATATATATATATATATATATATATATATATATGTGTGTGTGTGTGTGTGTGTGTGTGTGTGTGTGTGTGTCTGTCTGTCTGTCTGTCTGTCTGTCTGTCTATCTGTCTGTATAAAAAAGAGGCTGGAGAGGCCTCAGTGGATGAAAGGAGAAAGGGGACACACGCATGTGTGGAATCAGTTTGGCACTGAGTGGAGGTTAGGCCCCAGATTATTGCAATGTGAGGCAGAAGAACTGGGCCGGTTGCAAAGGTTGCTGGTGGTCCATAGACCTGCTGCTGGTCAACTGAGAGGAAAGAGGAGAAAGGTTGGATAGCCAAGCTGAAATCCAGAGTCCAGACCCACCCTCACAAGTACAAGACAAGGGAGGAGCCAGATGAGAAGGGAGCCTGGGAAAGCAACAGTGACAGACTTGTCCGGCCCTAGAGCATGTCTGGCCTGCAGAGCAAGGCCCCATGACTGGAGGGCAGCAGGGCTAGGAGAGGGTCTAGGCCAGAGATGGCCCAGGATGCAAGAAGATCAGCATCATGAGTGACATCTCTATCTCCTTGGGCACAGGGCTCTCCACACCCCTCTGGTTGCCTGTTAACTGCCTGGAGCTCGGTCCAAGCAGTCCCTGGCTGGAATTGTGCTCACTGACCCCTCTGGGGGACATTTGCCTGTCTCTAGGGCCTGCACAGCCACACCAGCTAAGTATCAGATGCAGAGGTATCCTTTGTGGCTTTGCTGCCAGTCCCAGGCCCGTGGCCCAGGCTGAGGGCGGGGCTTGAGTGTGTTTTCCGGAGAGCCGGGTCATCCCCTTCTAGAGTAGCCAGCCGAGCCTCAATCCGCTCCAGGTCATCTGAGCCCACTTTGATTTTCACGGCCAGGAGGTGGATATAGGTCTCATAACGGCTTTTCTGGGGAAAGGGGAGACAAAAGACAAAAGCAAAGTCAAACAAGATGCAACAAAATGGAGATAGGAGATTCGTCTTAAAAACCTAGTAACAGGGGCTGGTGAGATGGCTCAGCAGGTAAGAGCACCCGACTGCTCTTCCAAAGGTGCAGAGTTCAAATCCCAGCAACCACATGGTGGCTCACAACCATCCTTAACAAGATCTGACTCC
>NC_034604.1:31155220-31167031 GCF_900095145.1 Mus pahari | reverse complement strand
TTTCTGAGTTCGAGGCCAGCCTGGTCTACAGAGTGAGTTCCAGGACAACCAGAGCTATACAGAGAAACCCTGTCTCGAAAAACAAAACAAAACAAAACAAAAACAAAACAAAACCTAGTAACAAAGTACCAACCTCTGTGGCATTCCCCTGCACCAACAGCTCTTGCAATCAACAAGAAGAAATAAACCACCACTGCCAACCTCCCCAAAAATAGACAGACACACACATCAATCTCACGTATTGTTTTCTTGAGACATCATCTCACTATGTAGCCCTGGAGTTCACTATGCAAGCCAGACTGACCTTGAACTTGCAGTGATCCTCCTGCCTCAACCTCTTGAGTACTGGGATTATCATCATGCCCAGTTTCTCACTTATAACTTAACAATCCAAATAACATCAACAATGTCTTAGGTTCAACTTGAAAGACATGGGCAATAAAAGCAGAAATGGACAAACGGGACTACATTGATATCTAAAACTTCTGTGCCTTGAAGGAGAAGGAAACTATATGTTTAAGGAGCAAAGCTTCCATGTGGGGAGATGGAAAAGCCTGGAGATGGATACAATAGATGCTGCTGAGCTACACACTTAAAAATCGATGAAGATGGCGCAACTCATCATGTGTTTCCACAGTTAAAATGTTAGACATTTAGGGCTGAAGGGTGGCTGAGCAGTTAAGAGTGTTTGCTGTTCATGCAGAGGACCTGAGTTCAGTTCTCACCATCCATATAGCAGCTCACAATGGCCTATACAAGAAGCATTCACAAGCAAGTATGAAGATGCACACAGGTACACATAAATAAAAACTAAATCTTTTCTCTTAAAAATGTGAAATCTAAATTAAAAAGTGGTGGAAAATGATTGTTAAAGTTGTGAGATCAATGAAGATTAAAATATTTCCAAATGCCCAGTGTTGGTGAGGGCATGGAGAAATGGATGCATTCATAAACACTTAGAAAGGTTATTTTAAAAGTTGCTGTTAACATTTTAAGAGGGAGACCTAGCAGATTCAGGCCTTCTCCACCATCAGGGGGCCCTCCCCACCCCCGCCAGTTCTGTCTATGGGGCTTCGTGTCCTACCCACACACACCAAGCCAAGTGAGAGAGAGAGAGACCTCCAGTGCCAGAATTGCAGCCAATCACCTGGTTAGGATCCTAGGTCCTACTTTTTCTAATTGTGTCACCTTGGGCCAGTGCTCTGGCTTCTCTGAGCTTCAGTTTACCTTTCTGTCAAACGGGGATAGTTTTGGAAACCTTTTAACAGCATGGCATGAAGATGAACTCAGCCCACAAAAGAAAGCCAGGCCTCACCCCAAGCAAATCCCCTGTGGCTTTTGTCATCTCTGTTTTCACACTGCAGAGTGGATGTGAAGGACTCCTGGAGAGACCCAGCCATAGGAGAAACCAATCATCATTTGACAGCCAGACTGTGAGAGACTGACCACAGGACACTGGCTTACGCCTGCCTCAGAGAGCTCCACAGTAAGGAGGTCTCAAACTAGAGTCCCTGGCTTGTTGGTGTTGATGGCAGAAGTGGAAGGTGGGAGCTGACTTTCTCCTCTATTTCCATCTCTGACCTCTGCTGTCCAACTCCCAAGACCTACCTCAAACGTGAGATAGTGTTCCTTCAGACGGTACTCTTCCGCTTCTTTAGACTTGAGGCCTCTCTCCAGTGGGTGACACCTGTGCTCAGCCAACTCTGCAGTTACCTGCCTCAACTTATTCTCATGAGACCGAAGCTGCTCCTCCTGCAGAGACAAGCCCAGGTCTGTGAGGTCTGACATTTGGGGTATCAACAGACGTGGACCTAGTTCCATCCACACTGGAAGCTGCTTCACCAAAGAGAAACTGAGGCTGACCAAGGTTCTCAAAGATAAAGGTTCAGAGCTAGGCTCTAGACACGAGTGCTCCCTCCCACTCTCCTCTTTCCTCCCCTTTCTCACAGGCTCAGCCTACGAGACAGCTTTACATTTGCATGTGAGTATACACACTGCAGAACAGACACCTTCACCACAACCCCTTGCATAGAGTCCCACATGTGCACCGAAGCATGCTGGGACAAGGGTCAGCCTGGCCCCACTTATCCCAAGCTCTGTATAGCACAAACATCCTCCCAGCATTCTCTGATTTGTGTGATCCAGATCATACCTAAAGGTAGATGAGACTTTTCTCATTGACAGGACACACACACACACACACACACACACACACACACACACACGCACACATGCTCACAGGAGCTCCACACAGACCGTGAACGCCCTGTAGCTCTGTGGAGAGAGACCTTATTTGGAAAGGGACTGATGACTGAGAGGACGTTTGAAGCTTGGCAACCTCCACTCTCAGGTTCTGGACCTTTGTTTATCCTTTCCTGTCTAAAATACTCTGAAAATCTGTGGTATTAGTGAGATGGGGTTTTCATAGGGATATAACTAAAGTATTTAAAGGTTTTTTAAAAATGTTGTCATGGATAGTTTTCTGTCAGCTTGATTCAAGATAAAGTCATCTAAGAGGAGGAGCCCTCAATTAGGAAATGCCTCCAGAGTCTGGTGGTGGCCACGCCTTTAATCCCAGCACTCAGGAGGCAAAAGCAGGTGGATGTCCCTGAGTTCATGACCAGGCTGGTCTACAGAATGAGTTCTAGGACAGAGTCAGGGCTACACAGAGAACCTGTCTCAAAAAAAGAAGGAAGAGGAGAAGGAGGAGAAAGAGGAGGAGGAAGAAGAGAAGAAAGAAAGAAAGAAAGAAAGAAAGAAAGAAAGAAAGAAAGAAAGAAAGAAAGAAAGAAAGAAAGAAAGGAGAGAGAGAGAGAGAGAGAGAGAGAGAGAGAGAATAAGATCAGGTTGTAGGGTTGGAGAGATGGCTCAGAGGTTAAGAGAGAGAGAGAGAGAGAGAGAGAGAGAGAGAGAGAGAGAGAGAGAGAGAGANAGAGAGAGAGAGAGAGAGAGAGAGAGAGAGAGAGAGAGAATAAGATCAGGTTGTAGGGCTGGAGAGATGGCTCAGAGGTTAAGAACACTGACTGCTCTTCCAGAGATCCTGAGTTCAAATCCCAGCAACCACATGATGGCTCACAACCACCCGTAATGAGATCTGATGCCCTCTTTTGGTGTAACTGGAGACAGCTATATTCCTGGGTTCTATAAGAAAACAGGCTGAGCAAGCTATGGAGAGCAAGCCAGTAAGCAGCACCCTGCTATGGCTCTGGTTCCTGTCCTGCATGAGTTCCTGTCCTCTATAGAACTGTGAGTAAAATAAGCCCTCTCCTCCCGGGGTTGCTTTTTGGTCATGGTGCTTCATTGCAGCAATAAAATAACCCTGACTAAGACAAACATCAACACTGGATTGTTTCTAAAAAGTGAAAAATTGGAACTGGAGAGTTGGCTCAGTGGTTGACTGCTCTCCCAGAGGGCCTGGGTTCAATTCCCAGCAACCACATGGTGGCTCACAGCTATCTGTGACTCCAGTTCCCTCATCTGGCCTCTGCAGGCACCAGGCACATGCATAGCGCACAAACGTACACGCAGGCAGAACACCCATATGCAAAACATAAAAACAAAGTCTCAAAAAATATAATATAATATAATGTAATATAATATAAGTAAATATAAGTAAAATGAAAAATAAGTGCCTGTGAAGACTGGCGAGAAGGAAGCTTTGTACAGTGTGGGTGGGACTGTGAATTAACACATTTACTGTGGAAAATACTATGAATGGGAGCTCATCAAAAAATAGGGAGCTGGAGAGATGGCTCAACAGTTAAGAGCACTGGCTTCTCTTCCAGAGGTCCTGAGTCCAGTTCCCAGCACCCACATGGCAGCTCACAGCTGTCTTTAATTCCAGTTCCAGGTCATCTGATACCCTCACACAGATGCCCATTCAGACAAAATTCCAATGCACATTAAAAGATTAACATAATTAGCCAGGCATGGTGGCACACGCCTTTAATCCCAGCACTCAGGAGGCAGAGGCAGGCGGATTTCTGAGTTCGAGGCCAGCCTGGTCTATAAAGTGAGTTCCAGGACAGCCAAGGCCACACAGAGAAACCCTGTCTCAAAAATCCCCCCCAAAAATTAACATAATAAAAATAAATAAATTAAAAAGAAACTAAAAATAGAGGAGGACACAGAGATGGCTCAGTGGATGAAGTGCTTGCTGAACAAGACTGAATTAGATCCCTGAGCCCACAAAGTTGTCCTCTGACATCCACATGTGCCATGTGTCCCCCACCCCCAACACATCATACACACACAAAATAATAAATAAAGTTTAAATGAAACTACCACATGCTCCAACAGGGAACACACCCAAAGTCAGCACACCACAGCCCTACCTGCACACCTGCTTCTGGAAACAATGTTCAGAATCAGCCTGAGTGTCCAGCAACAGACAAACGGATACAAAAAAGGTAGCTCTCCTTCCCTGGTGTCCCTCAGCCCAGTACTACATGCCTAGCCCCAGGAGCTTATACCTGGCAGAGGCGGGTTGTACAGGAGGGCAGCAGGGGTCGACAAAACTTCTTCATGGAGCTGACAGCTGCTGGGAAGGCAGGTGCTGAGAAGATGGCGGCTACTAGGTTGATCCTCAGGATCCAGGACAGCATCTCTTCCTTGCTCCTGGGGACAAAAGAGGACATAAAGGGGTCCAGTTCTCATGATGGGACCTCCCACCTTCTCCCAAAGTCTGGCAGAGAAGGCAAGGACAGAGAGGAGAAAGGAGAATGGGGTGGGCAGGTGGGTGAATGAGCCTGGTCAGAACTACATAGGGAACTCCCATCTGGACTCCCATGAAATAAACCTGCTCCAGCCTGAACTGATGTCCTTAGAGCCCATGAACTCCAGGATCAGCCGCAGTGAGCCATCATCTGCCCTGACCCATCACCTGCCCAGATTCCCACTGGGCCCAGTTCTCACACATTAATCTCTTTCATGAAGTTTGTTTGACATGTGAAAACCCCCATCTGGAGTCACAGAGGATGGGTTGCACCAGAGCAGAAGGCCTTACAGGTCAAAGGTATAAGGAGCCCTTCCCACTTTGCCTCTGTCATGTCAAGGTGCATCCCGGTCTATCAGCCTACCTGCAGGATGTCAGAATGCACCTGCAGGCTTATTAGACCCAGTCAGGTACTGACTCTGTGGGCCTAAGACGTGGGCAGTAAGGTGGCAGAGAAGGCCACACCGAAAGCCACCGCTCTGGAAGACCCGAAGTGTCCATTGATCTGTGACACTGGGACTGACATGCGCAGAAAGCTGAGGTTTCCATCCTGAGACCAGGAGAGCGGAGCTTGTGAGGTTGACGCTGCAGGCTGGGAGTCCAGATGGCAACCGGGGGCCCTGTTCCTACTTACGGTGCCTGGAAGAGGAACACCCTCCAGTCTGCTGTCTTCAGCTTGAGCACGTTGGACTTCTTACTGTAGTCAGAAGCCCTGGTGGCCAGAGCGTGGTGCACACGGATGGCATTCTTCAGGTCCCCCTCGGACAGAGCCTTGTCAGGCCTGTACTCATCCTGAGTCGGGTATGCTATGTCACTCTGGGCTGTAGCTCACTGCCCCACACAGCCCATTGTCATTTCCCTCCCTCCCTCCCTTCTTCGTATTGCTTCTACCCTCCCCCAACATAGAATCACTGCAGATGCTCTCCCCTCAGACCCCAGTCTGTCCCGTAATGCCACAAGGCATAATCCATTTGGCGTTTCAGAGTCCCTTGCCCCAAACCCTCAAAGTTCCTGAGTGAGTCCAGGTAAGACCCTTAATAAAAGAACGCCCTAGTTCCTCTCTAGGTCTCAGTCCTGGCCAGAAGACCCTGAGCTGAGTATCACAGGCAGGGGCTGGATGATCCCGAGTGGGCCCTTTCTACATAAGGATTCTGAAGCAGCCTTCCCCTCACCTTCTGCAGGTACAGGATGGTCCCTTTGAGCACCGCATAGAATTTCTTCCAGCCACGCCTCCCACGGGGTGCTGAGGAGGGGGCACAGGGAGTATGGCTGCAACCTTCTGCTTCAGTAACTCCCACCCTTCCATTCCCTGCACCTCCACCTGTATGTGTGTCCCCAAAGGAGTGGCCAAGGGTGGGTCCCTCCTACACCAGTGTCCCTCCCAGGCCCCTCCCCCAGCCCGACACCCACTCCTCTTGCCGTCCATGTCCGCATGAGTCTTCCTGGTCAGCACACCATGCTTGTAGGTGGTAGCGTTGAGAGCCTGCGGGACATCCAGGAATGGATTGCCACCATCCAAGATCCGAGTCACCTTCTTTGTGCCCGTCCCAAACTTGTCATCCACCAGCTCAGACAGGGATTTTCTCAGCTCATCCTCATCACTAGGAAGGGACCAAGCCTGAGCCACCTCCAGAGAGGCCCTGCCCACCCACAACCCTTGCCACAGCCTTTTCCACCCGCTCTGCCTTCAAGGCTGGAGACAAGAGATTACAAAATACAGCTCCGGGGCTCCGATCCCTCCCCTTCATCTTCACTTCCTAACTTTGGTATCTGATCTTCGATTCCGTCTCGAAGCTAATCTTCACCTTTAACACAGTTGGAGACTTCCTTGTCTTCGAGTTTCCTTCCCCCAGACTTCCTTAACCTTTTCAGCCCAAGGAGTATTAGCCCTTTGTGGACTGAAGCTGTTGCACAGACTCTGCCAACATGCTGGAAATAGTAGAACAAACAACAGGGCAAGGCCCCGAAGTCCAGGCCTACCTTCAGAGCCCTGGTAGAAGAGAGCCAGCTCTTTCCAGCATAGCTATAGTCCCTGAGCTATGGGCTCTACACATCCTCAAAGGCACAACCTTCCCTGAGGAGCTCAGCCATGGGGCTCACCTTCAACCCCCCACCTCAGAGCCTCTCCTAACCTCACCAACCAGTAATATCTCTAACCCTCTTTGCAAATGGGTGTGCACGGCCTTCACGGGTGATGAAGTCAGGGCATTTGCCCCTTCCCATTGCCAAAAGCAGTCACCACCCAAACATCTTCACACTGCTAGTGCCACAGGGGACCTGTGCTTCCTGCCCTACTTCCCAAAAGGGAAAAGGCTGTCACTGACAACATCTTCACTACAGAAAAACCAGTCACCAACACTCCCAGAACTAAATTCATGGTTGAATCTATTCTACAGCAATATAAACATTGCACACTTGTAATCAAGTCAGGAAATGAACCCACAAGGGTGTTAGCCAGCTGGGTAGGGGCTGTCAGGGGACTGGGCTAGGATAAATCAGCACCATGGAGAGTGGTCTGCATGCCCAACCACTCCCTCTCCTGGTAACCAGCCTCATACCCTTGATCTACTCACATGGCCCATTCCAGCTTTTCGTTCTTGATGGAGTTGTAAAGCGTCTGAATTGGGAAGGAGAAAGGGAGAAAGGAGTTCAGGTGGAGAGTCAGAAAAACCCTCATGTCTCTCCAGCAGCGTGGCCATGGCGAGGGAGCACCTTTGCAGTTAAATGGGTAAAGTGAGTGCTTCATTCATACCTGCTTGATGTCATATGATGCATAAAGGAGTGGATAGGGGGTGTATTGGATGGGTGATAGTGGGCGTATTGAATGGGTGGCAATTATTACCATCTGTCTAGCCAGGCGATTGTAAGCTTCCCAAGGTCAATAATGTCTAACTTGTTCACCAATAAGTCTTCAATAGGAAGTCCAGAATGACACAGGATGGGTGGATGGATGAGATGTTGGGAGTAAGGATAGATGTTAGAATGGATGAGTGGTTGGTGTATGAAAAACTGTTTAGGCCGGGCGTGGTGGCACACGCCTTTAATCCCACCACTCGGGGAGGCAGAGGCAGGCGGATTTCTGAGTTCGAGGCCAGCCTGGTCTACAAAGTGAGTTCCAGGACAGCCAGGGCTACACAGAGAAACCCTGTCTAAAAAAAAAAGAAAAAAGAGAAAGAAAGAAAGAAAGAAAGAAAGAAAGAAAGAAAGAAAGAAAGAAAGAAAAAGAAAAACTGTTTGGAGGGCTGGGACATAGCTCATTTGGTAGAGTGCAGCTTCTAGTGTGTGTCACACTGGGATTCAATCCCCAGAACCACATTAAGCCAGCATGGTGACACATACCTGGAATCGTAGCACGTAAGAGGTGGAGGCATGAGGATCAGAAACTCAGGGTTGTCTTCAGCTACACAGTGAGCTGAAGGCCATCCTGGACTACACAAGAGCTTCTGGGTGAGGGGTGAATGGGTAAGGTACTTGGGTAGGTAGGTGGGTACATGGCTGGGTAGATGGTGTATCCATGCATGAGGAAATGTGTGAGTGAATGGAGGAGATAAAAGATGATAAGTAGATAGTGAAAATGAATGGATGGGTAGTGATTTGATGATTTTATTTTGTTTTTGTTTTTAAAGACAAGGTTTCTCTGTGTAGCCCTGGCTATCCTGGAACTCTCTGTAGACCAGGCTGTCCTCAAACTCAGAGATCCACTGCCTCTGTCTCCCACATGCTGAGATTAAAGGTGTGTGCCACCATGCCCAGACTGAGCTTAAAGATATATTTTCATCAAGTACTTCTTGATGGTGAAGCAGATAATTGTAGCAAAAAAAGAGGAGGAGACAATGTTCTCTTTTAGTTTCTGTAACTGGCACATAATAACTGTATATATCTTCCTTTGGATTAATCACTCAATTTCCCTCCTAACACCATAGGATTATGAAAAGACTATCTAAAAATTAACTCATCATCTATAAATATCCCCCAAATTAATCTGTTCTTTTTTATACAAGACCAAAGTTTCACCTTGGGAAGCCTCAAAGGAAAATTGATTTCTTTCACTGCCAGTGATGGAGGAATGAATGGACCTTTCCCTATGGTTATAGTGGTGGTGACGGTGATGGTGGTGGTGGTGGTGGTAGTGGAGATGGTGGTGGTGGAGGAGGTTGTGACTGTGGAGATGGTCATGGGTGGCAACCATAGTACTTGGTGATAGTGGTGGTTATCATTTGATGATAGTATGGTTATTACTAGAAATGGTGGTCATTGAAGCACTAAAACCAAAGTGCTCAGAGCCTCACCATCTATCTTACTTGGAGAATACACAACAGTCAGGTGAGGAACTAGGCAGTCGCCAACTCTGTCTCAGAGTTATGGATCTGGAATGTCAAGATTCAGTGGGGCAAGATTTTGCCCATTCGTGCTGGGCGAACAAAAGAGCATGAGAACCCTTAGCAGATAATACCTTCAAAAGGTCTTTGGCAAAGTCTTGGCCATCATTCAGCTGGTCCAAGTTGGCAATGAATTGCTGGCAGGACATCTTCTTGCCAATGTTCTGTCATGGAGAAATGGTTCTGCCTGAGAGTAGGGAAGAAGGCTGGTGTGGTCCACACACCCCGCCCTGCCCTGCCCTGCTCTGATAGACAGGATGAGGCAGCAATGAAGGCAGTGCTAAAACTGTCTACATACTGCTTCATCTCCAAGAATTTAAAAATCTTTTTGCATTCTAAATTCTATTTGATCCACAGAAAGGCTCTCTTCAAACTCAGTGCAGAGGCTGAATTGGGCCGAGTAGCATCATGGCAGCTGAGTCGGCCAGGTGCCTGCTCTGCTTTGGGCATTGAATGTCACATGTATTATCATATCTCCTTGCCACAAGGTGAGAAGCCTGAAGAATGAGAAGGGAAGTGATGTGTGAAGGAAGAGGAGGGGCCCAGTATGTCTGACATCAGAGTTCCTGCTCTCATCCCCAAGGTCACTGAGCACCTGGACTTGAACCAAGGCCTCTTGGCTCCTGCTTAGGTTCCCTTGGATACAAGCAAAAAGCTGGGGAGAGATGGCTGTACCCAAAATTTCTGTCTCTTGTTAACTAGTTGATGGAGGAGCCCCATTGGAGGAGGCTCTAGCTGGCAGTTCACCTATGGGAGGTTTTGTGAGTCAGGGTTCACTAAAATAAGGCAATGTTTCCTCATATTTATTTACTTCATTTATTTATTTAAACATTCTATGACATGGGAATATGTATTTCCTAAAATAAGTAAGAGTATTGGAGTTCAGCAAATTTATTGCCCCAGTTCGGAACTTTAAACATGTTTGTGTGTGTTGGGATTCTCAAAGGACAGAATTCCATGTGCACTGTCCCACACTTCCCAACCTTGGCATTACTTAAACAAAGCCTCTACTAACACCATATGCCACAGAAATAATGTGGAGAGCATTTCTGCAAGGCGATTCCTTGTTTGCTAGCTTCTTTGTTTCTGTGGCACTGGGGTCTCACCAAATGACCTAGGCTGGTCTCGGACCTGAGATTTTCCTGTCACAGCCTCTAAATGTTAGAATTGTAAATGTGCTTTGTCAATTTGACATGAGTTAGAGTTGAACCTCTCCTCCCTCCCCAAAAGAAAGAAAGGAAGAAAAAGAGAAAGAAAAAATGCAGGAAGGAAGGAAGGAAGAAAAGAGCAGGCTGAACAAGCCAATAAACACTCTTCCATGGCTTCTGCTTCAGTTCCTGCCCCCAGGTTCCTACCTTGAGTTCCTGCCTTGGTGTCCCCTGATGATGGACTGTAACTCAATAAACCCTTTTCTCCCAAACTGCTTTCCATTACCATCTTTATCATAGCACTAGAAGCTGAATTGGAATGATATATGTATATATGTCACTGTACCCAAACAATATAAAGGTTAATATATAGCTGATAAGAATTTTCTTAACTTCTTCCAAAGCCTTAAAAAGAAAAGATGCTATGTGTGCCTTGATATTTTTGTCTGTTTCTGTGTTGTATTTTTATGTATACATTTCCTGTGTGCAGACATAAGCATATAGCCATGTCATGGTCATTTGTAATAAAAGACTACAAACACATGAGGAAATATTGTCTTTGAGTTCCACACACACACTGAGTATTCTCAGCCACTAAGAATACAAAGTCAAAAGACAGCTATGTAGTGGGCAGGGGATGTAGCTCAGTTGGTAGAGTGCCTACTTAGTATGGAGCTTTAGGTTTGATCCATAGCACCACATAAACTGGATATATATATATATATATATATATATATATATATATATATATACCTGTAATCCCAGTATCTGAGAAGTGGAGGCAGGAGAATCAGATGTGCAAGAATGTCTTCAGTAGTACAGTGAATCTGAGGCTAGTCTAGGCTACATAAGACTCCATCTCATCATCATCATCATCATCATCATCACCATCACCACCATCACCATTGCCTTTTCATCTTAATAATGACATAACCTTGTCATGAAGGATATTTTTCCAATAAAAACAAACAAACAAACAAACATTAGGGGTCTGAAGAGATGGTTCACTTAAGGTTAGGAGCAGTTATTGCTCTTCCCGACGACCTAAATTTGGTTTCAGCACCCACGATGGGTGACTCACAGCCTTCTGTACCGGCACCATCAGAAACTGGTACCTTCTTCTAGCTTCTAGATGCACACATACACAGAGGAACATACACATACACCTAAATAAAAATTAATGGAAAGAAGTTTTGGCTGAAATATTAGTGAAACGCCTGTATAAAAGCACTAGAGAAATACAAAGCAGACACCAACGCTGAGTTCCTGCCACTCAAGGGATGGAGAGAACCCTGTACTGGGAAACTTTCCTCCTCAAAGTGTGTCCCAGTGGCTGAGGAACCAAGTCACCTACTGGACTTAAGAACGAGCACTGGAGTTCAGGGCCCATCAAGAGCAAGGGATCCTGGGAAATAGCTCAGCCATATGTCAACATGAAAATTAAAAAAAAAAAAATAGCCGGGCGTGGTGGCGATGCCTTTAATCCCAGCACTCGGGAGGCAGAGGCAGGCAGATTTCTGAGTTCAAGGCCAGCCTGGTCTACAGAGTGAGTTCCAGGTCAGCCAGGGCT
>NC_034604.1:31153115-31155188 GCF_900095145.1 Mus pahari | reverse complement strand
CAAAAAAAAAAAAAAAAAAAAAAAAAAAAAAAAAAAAAAAAAAAAAAAAAAAAATAGAAATGCTACACTGAATTGTTTAGGATGAAAACATGGAGAAGCAGGAAGCATGGGGAAACAGGAAGTGAGGAGAAGCAGGAAGCATGGGGAAACAGGAAGTGTGGAGAAGCAGGAGGCATGGGGAAACAGGAAGTGTGGAGAAGCAGGAGGCATGGGGAATCAAAAAGCAGGGAGACATAGGTGGCATGGGGAAAAGAAAGTATGAGAAAGCAGGAAGCTTGGAGAAGTGGAAAGCTGGAAGAAGAAGCAAGTGAGAAGAAGCAGGAACTTCAACTTGAAAGCTTAGAGAGCTTAGCTGTCTTTAGGTTCCACATGGCCCCAGAAGTGATAAACACACTTCTAACAAGTCAGAAATATACCTTATGAACCAGAAAAAGAATTTTGAGGGCTGGGTACGTAGTTTAGGGGTAGATCATTTGCCTAGCATGTGCAAGGGCCTGGGTTAAATCTCTAGTGCCACAAAAGAAAGACTTTGAATCCTGAAAGAATACACAACTAAGAAGCTAACAAAGAAGGAAAATAGAAATCTAACTAACATTTAAATGATCCAAAAGTATACAAAAAAAAAAAAAAAAAAAGGAGGAAAAAAGAAAGAACAGATGAATGGAACAGAAAAGAAAAAGTAACTGGACACTACTTAATCCCAATACTCTAGAGCCTGAAGCAGGCAGATCTCTGTAAGTTCAAGGCCAGCCTGGTCTACAGAGCTAGTTCTGGGACAGCCAGGGCTACAAAGAAACCTTGTCACAAGAGAAAAAAAAAGTAAGAGAGAAAGAAAAAGCAACTTGGCTCATTCATTTACTTACTTATTGCTTTGTTTTGAAAAAGGGACTTAATCTGTAACCCAGGATGGCCTCAAACTCTAAGTGATTCTCCTGTCCCAACTTCTTGAGGGCTAAGATTTAAGGCATAAACCAAAACACCAATATTAACTTGGTATATTTAAGTTAAAACATGTCTTAACTCATTTAATGTTCAAGTTAAAAGGATGTTATTAGAGCTAATTTTTGTAAAGTATAAGTTGCAAGAGTATATTTTATTCTAAATAAAAATGAACAGACATCTTAAAAGCCAAAAGTTAGAAAAGGATACAGCATACAACTAGCAAGGCATCTCCAGTGCAAATCCACTAATGTGTATAAGGCAAAGCAGAAGATGGGAAGCCTTAAAAGATGAAGAGAGTGGTGTTGTCATAGTGATGAAAACATCATACCAGCAGAAAACAATCATCACAAATCTATATGTACCAAACTGCATATATGACACAGAACTTGATAGACCCAAAAGATGACGCATTCATAGTTTTGGTTGTAGATATTAATACTATTTGTCAGGTCCCAAAGAAACCTAAGAAAAGTGTGGTGGTTTGAATACGGTTGGCCCAGGAAGTGGCACTATTAGGAAGACTGGCCTTGCTAGAGTAGGTGTGGCCTTGTTGGAGGACATGTGTCACTTTGGGGATGGGCTTTGAGACCTGCCTCCTAGCTGCCTGGAAGCTGGTCTTTTCCTGTTCGCCTTCAGAACAAGATGTAGAACTCTCAGTTCATCCAGCCCCATGCCTGTCTGGATCCTGCCATGCTTCCTGCCATAATGACCATAGACTGAATCTCTAAACCTGTAAGCCAGCCCCTATTAAATGTTGTCCTTTATAAGAGTTGCCTTAAACCTGGTGTCTGTTCACAGCAATGGAAACCCTAAGACAACAAGAATTACTCAGAACTTGGGCTTCTCCCAGCACTTCGCACCCTGCTGCCAACCAACCCTAAACCTCTCCAGCCCAGGGCCTGGGCTTCTCTTCCCCTAGCTTCTCTTTCCTATATAATCCAGCCATTTTGGCCAATGCTCTGTTGCTCCTCCTATCTTGGCTCCTGGCTGGCCCCATCTTGACTCTTGGTCCACACATCCTCTCTTGGTCCCTGTAGTGGCTATTCCTGGTTGTCAACTTGACTATATTTGAAATGAACTACAATCCAGAATTGGAAGGCTCACCAGTGAACCTAATCTGGAGACTGGGAG
>NC_034604.1:31106153-31147954 GCF_900095145.1 Mus pahari | reverse complement strand
AGGGAGGGAGGGAGGGAGGGAGGGAGGGAGGGAGAGACAGACAGACACACAGCAGGGACAGGGAAAGAACATTCAGCCATGCACCTGCTGAGCAAGCCTGAGGACCCACATTCAATCCCCAGCACCCACACAAGAAGTCTGTCATGGTAGTGCATGCTCGTAACCCCAGCACTGGAGAAGAAGGGATTAGAGGATTCCCTGGGCTTGCTGGGCAGCTGTCACAAGGTAATGAGTGAGCCCCAGGACCCAGTGATACTCTTTGAAAAAAGATGGCTGGCTCCAGAGGAATGACATTCCAGATTGACCTCTGGCCTCCTACACACACACACACACACACACACACACACACACATCTATAGATACACACAGAGAGGGAAAAAAAAAAGATAAATTTGAATGTCATTCAAATTTTTAAAACTGTTCTACATCACAAGACTCTATCAAGAGAAAGAAAGAATGAATTAATAACCAATAGGATGAGAGAAAACATTTGCAGGTCCTCTGTCTGAAAAGGGTCTGGTGGCCTGAATACAGGAAGCCAATGGAACGCAAAAACAGTCATTTAAATTGGACAAAGGAGACAGGCCTGGTGGTGCATGCCCATCACCTGGCACTTTAAAAGGTTGAGTTGAGAGAGTTCTGCGTTCATGTCCAGCCTATGCTATAGTACACGAGTATAAATAAGATAAAGTGGGCAAGCCTTGCTGCCAAACCAGCCAATCTTCCTTCGCTCCCTCGGAGACCCGCATAGAAGAGGAGAACCAACCCCTGCAGTTGAACTCTGACCTCCACATGTGCATGCACACACACACACACACACACACACACACACACACACACAAGAAAATAAGTGTCTTTTAAGATAATTTAAAAAATAATTGAGCTAAGTGTAGTAACACATGCCCCTAATCCCGACACTTGGGAGGCAGAGACAGGCAGTTGATAGCTCTCTAAGTTTGAGCCCAGCCTGGTCTACGTAGCAAGTTCTAGGCCATCCAGGGCAACATAATGAGAGCCTGTCTCAAAAAGAAAATTTGAGAACACTTGTAGAAACTAAAACTTATGCACAAATTTTCATAACTCCACATGCATATCCATATCCATCCTATGTGACATGTCCATGCAATGAGACACTGTTTATCCCAAAACAAGGATATAGAATACTGACACATGCTACAACATGAAGGATCCTTGAACACATTACATCAAGTAAAATAAGTCAGACACAGAAGGTCAGATGCTGTATGACTGATTCCGCTCACATGAAGTGTCTACAACAGACAGCTCATACAGGAAGCAGACCTGCATTAGAGGGGCTGGGGAGGGGGAGGAGGGGCGACTAGGGGAGGGGTGTGACTGAGGAGGGGGAAGAGGGGGAACTGGGGATGAGGAGGAGGTGTGACTGAGGGGGGAGGAGGAGGGACTGGGGATGGGGAGGAGGTGTGATTGAAGAGGGGGAAGAGGAGGGACTGGGGATGGGGAGGAGGTGTGACTGAGGAGGAGGAGGAATAGGGACTGGGGATGGGGAGGAGGTGTGACTGAGGAGGGGGAGGAGGGGGGACTGGGGATGGGGAGGAGGTGTGACTGAGGAGGGGGAGGAGGAGGGGCTGCTGGGGGGCTTGGGGCTTATTTTGAGAGTGATCAAAAATTCCAGAGTTGGTCAGTAGTGCTGGGTGCACACCCCTGGGAATGCCTGCTCAATGCCACAGCATTGCGTGTTTTTAAGTGGCTGAAATAGTCAGGGCTTTCTGCTGTATGTTGCCACAATGAAATTAACCAGTGAGTGTAGAGATTTCCACAACATGGAGTGCCGGTCTCATTGGCATACGAGGACAGTATGGTCACTCTAGAGGATACACTCCAAGCCCACTCAAACCCTTCACTAAAGTTCATCTCTCTCCAGGCCAAGGAGCAAGACTCACCAAGGTACAAAGAAAAGAAGACGTGCCAATGAAGTCACTTGCTTTAAAAGAAATATTGATAGACAGACAGGCAAAAGGACATGAACAGGGACAGGGGATGCAGATATGACTGGGAACCCTCCTCCCGGGTCTCCACCTCCCAACTCCCTTTTCCTCAGCAGGATCTCCCTTGGGCCTGGGCCCTGGGCTCTCTTTCCCACAGCCTCTGTCCCCTGTCAGGAACAAGCCACAGCTGGTCTGACCACAGCCCCACCTTAGGTTGTGACCCTGGCTCTCTCAGGCTAGGACAGCCGGCTCCCTAAGCCTGTGTCCTTGCCCAGAGTAGAGGCTGGCTGTGGCTAGGTGCTACCCAGGTGCTGTCACTTGGTCACTTGTAACAGACACGGGGCAGCTAGCCTCTTCCCGAAAGCCTGGCGTGGCACTGAGATGGGAACAATACTAGCCTGTTTTATGGCTCGCCTGGAAGGAAGTCTTAAAGCAAGGCATCAAACCCCGGTATGTGTCCCAGGGATGTCCACCTGCCCACAAGCAGCTTCATTCCTGCTCCTCTTTCAGCCTGTGCCCCCCTGGGACCCACCACTCCTTTCCTCTGCCTCTTCATCCTGAGGTCCAGCTCTCTAATCCCAGAGTTCAGACACACCTCCAGGAAGTCTTTTTGCCTCCCACTCCTCTGACCAGCCAATCAGCCTCCCCCTCTGACTAGAACCCTCTAGGGGCACCAGCAGAGGTGACATTGCTAAGACCCCCTACAGTCCACCTGGCTCTTACTGTCTCTGACAAAGAGCTGGAGGACAGAAGTGACTGAGCCCTCTGACAAGCTGTTAATGTAGCCAGCAGCCTTGGCCAAGTGCTCTCTGGACTGTCTGCATTAAGGCAAGGGCTGGAGAGACGGCTCCTCGGCAGTTAAGAGCACCGGCTGCTTTTCTAGGGAACCCAAGTTCAAATCCAGCACCCACATGATAGCTCATAACTGTCTATAACTCCTGCTCCAGGGGGTCTGACAGACATGCAGGCAAAACATCAATGCATATACTTTTTAAAATAAATAAATCATTAAAAAAAAAAAAAGGGCTCACGGATAGGGGAAATCACAAGATGGGGAAATAAATAGAAGCTTAGTGAGTTAAGAGGTTTGTTCAGGGCCATACAGCTGTGCTGTGGGCAAACATGGAGAACCCTAACCCAGGTTTCTCCCCACTGCTCACTGAGCCACACTCCTTCACGGGAGCTCAGTCAAGGGGCCATGCTGGGGGTCTCCCCGCTGAGAGTGGGGGCAGCATGGAGGGGTGACTTCCACACTACTTTTCAAGTGGCTGAAGTTCTCAGCCGTGAACAGGAGCAGTTCCCGGGAAAGGCTGGCTTGTAAGGGCGCTCACTCCACTTCCGCTCACAGGGAATATACAGCATTTACATCCGTGACTTCTCTCCATCCCACACTCAGGTTCTGCAAAGGTTGTCACAGTTTGGCATCCCCAGCCGGTGCCCCATGTGCCCACAAGCCCAGCCTTGGCTTCTTCTCTCTGCCACTCCAGATGCCGACAGCATCAAGGCTGTACCCACAAGTCATCTATCATTCAAGTTTTAAGCGTAGCAATGGACACCATGGCTGTGTGGTGTTCCTTTCATGGGTTTGTGGAAGTATTGTTCACAACAAAACCCTTGCCAGGGTCAGGCCACTCCCAGTCCCCACCAAGTCACTGGAGGAGATCATCACTGTCCTGAGAAGATGTCGAACCCAAGACTCAGAGAGGGGCAGCGACTTGCCCAGGATCACACAGCTACTCCATGAAGGCAAGAACAGAAATGAAGCTTTTCTATACCAGATTTGTCTTTTAACACCCCATACATAGCTCCTGGAGCCTTCTGGTTTACTTAGAACCAGATATACAGACCTGTCACTGAGTCACTGAAACATACCCACCTCCCAGAAGGGCTCTGACCAGGCCTGAGTGAGTGATGGCCAGAAAGCAGTTGGGTGGGGCAGATGGTGTGATAGGAGACAGCGGGTGAAGGGGGCAGGTCTAAGCATACAGCATGCACACTCTGACAGCAGCACTTACCACCTGAGGCACGGAGGGCAGGAGAGCCCAGAGCCGGAGCCAACAGAGGAAGGAAAAGGAATTAGTGAGCTTGAGAAGCCTGGAGGCAGCCTGGGGCCTGAGCACCCATGTCTTTCCACTCACTGGCCTGACAGGAGTTGGGGGGGTGGGGGTGAAGAGAAGGCCCCTTAGGAGTAACCTGTCATTTGGCAGCGACCAGTTGTCTAGGGCATGACATCACAGGAAGGCCACATCTGGGCTTTTAAAGGCAGTATGGAAGTGCATATAGCCTTTGGTGGAACAAGGTAGGACTGCCACAGACCAGATGGTCCTGCCCCGAGGGTACATCTATTTGACATGTCTAAAATCTCCAATGCTTCTGCTGGGTGGTGGTAGCATAGGCCTTGATTCCCAGCACCTGAGAGGCAGAACCAGGCAGCTCTCTGAATTCGAGGCCAGCCTGGTCTACAGAGCAAGTTCTAATCCAGCCAGTGTTACGCAGAGAAACCATGTCTCAAAAATCAAAACAAAGAATTCCATGGATCTCAGCTGCTCTCACTCTCCGCCTTAGGAGCCAGAACCCGGGCAGAGCCAGTGGAAAAAAAACAGGACAGGGTCAAATATAGAAGCAAGGTGCCCACCTCCTAGGTCTGCTGGGGACAAAAACAACCTGAGCCTGATCAGGAGTGTCAGCAAGAGGGCTGGCTACAGGGTTGGCCCTCAATGGCTGGGAGCCAATGAGAACATATGTCCCCTTGACAGACCCCCAACTCACGTGTCCATGCAGGTCTGTGTTGAGCAGCATCAGGGCGCAGGTGAGAGTGTGGATCCCATCTAAATAGAAGACGACAGTATCCTCACTGTGAGAATTCGCTCATTCCCACCCGGAGCCTCCCACCTGCCTCCCCATAGAGTCAGACTGAAGGCCATAGAAGCAGAGAAAGGTGGACATCTGCTCCCAAGCTCTTCAGGGCCAAGGCCTGGATGATGCTCTAACCCTCTGCCTCTTGTAGACAAATTCACCTTGAACCTTAGACCGAGGCAAGGCTCTGGACTCCGACCTATATGTCCCTACAATAGCAATAAGGGATTCGGTCCATCAATTCCTTTTTTTTTTTTTTTTTTAAGATTGACTTATCAGTATATGTAAGTACACTGTAGCTATCTTCAGACGCACCAGAAGAGGGCATCAGATCTCATTTCAGGTAGTTGTGAGCCACCATGTGGTTGCTGGNATTGGAACTCCGGACCTTCAGAAGAGCAGTCCTAAGACCCAGGTCCATCCATGTGGCAAGTCCTGCCTCTGCAAGAGACCTGCATGTAATATCCCCTCCCTGACAGAAGGTCAGGCCTGAGTCTAGGTGCAGGCATTGACCATGAGCAAGACATCTGGGCTCTCTTGTCCAGGAGGCCGACCCACAATCCCCGAGCAGTTTTATTGTTTTGGTTTTTGAGGCAGTGTCTCACTTTGTAGCTCAGGCTGACCTCAAGCTTTAAATCATTCTCCTGCCTTCATCCTGCCAACCCCTGGGGGTTCGAGCACGCGTGTGCTGTGGTAACACCTAATTGTATTCATCCAATCTGAATTGAGGACCTACTATTTGCCAGAGCATATGGCCTACCTGGGCCTGCTTGCAAGCAAGACAAATGTGGTAGCTGGGCCAGGGTGGGAGAAGACCAGGTCTCAGTTAGGCAAGACTCATGGAAGGTGATCAGGGAACATGGTACCTTCTGATGTGCTGTCGTCTGGGTTACACTGGCAGTACCGGCGAGAGAAGTGGGTAAGGACTCGTTCTCGTTCCTGTGTCTCCCCCATCAGCGGGAAGGCCTTCAGGAAGGTTCTAGAATGGAATTCATGGTTGCTGAGTGAATCTCAGGGCCCCTGATACAGTCTTCTCACTGGGATAGAAGACTATTCCCCACACACAAACATACACATGAGGCTAGTTCCTGTACTAGGGTCTAGACATCCTCTGCAGGCCCAGGCAGAACCTTGGCCCTCCAAGATAGCCTCTGGATTCTAAGACCTCAGGCAGGGACACGATATGCACACCCAGTGCCTTCTGTGGGTCTCCAAGTTCTAGGCAGTTCCGTTTCACTCTAGTGACCCCACACATAGGGCCCTCAGCACAGCACTTGAGATGGCGATCCAGACCCACTTAACACTATCTTTCTGATGCAATCCAAAGGCTCTGCTCACGGTAGATCTGCTTGGAGTAGAGCAAGACAGATCCCCCCCTCCCCAGTGCAGCAGTGCACTGCCTTATGCTACAGGTGAAGCAACAAGGTCCCATGATCTCAGGATGGAGAGAAGTGGACAGAAGCTGGCTGGCTCATGACAGCCACCTTTTCCACAGATGTATCACAGACAAAGCCCATGGGCCAAAGGCTGTACACTGGATCCTTCTGCGGGGCTGGAAAACACACCCAGAGACGCTTGAGGGATTGTAAGCACGTGGCCGTACAGTTGCCGGACTCTGAAGGTGTGAAGGTTACGGAGCTGTGAACCCCAGAGATAGACAGATTTTTTTTTAAGAGGAGGAGGAGGTGGAGGAGAGTTTTACTGCAAGAAGGTGGTAAAGCAAGGGTTCCGAATAGTTTCGGTGGCATGGCTCCTCATGCAAGGCTAAGGCTCAGAGTCAACCCTGAGAGGCGTCACGCTTCAGAGCTGCCTCTCCTCAGCCCAGTCCTGGCTGGGTTAGGACTGTGTCCTGTGTTCCTTTCCAGTTGTGTAAAGGAAGTGTTGGACAAACTAAGAGAAACAATGGGTGCTGGAAAACCAAGAGAAAAAGAAACAAAACAGAAAACAGAAGCAAACACCAAGTCAGGACTAGAGAGATGAGTTCAGATCTCCAAACCTGTAGGCAGGTGGCCACAGTGGCCACCTGTGATCCCAGTGATCAGAAGGCAGACAGGGGTTGTTCCTGGCGCAAGCTGACCTGCCAGTGATATCTGTGAACCCTGGATTCGTCTGAGTGTCTTGGCCTCAGTCAATAGCGTGGAGAACAACTGAGGAAGACTCCCGACATCAACCTCAGCCTCCACACATGAGTTCCCACACATGCAAATATGTGCACACACACACACACACACACACACACACATGGATACACATGCAAACATGCACACATACACACATAGGCACACACATGCATACCCATAGATACACATTGCAAACATGCACACAACAATGCACACCCATCACACATGCACATACGCATGCAAACATGTGTGCACACACATACATGTGCACACACGCACACACACACAGGAATGAATAAAGAATACATTTTTTTAAAAGGTATACACAATTCAGATGTGTTAGTAAAAAGATGGGGAGTCCCACAGAGAACTGGAATCTATTTTAAAGTTTAAAGATGATGGAAATTCTAGGAATGTAAAATGTAACTGAGAAGAAAAACTTGATGATGTTTCTTTGGCGTATGTACACACGCATGAGGGTGTGTGCTTGAATTTGCATAAGCACATGTGCAGGCACTCAGAGACCAGAGGGTGACATCAAGTGTCTTCCTTGATTGCTTTTTACTTTATATACTAAGGTAAAAGTATACTTTATACACTCTCTCACTTGAACCAAGAGAGCCTGCTGATGCGGCCAGCCTCGCTAGCCAGCTTGCTCTGGAGATACAGATACCGTTCCAGCCTAGCATTTACATAGATGTCAGGGGTCTGAGCTGTGGTCCTTACACTTGCTACTCTTGCAAGCCATCTCTCCAGTCCCTCAGTAGTTTCTATTGGCTTCATTTATTTGCAATTGGAAATGGCAAACTGGCAAGTACACTGAAAAGCAACAGAAAACATCCCAACCGAGGCAGAAGGACAGAATAGAAACTGATCGTCAAAAAGAGTATTAGGAGACATCTGGGAGCCAGCAAGGGGGCCTAGCATCTGTAGCCATCACCCCCAGCTCTAAGATGTTGTCCTTCCCTCCTCAGGCCTGGCCGAGCATCTTTCTGATGACACTGGATTCCATTCACCCACCCCACCGCTCTTGCTCCCAAGGCCCACGCCTGACCCTCCTGAGACCCAGACACTAAAATAGCTGCAATCAAGTCCCCTTTACCATCAAAGTAAACCAGATATAGCCAGATGGTAGTGCCCACTGCTTTTAATCCTTGCACTCAAGAGGTAGAAGCAGAAGGATGTTTGTGAGTTCAAGGCCAGCTTGATCTACAGAGCAAGTTCCTAGACAGCCAGAGCTACACAGGGAAACCCTGTCTCAAAAAAACAAAAACAAACAAACAAACGTAGGTCATGAGTATAAAGACCTATGGTATCTGGCAAGCAGGAAGTGCTCCATACAGACAAACCTTTTCCCTCCTGAAGAGCTGTGACTATACATGAAGATTCATGTCCCTCATCACCCATCACATTAGCTGGCAAGCACTGAGTTGCTGGACAACAGATACCCATAGGTTCTCCCCACAGCTTCACCAGAGGGGTCAAGATTTGCAAAGCGTTTGTATAAAAAGTCGTGATAGACTTGCTGGAATACAGATATTATATTGTACATTGCCAAAATAGAGAGCTAGAATAGCAAGCCAGGCATGCTGTCCCACCACCTGTGGACACTGTCCCAACCCAGCCCCACTGACCTGAGTGCTCTGTCCAAAGTGAGGCCTGAGAAGTCGAAGAAACTGAGGTACTCCCCAGCAACCAGCCTGCTAAACTCGTTGCTGCCAAGAAAGTAGAATGGGATGTCAGTTAGAGGGAGGCCCCAAGTGCCAGGACATCAGGTACTGAGGGAGTGGGCCCCAAGGTACCCTTAACTCCCCCCCCCAGATCTACCCAGACCCTGGGCTGCCTCCCCTCTGGTCCTTCAGCTCAGAGAGATCAACCTTGGTCTGTGGCATCAGGTGATGATGTCTCGGCCAGCTCAGTGAGACCCTGTTCAGGGAAGCGAGCCGGGTGGGGTGATGCAAGCGTTTCCAGCAGAGATGACATAATGTAAACCAAGCCACCAGGAGGGCAGCAGAGGTGAGGCAGGGCCCCACCCCCACCCCTGGCCTTAGATCATGGTAAGGATCAGGGCATGGCTGCAGAGTTTAAAGCTAACACAGAGAATGGGTCCAGAAAAGGGGGGCCAAGGTGAGAACATTTAGGATTCTGAGGTCACCAGAAAGGAAATGACTGAGAAGGTGGTGTCAGAGCTCAGGATGAGGACAGAGGTGGCTGAATCCCTGTGAGGGGAACCTTGTAAGAGACAAGTTTGCATTTCGAGATCTTTGCCCTTGAGAGAACCAGGAGCAGGGAGTTTGGTGTGACACTGTGTACCTGTCACTTCAGTGCTGTGAGGTAGAAGGACCAGGAGCTTAAGACCAGCCTGTCTACATGAGACCCTGTCTCAAAAGTAAGTAAAAGTTTTAAATGTATAGATGGGCTGTGGATGTAACTCAGAGTGGTTGCCTACCATGCACAAAGTCCTGAATTCAATTCCCAGCATGGTAGTGTCCAGAGGAGCTCAAGGTCATACTGAGCCAGAGGCCAGACTGGATTGAAGCAATGACTCCGTGGGTAAGAGCACTCACTGCTCTCTCAGAGTCTTGAGTTCGGCTCCCAGCACCCAGGTCAGATATCTCACAACTGCCTGCAATCCAGCTACTGTGGCTCTCTGTTGCCCTCTTCTGGCTTCCTTGGGCATCTGCATATATGTGGTATACAATTGCACAACACACACATCCATACACAAAAATATAAATATTTTCTTCTAATGTGAAGAGCCCAAGGCAGAGCTCTGAAAGCAGCCCCATTAAGGATCTAGACCAAGGAAAGAGCTAAGGAAGAGGACCTTGTGACACCTGAGGGCAGGTCTGTGCCCTCCTGGAGGCCAAGGAAGAGCATGCCTCATGATGCCTAAAACCATTAAATGAAATGAAATGAAAGCCTCACACTTTCCTTCCCATTGGTAGGACCATGGGAACTCTAAGGACATGTAACATAAACCACATGCACACCCAAAATGTGGAGCATCCTTTGGAGGAAATGGCTGTTTCTTTGCTATATGGGACTTTAGGAGCCTGAGGAGATGGTCTCAGAGTTAAAATGCTTGCCTTGAAAGCCTGGAGATCTAGGGTTTGATCCCTAGCACCTACATAAAAAGCCAGGCATGGTGGTGTAGACAAGTAATCTCATCACTGAGGAGGCAGAGACAGGAGGATCCCAGCAGCTTGCTGGCCAGTCCGCCGAGCCAATCAGTGAGCTCCAGGTTCCGTGAGAGACCCTGATTGATTCAAAACATACAGCAACTGAGGAAGACGTGCAAGATCAACCTCAAACCTCCGCATGTATATGCGTGCAAACATACAGATGTACATGCATGCACCACACAGAGAGAGACTAAGAGGACAAGAAGGAGAAAAGGGGAATGGAAAAGAGAGAGGTTGTCTATTAAGTGGCATGTGTGAGAAAGAGGGCCAGGTACATCATGTGGATAGTATTCCAGACCTGATTTGAACACAGATAGTCTTCTTTTCCTTTTTGTCTTCTCCTCCTTCTCCTCTCCCCTCCTCTTCCTCCTCCTCTTCTTCCTCTTCCTCATCTCCTCCTCTTCATCCTCCTCCTTCTTCCTCTTCATCTTCTTCCTCCTATTCCTCTTCTTCCTCTTCTTCCTCTTCTTCCTTCTTCTTCTTCTTCTTCTTCTTCTTCTTCTTCTTCTTCTTCTTCTTCTTCTTCTTCTTCTTCTTCTTCTTCTCCTCCTCCTCCTTCTTCTTATTCTTCTCCTCCTCCTCCTCTTCCTCCTCCTCCTTCTCCTCCTCCTCCTTTTCCTTCTCCTCCTCCTCCTTCTTCTTCTTTTGGTGGAGGTACGGAGGATTGACCCCAGAGCCTCACACACATGAGGCAAGTGTTCTATGCTGAGCTACAGTCAACCCCTATTTTTATCTTCTATATCTCTGAGTCTCACTAAGTTTCCCAAAGTGTTCTTGAACTCACTGTAGCCCAGGCAAGCCTTGAGCTTGTGACCCTCCTGCTCGGGCTCCCAGTAGCTGGGATAGAATGCCTGCAACACCAGGCCTGACCAAATCAATGTTTTTGAGAGAAAGAGGAACACACCAAATGGGGGAGATAATGAGGAATTTTTGTTAATATTGTTAAATGTTAAAATGGAACTACATAAAAATTCTTACCAGCTATAGACAGGCTAAAGCACTGTGGGTCAAATAATAATGTGTCTGAATATGCTTCCAAAAATGGGGAGAAAAGTTGAGGTATGATGGAAGAACATCAAAACTGAGGTCTGGGTGTGGTGATGCACGCCTGTAATGCCAGCATTTGGGAAGCTGAGGCAGGGGGATTTAGTGGCCAGCTCGGGCTGCATAGTGATACCTCAAAACAATTTGAAGTTGCATAATGAGTATATGAAAAGTTTGATGGTTATCTGGTGTGTGTGTGTGTGTGTGTGTGTGTGTGTGTGTGTAAGGTTCGTAATGAAAACCTGAAATAGAAACGAGTGGCTAGTGTGTCTGTCAGTGCTGCTGAAGGAGGCGTGGGCAGAGACATTTCTACAGGAGAAACAGAAAAGCAAGAACCCATCTAGAAGAACTGAGAAAAGAAAGGAAGGAAGGAAGGGAACACAAGCGATCCAGGGAAGAAAACCTGAGAGCTGGATGAGGAGTTGGCTCCCCACAGCCCTCCAAATTGGATGGAAGGGACGAGCTGCCGCAATTACTGGAGGAGCCTGCAGAGGGCGCCATGGAAACACGACAAGGATGGGAGGTTAGTTCTCAGGTTCCACCCACCTAGAGATGTTCAGCCACAGGAGTCTATGAGTTGTGATTTTTTAAGGAAGGGCTCCTGGGAACCCACTCCACCGCCCAAGGTACAAGGAAATGTCAGAGGATGTCGGAAGGCCTCCTAAGACCTAAAGCCCCCATCTCAGCCTGAGCCAGGTCTGAACTGTCTCCTTTAGCTTTGTGAGTGGCCTGGGAGGCTGGCCAGCTCCGCCCACCTCCAAGCCTTCCTGGGGTGGTGGAGTCCCTGCGAACAGAAGGGCCAAGGCGGGGCCACACTATGCTCACACATACTCAAAACATACCATCCTCGTCTCTCGCATACACACTCCAGGTCACCTATCCTTCCCAAGACTGCTACATGGGTTTTACATGCATTTTACATGCAGTCCACAGGTTATGTCCTGTGCTCTCAGGTGTGGGGTCCTTTCAGCTGGTCCCAATAGACAGATTTAATGAAGATAGACATTTTTTTTTTAACCTTCAGGGCCCAGACATTTACCAGATCCCTCACGGGCTCTCCTTTCACGTAGCCCCACTGGGTAGAACTCTGGTTCAGTTGGGTTATTCCGTCCTCTCTACTGCCCTTCATAACACCATAACCACATCCCCCATCCTGCTTCAGCCCTGAGGGGCCTCCTGTCACCACCCCCTCCCTGACAGCAACCACCTTCGCCCAAGTAGCCCAGAAAGGAAACAGATTTAGGGCGAGGTCAAGAATGAGGACAGTGACAGGAGGAGGTGTCCTTGAAGGCCTGGTGGGAGCTCCTGGCACCAGCCACTCCTGAGAGAAGTCGCCGACACCCCTTTCCTGCTGAGGAAGGCACAGGGTCTGCTTTGCCTGGGAAAGAAGCTGGGGACACGCACTCACTTCTTGCCCAGCTGCCGAGCTACATCACAGCGCTGGAAACCTTCAAGATGGTAGAGTCGTCGGGCCAGTCTGCGAGCGGCTTCGCTGACCCCCTGGCACCCATTGGCCAGTGGATCTGCGCTGCCAGGCTCCAGCCCCTCAGAGCTGCTCAGCTCCGAGTCCGAGTCCGACAGGCCATCCTTAAGGCTGGTGTCACTGCAAATGAGAAGGAGGGAGTCAGACGCCCTGTGTGTGGCTAGGAGGGACCCCGGGTCTCTGAAAATCCACTGTGGGGCCAGAGCAGAGAAACAGGCCTCACTACAGCAGGGGTGCATGGAGCCAGACCTCCAGAGAGTGGATCAAAAGAAATCAGACATGGCTGAGCTCAGCACAGAAATATGACCTGCTCTGAGCTAGTAAAATGGAAGAGCCGCGTGGTAAGTCCACATGCAGGATAGACGGGATGACCTTGTGGGGGGCTTGTGGATTGTGGACACTGTCATCCAGAAATCCTTGCGTCTTCTGGCTCTCGATTCCCCTACCCACTCATGGCTCCCCAGATCTCAGCCCAGCCCCTCCCCCACCCCACTCCTGCCTCACCTGGCAGAGTTCAGCAACTTGTCCGTGTCCTCATCGTCCTCATCATCCCCTCCTGAGCCCCCAGGCCCATCTTCATGGAATCCATTGGGCACCGAGGTGAGGGACAGGTGGCTCAAGACATTCTCTGAGCGGCTGCTAGAGATGGACCGCCGCAGGGGACTGCCCAGTTCCCCATCACCACCACCAGTTGCCCCTAGATCCCCTTCAGGCCCCATGTCCCCAATGCCCAGCCCGGCCCCGGGCTCGGGGCTGTCTCGAGCCCTCTGCTGGATGAGAGGTGTGAGGGGGGCCTCGAAGCTGACACAGCTGTCACTCTCGTCAGTGAGACTCAGCACATCTAATGAGTCCAGGCTGCTATACTGGGTGCCCCGCAGTAGCTCTGACTCCAGAATCTTCTCAAATGTGGCACTGAAGCCATCACGCACATCTGGTTCACCAGGACAATCCAGCCTATAGAACGCAAGGGCACAGTCACCATCCTACCTAGATGTCCCAGATGCAAAGGCTAGCTACCACGCCACCAGTCTCTAGCTAGGAGCTGAACACACATGCACATGCCCCATGAAAACTCATACACTCCTGCACATATGTTAATTAAGTGTATTGGCTGGACACATACAGATACACACACACACACACACACACACACACAGACCTCATGCATACTCACATACCTCCTGTGCAAATTCCAGTATGCAAGTTAGGCACACAGACATGCACACAGGCTCACACATGTGCCCCCCACACATGCTCACATACCCCTGTGCATATAACACTGTAAAGGCAGGACACACACATGTACCCCCATACATATTTACACCTTGCCCATTCAGGCGAGGCAAGCCTACAGCTACGCTCTCAGAGACTTCTGCTGCGTATGTTTTTCCCACCCTCCCTGGCCTTTAGACATTCCCCTGCCCATCCCCTCCTCCTTGTCCAGTGGTACTCCCACACCAGTCTCTCTACCTTCTGCTGAGGAACAGACTGTAACTCCACTGAGTAGGACACACACAAAGCTCCTGATGCAACGTATCAAACTCCCAGGAAAATCCCCTGGGAAAGGCAGGAACACAAAGCTTGCCCACCGGGGGCCATCTTGGGGAAAATGGGCCAGATAACCCGCCTGTCCCATCTAGATATTTGAATGGACTCAAAGCTTTCGTGTCAGCTAGTAGAGACGGACTACAGCCCCTTGTGGAGACTGCTCACTGTGGTTTGTGGGGGCCGAGGGCTGGGAGTACAGCAAGCCTGGCTGCCTCTGAATTCCCCTGAAGGGCTCTGTTGTTAATGCTCAGAAGCTGAAAATGGGGACAGGCAACCTCAGACTTCTAGAGAGACTCAGGGGCTGGCCCCAGGGTATATTATCAAAGAGCTAGAAGTGCATAAGTCCCTGACCCACTCACCCCAGCTGAGGGTCCTCAGCATCTGGACAGAGACTCCCAGGGACATCCTCCTCCTTTTCTGGTCCACTTCTCCAGGGCCTGGATTCTATGGAATCTTCCAAAATGTTCCCATCTTGTCCCAAAGCCAGGCCATTGGTCAAAGAGAGGTTAAGGCCAGGGAGGGCCACATCTGGGTCTCTCACAGGCTCCGTGGTGCCTTCTAAGGTCTTCTCACTGCCTGGGCCGCTGATGTGGCTGCTCAGGCCTTCGCTGACCGCTGTTCCATTCTGGAGCCCTGGCTCCTCTTCAGGCTCCATGCTGTGGTCCCGGGTAGCACTCCCTTCCTTGTGCAGCTCACACGAGAGCTTCTCTTCATCCATGTTGGTCAATGCTTCCACCCGTTCCTGTCAGCCCCTAGGGCTGCTTGACAGAAGATGGAGGAGAAAGACAGAGTCAGTTGGGCAGGGGCATGGCCATGATTATATCTTGAGTTGGAGAACAGGCTCAGGCTGTGACACTCTCACTTCAGTGGCTAGGCCAGCCCCCCCGCTGTCCTCTGGCTCCCAGCTTGGCCCTTGTACCCTAGCCACTGCCTTCCTTAGTACTTCTTGGGTCTCTGTTCTATCCTTCAGAATCCACCAAAGTCCTTTGAGGAAGACCCAGGTTGTGAGGAACTGGGCAACCCTCTGTATTCTACTAGTAAAAGGAGACAAAACTCAGGCTGGTCTTGGCCGGCCATATGATTCTCTACACATTCTCAGCCCAGTCTGCACAGTAGAGAGGAACCAGAATTTGTAACTAGCAGAGGAAATTGACACAGGAGTTGCTTTTTAGGGGTCTCTAAGAGAGAAATCAAGGAAAATAACCTAAGTGCAGCTTGATTCCAGGGATGCCAGAGACAGCCCTCAGCCACAGGGGCCCAGCGTGGGCCGCTGTCCAGGGTGCTGGGCGGGGGCGGTGCTGCACAGACTATGGCGGCCCCTGCAACACGAGTATCTGGCAACGCCATAAAGAAGAAGGGCTCCAGGACTTCCTTCAACATGGCGACCCTCCCAGGAGTTCACCCAGTCTTAAGGAAGAACTCAAGAAAGGCCTCTGAGAAGCTCACTGGGGAAACCGAAGCCGGAGGAGCCACACCGGCCTCTGCCCAAGTCATCCTGGCTAGGAAGGCGGAAGACAAGGGCAAGTTCTTTCCTCTCTGCCCCAGCCCCTTGTGGTCTAGGCTACCCTCCCTAGTGACTTCAGGCAGAGACACAGGCTAGCCCTGCCCCGTCAACACCTGGAAAACTGCACAGAGGCAGGTGCCTGGCTTTACCTCTGTTTCTGGTTTGTTACTTCCTTGCTCCACTATGTGAGCCAAGGTGGCCTCCAGCAGCCTACTTTCTTCCTGAGAGGTCTATCTGGGTTCAGGAGAGTCAGAAGGAGGAGGAGGAGGAGGAGGAGGAGGAGGAGGAGGAGAGAGCCCAGCTTTCTGGGATCCGGCAGAACAAGCTGCAGAGTTGATATGAGGACATGAACTCCTGTACCTGCCAAGCACGCCCCAGACCACCAACCCAGACATGCAGGAAACAGACATAAACTCCATGAAGACTTTGCACCTATGCGAGCCCAGAAAGGAAAGTGGATTCTGCTCTCTGGGGACTCCTGAGCCTTTAACTGGGGCTACCATACACCTGTTAAAATCATTTAACCCTGTGTGTTCAAACACTGAGTAGAAGAGGGCTGGGAAGAGAGATCTGTGGCCCCAGCCCATCACTACTAACCAGAGTTTTGTTTATTTTTTTGTTTTGTTTTGTTTTGTTTTTTGAGACAGGGTCTCTCTACATAGACTACCTAGAGTTCTAACAACCTCATTACATTCAGATTACAAACACACACACCACATACACACACATACTCACACCACACACACACACACACACACCACACACACCCCCCACACACACACCACATATACTCACACCACACACACATACACACCACACCACATACACACACTACAACACACACACACACACACACACACACACACATCACAGCCCACAGATTTAAAACACCTTCAAGCTAAGCTCTAAGCTACCAGGCCCTGGTGCTAGGACACCAGGAACCCTCAGGGCTTAGCGCTGAGTAAGGAAATCTTTCTGGTCTGCCCTACATCCCTGCTGCTGCCGTTACTATTTCTATTGGTTTCCTCGGTGGCACACCCAGAGGAGACAGGAGGTCACCTCCTCAACTGAGACCCCAAGGGGAACCTAGAAAGGAAGAGAGGGAGTAGGGGGCTTGCAGCCTGCTGCCTGAGTTCTAGTCCACCAGCTATCTCACTACCACAGGGCAGCAGGCACTGAATCGGGACCACGGGGCTTGAGACCCCTATCCTGCCAGGATTTCTCCAGCTCCTGTGTCCAGGCACAGAACTGAAGCCTGGCAGGGTGGTTCTGCCTGATCTCCCTGAAGCTACGTAAGTATATCAGTGGCTCTATCTGCAGGCCAAAGCTAGGACTATTGAAAAATCAAGGGTGTCTCGGATGACCCTTCTGGCGTTCTGTAACTTCTAGAAACTGGTTAAGGCTACCCCAGACCTAAGCTTGTCCTGCCCTGCCATGTCCCCTTAAGCTTCAAGCAGGACTGAGTTTCTGCCAGTACCGGGCCCTGGCCAGTGTCCTCAGTTCCTGGGGCTAGATGGACAAGGAGCAGCATTGAGCTCTACCCTAGGCAGGGGGCCCAGAGCCCTTGCCTGGGCTGAGGGCCAATAGAGCCCAGAGTAGCTGAGCCTTGGGAGGGATGCACAAAGGGGATGTTTCAAGACAAAAGGTGTAAAACAGTGTTCCAGGTCCTCACCCATATGGCCCTCCACACGACGACGTAACCAGGAACACACTCTCACCTCTCTACCCTGTGTGACGTCTGTGGAATAAAGTACTCCTCTCCTTCCCTCGCCTGGAGCGGGTGAGTGACGCTCAGGCCATGGGTGCTGAGGGGGTGGCTGTCCCCAGAACAGCAAACTCCCCAGGGTAAGCATCAACTGAACTCAAGTCTCCAGCCCAGGGGAGACTGAGGCGCACACCGGGAAAGGCTTTGTCTGAAATCCCACCGCACGGTCAGGGGCAGTCTCCATCTGCAGCTGCAGACTAAAGGCGCAGGCTGGAGCCTCCCATGAGATCAAGTCCCCCAGACCTCAACCAAAGGAATCAGCCCAGGCGGTGGCTCTTGCTGCCTCCAGCCTTGCTAGCCAGAGCGGAGAGGAGCTGGGCCACTGAGCATCTGTCTCAAGGAGACAAATGACAGGCTGGCAGCACTCACGATCCCCTGTGGCCAGCCTCAGCCTGATCCAAGCCCTTTCCAGGAGTCTCTCACTACCCTTGGGATGTCCTTGGGCTCTCAGCGGCCTCCATTCGGTACCAGCTGAAATGGGCACGATGACAGCAGAAGTCCCTAGGCCAGAGGTGACTGGTGAGCCACACACTTTCTGGGTGTTGACTGCTCCTCAGATATCCCTGCCCCCCCTTCCCCACTGCCCCCATGGCAGCCAGAGGGCACTGCGGAGACAAACCACGCTGTGTCTCCCTCCTTCCTAATCCTCCAGCAATTCCCATCTCCCTTAAACAAGAACTCAGTCTCCCCAGCATGGCCTAAAAAGGCCCTGACTGAGCTCAGTCTGCTGTTTCCTCCCAGCCACATTTGGCCTCTTTCTGCTCCCCAAGCTCATTCCCACCTCGGGGCCTTTGCACCAGCTGTACCCTTGGCCTAGAATGCTGTTTCCCTGGATCATTCTGTGATTGCCTTCTCTTCCATTCAAGGCTGAACCCCAAAGCAGCCTCTCCATCCTCAATAGAGAGAGGCCCTGCCTCTGGGCCACATCCCCCTGAGCTTTTAAAGCACCAAGGAAAATAGAAACGCTTCTGTTTTAATTAATTAATGTTGGAGTACGTGTGTGAGCTTTCCTTGTAAGTGTGCACGTATGTGTGGTTTATGTGCATGCATGCATGGATGGAGGTCTGAGGTCACATGGGGTGTCTTCTCAATCCCTCTCCATCATAGTTTGTGAGACGGAATTCTCTCACAGAACCTTCCCAACCTAGGAGCTGCAGGAATATATCATTGCTCCCAGCTTTTTATGTCACTGCTGGGGATCCAAGTGGCGTCCTCAGCCTCGACCATCAAGCACTTCGCTGGCAGCCATTCTCAAACTTCTCAAAGCCCCCGTTTACTTCCTGACCACGCTCCCTGACACTAGGATGTGATTCCAGTGAGCGCAGGGACCTATCATGGACACAATTGTCCAGAGCCTGTGCTATGCCCAGCATATAGGAATGCTTCATAAATATCTGTTGGCTGGGTAGTTTGGATTGTTGCTGTCCCTGTTTTTGGCAGAGGCTAGGCAATACTGAGGAACATGCTAGGAGCAAGGCTACTGCAGGGGTGGTCAAATCGATGACCCTTTCCATGCTGAGGTAGAAGACAGGGGCCGAGGGAACACCAGGTCAGGGCCAGGGGTGTCTCCTGCAGGCAGGCTCCAAGCTGGCTTACTGTGAGAACCTGTGTGTTTACTGTGCATAGCAGACATGTGTGGGCTCATACACGTGTACACACATAGGACCACACAACCACACAGAGGGAAGGAGACAGTTCCTCTGGTGTCAATGGGGGAGTGAGAAGCCTTCAAACCTGAGAGCAACGTTAAGGACAGACGGGCTTACATTGCTAGACACCCACAGTAGAAATCCTTCCACCTATGGAGAATCTGTGGACAGGAAGAGGGACAACCCAGAAGTTCAGACTGGGTTGATAATGGAGAAGACAAGCATCTTCACCAACCATAGTTACACAGTGACAGCAGGGGGCTTGATGAAGGGTGTATTTGCATTGGGCAGAACCAGAATGGGTGCCAAGAACTGCCCAGGGCAGGCAGAATCTAAGCCCCTGGGGTATTGAACCCAGAGCAGGAACGCAGAAAGTTCTGAGAACATTGGTGTAGAAGCGTTGAGACCATAGCTGTCCCAGGGGTCAGAGCTGGGAGCTGCCACACTCCATGTCTGCCTCCAGTGTTCTGGGGGGGGGGGCTCATCTCCCCACATGCATCACATTCAGGGCATTCCCCAGCCAGAGGGTCTTGCTCAACACCTGATGGAGGCTGCGAGCCCACCCCAGATGGACCTCACATATTCAAAACATTCAGATGTTGTTTGGGAGGCTCACAGGCCACTGAAGCCCACACATAGACCACCCACAGGTTCCCCTAGAAGTCACCTATTACCCATGCTGTAAGGGGCAGCATCAATTCCTGTGGGGCCCTGGAAATGCTGGGGCTAAGCCAGGTTGGGCCCCAACCTATCCAGTCTCCAAGGACTTTCCAATTCAGACACCTGCCCACAGAGCTCCACCAGGATTCCCTAGCAATGAAAGGGGGAATGTTCTTGCTTGTACACCTGTTATCTGGCCCTGGGACTCACCTGCCTCCCATTGACCCCACCGCTCTTCTCCCCACAAATCCTCCTGCACTAATGAGCTCTCTAGATCATATCATTGTTAGCACATGGCTGGGTTCATGCACATGCGGCACACACATGGCAAACATGACAATCAGTGTGAAAGGCTGACTGGCATGTAGCAAATGTGGGGAACGGACCCTGGCTAGCTATATATACCCTCCCCCTTCACTGGCCCATGTCTGAGCACTTCCAGAGCTCCACAGGACTCTACAGCGCACCTGACAGCATGGGCAGTTGGCACCTGTGAGGGGACTTCTTGCTGGTAATGTCCCAAGACCACACATCTCGTTCTCTACAAGGCCTGAAGGACAGGCTCCAGGTTGGTTAAGTATATTAATATCCCACTCCCCCAGAGCAGGAGGAACCCAGGGCAATATGGGGAACATGACTACCCAGGAGCCTGGAAAACATCCCCGCTCCCCACCAGCAGTGTGACCTCAGGAAGGTGGTTCAGTTTCCTCAGCCTCAGGACCATCCACAAAATGAGACTTTCACAGCACCTATTTCACAGGGTAACTAAAGGAAATGGAGTGTGCACTGTATCCAGGAAAACATCTTGTTTACTTTCTTCCAGAACCTTCCCAGGTCTGCAGGAGAACTAGCTGACGGCTCGTGCCCTGAGAGAGGTGCTCAGAAGAGCAGCACATAGCATATAGTCCATTTGGCCTTGGAGACGGTTGTCCTTGGCAACTGTCAGAGCAGGTTCCAAGACAGGGGCTTCAGAGGCCCAGTGTAAGGAAGGAGACAGAGACCAGCTCCTGTGGGGCTAGTGGGGCGAACAGAGAAGGAATCCCAACCCTTAGGGCCACATTTAAGTCACACCAACACATCACCTGAGCGGGGCTCCTAACTACCTCTGTCTTAAGACACATGAGACACACATGGTGTTAAGTAGGAGCCAAAAATCTGAGTCCTGAGAGCCTGTAGTGATGGGTTGATGCTGTTAACAAGCCTGACCGTTCTGTCTGCTAGGAGGACAGCCTCCTGTGGGCTGTGGACGTCCAGGAGGCCTCTTTATAACCCGAGGGATGAGTGCCCATTTGTATCCATCTGCATGTGCCCACTGGGACTTTCAGGGCCACTCCACAAAGGTCATTCCTTGAAACCTCTTAGCTTTCTTCTCTCCCACTGCCCCAAGACAACTGGCACCCTCATTTGCTTACCATTTGCATATATCAGCATGCTTCTTTGGAGCAGCCTTAACATTAATGAAATCCACAGTGTCTGCCTTCAAATCCCATGGAACAAGGAACTTGACCGCCAGCTGACCTCCCTATAGGGTAAGACCTTCACTATCTAGAATCACAAAGAACTGGGCTGTCCAGGTTCTGGCAGTCCATGAACCCCTGACCACTGCTCCACCTCCCTCCAACTTTAGAAGGTTACCTGGGACTCACTCTGCTTCTAGATGCTACATCTGACCCATAGCCTGCGTGCTGGGTCAGACCCTGGAAGTTACAGGGGACTGACGGGGTTCGGGTCCCCTGTGCTGCAGGGTACATAGAGGAAGCCTTACCATTTGGGTAGCACGGTGTCTGGGCATCTCCCTTGGTCTCCTTCAATAGCCAAGAAGGTGCACCTTTCTACTCACTGCAGACTCACTCATGTCCCTCGGTGGCACCGAGGGAACCTCCGTCCTTCCAATCTCCTTCTGTGTAGCTTTCCCACCTTCCCAAGACCCTCACTGCCTCTTAAGCCCCCCCTGCCAGCCCTCCACGCTCCTTCCACTTCCCTGACCTGTCCTGGCCTGTTCAGCTTGGATCAGACAAAGGTTTGTGACCTGCAGATAGAAAACAGCACGATGCCGCAGAAAGAAGTTATCCGTGGCTAAGCGAGGTCTCATACCTCTCCTCACCTCCCTGACCCACAGAGAGGACACCTTGACTTGGTAAACCCTTGTGCCTCAATGGGAGAAAAGCAAGGGAGTCAAGACCCTGAGCAGCGAGAAGGATGGAAACGCGATCCCTGAAGGGGAGGGATTGGTGGGTCAGGTCTGGGAGGAAGATGGGTGCTTCATGTTAGAGAAGTAGAGGCATCTGGAAGACATGAAAACTGAAGTGCGGGGCAAGAACCTGAAGCTTGGTTTGCTGGTGAGATGGCTCAGTGGTTAAGAGCACTGACTGTTCTTCTGAAGGTCCTGAGTTCAAATCCCAGCAACCACATGGTGGCTCACAGCCATTTGTAATGAGATCTGACGCCCTCTTCTGGTGTGTCTGAAGACAGCTACAGTGTACTTATAATAAATAAATAAATAAATCTAAAAAAAAAAAAAAGAACCTGAAGCTTTCGGGGGAAGGTGAGGCTGGGTCCGTGAGAACACTGTGGACGTGGGGCCAGCAAGGCACAGGCGGCACTATAGCTGCAGTGCTAGGTTATATCTATGTAAGGTCCTGGCTGGGCAGCTGTGCAGAGGCTGAGTCCTGGAGAGGTCACATTTGAAGGGTGATGAAGGGAGCCAGCGTCCAAAGTCGAGGAGCAACATACAAAATAGGAAGCGAACAGGAGAATGTGTGACCTAGAAGCCAAGCAAGAATCCCAAGGAAGGGGATAGAGTGTGGGGTGATGCAGGCAAGGATGAGAAGCGATCTCTGCTGTACCAATACGGAGGTCACTGGTGACCTTGAGAAAGGCAATCAGGGAGTACAGAGGGGAGCTCACGATTGACTGAAGCCAGAAACAGCGTGAGGAGAGGGTGTGGAGCCTGGATAGCCTTTGCTGGAAAGAGGAGTGACCCGGAGGCTCTGGCTGGAGACAGCACAAGAACAGCCTTTCCTAGAGAGGCAACAGCAGGGCAGTCCCTGATGAAGTGACCTAACCAACAGAGGAACTACAGTGTGGGGTGGCAGGGTGTGGATCCTGATGAACAGCGTCTTCAAGCAGGAGACAAGCCATAAGATCTGACACACAGGCTGAGGGTCCTTAGGCAGCACAGGAATACCTGGCCCTAGCCCACCATGGCAGGAGGAAGGCAGGGCAAAGGTGCAGAACAGGAGGATGGATAAGCTTGGTCCATGCACCTGAGGAAGCTGAGACTTTTGTTTTCCCAAGGGATTTCAGCTGAAAAGGATGTGGGCAAGCAGGGCCCAAATGGATTGAATAGGGTTGTGTGTGTGTGTGTGTGTGTGTGTGTGTGTGTGTGTGTGTGTGTACTTGACATAAGCTAGAGTCATCAGAGAGGAAGAAGCCTCAATTGAGAAAATGCCCCCTTAAGATCCAGCTGTAAGGTATTTTCTTAATTAATGATTAATGGGGGAGGGCCCAGCACATTGTGGGTGGTGCCATCCCTGGGCTTATGGTCCTGGGTTCTATTAAGAAAGCAGGCAGAGCAAGCCATAAGGAGCAAGCCAGTAAGCAGCACTCCTCTGTAGTCCCAGCCCTGCTTGAGTTTCTGTCCTGATTTCCTTCAATGATAAACAGCAATATGGAAGTGTAAGCCAAATAAACCCTTTCCTCTCCAACTTGCTTTTTTGCTCATGGTGTTCCATCACAGCGATAGAAACCCAAACTAAGACCCTGGGCAAAGGCCAAAGAAGAAGTGCCAAGCAGAAGAGGAGGCAGTGGTTCTGGGCCACGGCATGAGTGTGGGACAGGCCCATTCAGATGGAGGCCCATCTGAGTGTGTGGGTCGGAGTTACCATGAGCTGTAGGGTCAGACTGTGGTTTCCCTTGGACTAGAGGAAACCAAGCACTTGATTTCACCAGGAGGCACTTTAATGGAGTCTGATAAAGTGGAATAGGGGAAGAATTGGATTCTGGGAGCAAGAGGGGCCTCCTGACTCTTGCAGGGCCAGCTGCCTACAAGCCGGCCCCTCACCTGTTCAGTCCCCCAGCTGGTGCCACTTGGAAGCTCACCACCCAGTCCTGCCCCAGGTTGCCCTCGCCACAAAAGAAGCTTCAGAAAGGGGCAGCACATGAGAAGCAGTGTCCTCTGATTCACGATCGACAATCCAAAGGTCCCTCAGACCTCAGTCAGTCTCTGCTGGGTGCCCTCTCTCCACCAACACCCTTCCCAAGCCACAGACAACAGCTCCCTGGTCATCCTCTGCTTCTAGCTGGGCACTGAGTCTGTCCATCTGTCCAGGCTCTTAGTACATCCCTTTCCCCAGACCCCTGCAGCTTCAGGTCAACCGGCCACACAACCCATGAGAAGCAGGGCCCCAGGTCTGCTACAGTTTCCAGTTGTCTTGTGCTGAAGCACATCACAGCCTCCTAAGCGAGCATCCATCCGACACGCTACCCAAAAGACCCTGTTCCTCCTCACACAATCTTCTAGTGCACAACCACATCACTCACCTCTGTAAGATCTCTCAGGGAATCCCCATACCCTTGGGAAAGAGGTGTGTTCTGGGTCTCTCTCTCTCTCTCTCTCTCTCTCTCTCTCTCTCTCTCTCTCTCTCTCTCTCTCTCTCCTTCTTGCTCCATTTTCTTGACACACTCCTCATACCCCTGATTCCTTTCTCAGGCCTCCCTTCTCCCCACATCAGCAGTGCCTGCCTCCACCCAGAGGCGGTAAACCCTGAGTGAGAGCAATCGTCTCATCGTCTCTGCTGGTTGTCCTCTCTCCTGCTTCTAGTCTGATACAAGTTTGATCTTTTTGGATAGTCCTTGATGCTGCAGGGATGCTCAGTTCGATGTAGCAAGAGCAAGTGAAGAACTGAAGCAAATGGACCCTCAGCCAAGTGGCCTCACATAACACTATTTATTTATGGTGTGCCCTCCCATGTGACACTGGACAGGACACCACCTATGGGGTCTGTCCAAAATAGTTAGCATGAGTCTGATCAGGAGCGAGCAAGAAGACAAATCCAGAACATGAGAGATTCTGCACAACTCCAAAATTGATAAAGCCATAAAACAGTACAAGAAGAAAAAAAACTTTTTAAAAGTCAGGTTATTTAGCTGAGCATGGTGGAGCATGCTTGCAATCCCAATACTTAGAATGTGGAATAAAAGAGCAGACACTCAGGAGGCAGAGGCAGGTAGATCTCTGTAAGTTCAAGCAATCTGGTCTGTGGCCTGCTCTACAAACTGTTCCTGGACAGCCACGGTTGTTTCACAGAGAAACCTGTCTAGAAGACACACACACACACACACACACACACACACACACANAGAGAGAGAGAGAGAGAGAGAGAGAGAGAGAGAGAGAGAGAGCAGGAGTTGTCCAAGGTCATCCTCAGTACTACACAACAAGTTTGAGGTCAACCCGGGCTGCATAAAACCCTGTCTTAAAATGGAAGGGAAAGAAAATGAGATTAATCCAGAACTAAAATATAACTAAATGTACTACATAATAACTAAATATAGTGTATGTTCCTTGATTTAAAAAAAAAAAAAAGATTTGTAGTCAGGTGTGGCAGATGCAGACCAATCTCTGTGAGTTCAAAGCCACCCTGCTCTACATAGCAAGATCCAGAACAGCCAGGGCTATAGAGAGAGACCCCATCTCAAAACCAAACCAACCCAAACATCCATAACAAATACTTGCAAAATTTGTTACTAGAACCACTAGAAAAACTTGGATGCAGGCTAAATATAAGACCAAACTGAACCATTGCTAAATTCCTCAGGTGTGACAATAGTTGCGGGGGGGGGAATATCCTTGACTCAGGGAATATGTGCTGATATAGTTCAAGGTGATGTGTTACAAAAGCCGCAGCTTTCAAAATGGGAATGAAGGGGAGGAGCAAGCGTGGCTAGATGTTAGCCCTGGCAAATCTGGGTCTCTGGGTGAACGGGGTGTGGGTGGACCAGATGGAGTAAGGCAGAAGGAAAGTGATGCAGGAAAAGCCCCAAAGAGCATCTCTGCGATCTGGTTCCTGAGCAGGAGACAAGGAAGAGGATTCTTGTAGCAGCCTGCACTCTTAAAACAAGCTGGACCACGGTCTTGCCGTGGCCTGGATTCCAGTCACCCAAACATGCAGACACAACTCAGGAGGACTCGCCACCCACAATGGACATGACTCCACTGTGAGCCAAGCTCAGTGAAGAACAGGGCTCTCGGGACATAGCCAGACCCCAAAGAGACCAGCAGGGCATATCACAGCCAGGGCAGAACCTCCCCATCTTGGCTAAGCTGTGGCAAGGAGCCAGGTGTAGCCCTAGACCCTCTCCACCCCCAAACATCCCTTGAGGGGTGACAGTCTGAGTATATCCTCCTGTGTAAGGAGCCAGGCTAAATATGGAACCCCAGACACAAGATGCTTCTCAAAACAGATTTTCCTGGAAAAGACCATCTGGCAGAGGAGGTCTAGAGCATCATCTGCTAGGAGAGGCGGCTTCAGTCTCTGCAGGCTGTCCGGAAGGAAAATGCCTTTACCTTACCTCCTCAGGAGACCCCAGTGGAACACTTGAGTATCCTCCAAGGTCACTCCTGTGCAGAGAGGTAGGTGTTCAGGCCCACCTCTGTCCTAAGCTGGAGTTGCAGAAGAGAACAGGAGGTGGCTGGGTGCATACAGCGGGGGACACAGGTCTGAGCCACATAAAGTTCCACCTGGATGCATGTCCCACCTACCTCCACAAGGTACTTGGAGCAGACGATTGTTCCCTGGGCCAGGGACCTCTCCATTGGGATGGGGGCAATAGTGGTGTCTCCCTCTCAAAGCTCAGAGGTGTTGGGGTACCCCACACAGTGGCTATGCTCCATCAGTGGGAACAAGCCATTGTGGCATCCCCAGGCCCCATCTCCCAGTCTTGGGGAGAATAGAAAATCATTCCAACTGGCTTTTCTCTCTCCCTTGAGAAATGACCCGGGCTGGAGAGATGGCTCAGTGGTTAAGAGCACTGACTGCTCTTCCAGAGGTCCTGAGTTCAATTCCCAGCAACCACATGGTGGCTCACAATCATCTGTAATGGGATTTGATGCCCTTTTCTGGTGTGTCTGAAGACAGCTACAGTGTGCTCATATAAATAAAATAAATAAATCTTTAAAAAAAAGAAAAGAAAAGAAAAGAAAAGAAAAGAGAAGAAAAAGAGAGAAATGACCCTAGATCTGCTTAGGATTCGCATCCTCTCCCTGGCAATGAGCACACGGGGCACGCCCGCACGCCCGCACACAGGAAGGAGACCTCTTAGTCTGGCACAGGGCACTTGAGAGGTCCAGGGATAAAATTGCCTGGGCGCTGAGACCTCAGTCTTGCAGGAGACACCCGTGGAAGGGGCCTTCCAGGAACTCTGTCATCCCTCAACCTTCTCACCCCAGTGTGTGGGAATCTCCCGAGGGCTCTGGCCATGCCTGTAGGCCTCCTGTTTCCGCCAGGACCAAACACTGTAGGAGCCCCACTCAAAACCCACTGCCAGGCACCATGCAGCAGGAGAAAGGGCTTGGAGGGAACAATTCTTTCCTCCAGATCCCTGAAGGGACAAGAAGAATGGCTGGCCCATTGTCTTGATTCACAGATCCCGGGCCACAGAACTTCTAGCTTCCTTGGGAGGAAGGCCTCTGTCTGGGAGTGGAGGAGGGCTTGGAGGTTATCCCCACGTTCCTTGCCTACTATCCTTCGAGCTGAGTGCTATCCATAAAGCCGCTATCTCTGGAGGAGACCTAGGAAAATCCGCATATTACCCCAGGCCCACTCTCCTACACCGGCCAACCCAGAGCAGCCTGCTTAGTTTCAGTCACCTCAGCTGCCAGGACTCTTGTGCCCTCTTGCACCGTAAGAATTGTATCTGCCCCCAGATCTCTGTCTGGGCCCAGCAAGATGAACCTAAGACAAAGGGTGGGCATCGGGCAGTGGGCCCAAGGTCTTGTGTGGAAACAATGCCCTGGGTCTTATTTCAGAGAGTCCCAGGTCCTCCAGGGACAAGAGTCTAAGAGAGAGCCAGCTGGATAGGGTGGTCCCTACATCTGGATTCCCTGCCCCACCCAGCTCAGCACCCGTTTCCAAGGACCCCTCCAGTCAAGACTGCTGCTGTGAGGCCTGGCCTTGCCTACTGCCTGCCACGCCCCCATTCGAACCCCTGCTCTTGCAGAGACAGAGAGAGGCGGGGGACCCAGGCCTGCCTGTCAAAGTTGGAAAACTGGAAAGAGAAATAAATCCTCAAAGATGTTCCGTTGTGGAGGTAGCTCTGGCAGGCCCCAGCACACAACACCCCAACCACAGACCACCAAACTGACACTAGTGCCCCATACACACTGACACTGATTATACAAAAGGGGGAGGGGACCGGGAGGCAGGGCCCAGGAGACAATTGGGCCGGCAGCCCCGTCCTCCCTTCAGGCCTGTCTGGGGCTCTTGGCGGCGCCCCCACTCCCTGGCCCAGTCCTGACCATCTTGGGCTTCCTCTCTCTGCCCCATCTCCATGACAACCGCATCCTTTAGATGCTCCAGCCACCACGGAATTGATCTCGAAATGTAGCTTTGTTAGCAGACCCTAGCGGGCAAAAAGGGCGGAGGGCGGCTCCCGCCACCCAGCCTGTGTTCCTCTCCCAACCCTAAACCCCCTCCCAGTGTCTAGCTGGCCTCCTGAGAAGAGGGGCGGGGTCCGTGAGCATGCAGGCCTTGGGGGACACAGTTGGCCGGCGGCCCTACTCACCGCTCGTGTCCCAGCCGCTGGGTCCCCTCTCACGGTGGGGCCATGCGGAGGCCACCCCTGGACCCGCGGTCCCGTGCCGCCGCCTGTTGGAGCTCCCCGCGTTCGCTTCTGTCCCCTCAGGTGTTGGAGCCACGGCTATGGAGAGGCTGGGCAGAGAAGGAGGGGACGGACTGCAGGAGGAGGGAACAGAGCAGCGAAGGAGGGAGGGAGGAGCGGGAAGGACGAGAAGGGCGGGAGGGGGGCGGGGGAGAGGCTGCCGGCGCGCGCGCAGCCTGAAGGGGACCGTGGCCACCAGGAGGGCCCACCCGCGGCGCCTGGCCACAAACGCCCGACCTTGTGCGGTGCGCCCACCCACTAGAACACCGCCACCGGCTCCAGCATGAGCTGGACCCTTTAAGAAAGTGGGGGAGGGGTGTTCCACGAGGTTCCGCCCCCCTCCTAGCCCGGCCCTGCCTCTGTCCTCGAACCCCTGGCAGACCCAACCACTGTCCCTCGGGGAAAGCTCAACGTCCCAACTCTTCCAGTCCCCGACGGACCAGGCCATTCTCCAGGTGAAGGAGGGACGGGACTTGCCCCCACCCCAGAATCCCCATTCCCATCCTGGGAGATCTCACCCTGGAGTTTAGGGGGCAAAGTACAGAGTCACAGAGGGAGTCAGGCACCCAGAGGTACAGACAGACTTGGAGTGACATGGGGAGTTGAGAACAGAGCTGGAAGGGGTAAAAGAGAGGAGACAAAAGAGAGGCCCTGCTGCAGATGGTGAGGATCCGGCCACCCTAGGCACTTAACGTGAGGACTTGGATACAGAAACCATCTCTCCAAGCACCTGCCTTTGCCCCCTCCTCTAGCTGACCATGACCTTGCAGGACACCCCGCTCCCCTCCCCACGCCCCCTCCCCCTCACGTTGCCCCTCGGCCCCTCTCCCCTCCCACTTCAGCTTCCTGGAAGAAGTTTGAGGAACTTAACCTGGACTACACACTAAGGACCTCTTGGCTGTAAATCTATAGAGACCCTACTTCTCAGAGAGACACTACAGGGTTCCAGACCCTGGATCTGAGGACACCGGGATGAGAGAAGGAGGGAAGGGCAGAAGATCAGGGGCTACCACGGAACCACTCCTCCTCCGTCCCTCTGCTCCGGCTTCCAGGTTCCAAACCCTTCTCATCCCTGCAAGGGTTCTACCCTGTGCCTGCTGTGGTCGGGAGCTCTGTCAGCGCCCAAATCTATGGTTTTAAATGTCACTTCTACCATGAAGTGACCCCTGATATGTATGCGTGTATGTATGTATGTGTCTGTCTGCCTCTTTGCTTCCTCTCTCTCTCCCTCCTCCTCCCTCCCTCCCTGCCTCCCTCACTTTCTCCCTTTCCCTTCCCACTCTGAGACACACACACACACACACACACACACACACACACACACCCGCACACTTGGATTCTTACAGGGACAAAAAGGATTTGCTAACCCTTGAGAGATGCCTGACTCACTCCAGTGTCCTCCTAAAATCTGATTGGTCTCCCCTCATCATGCTGGACCTGAGGTTTCATCAAGGACCATGACACTTCTACTACAGACTGTCACCGTCACCTCTAATGCTTTGTGTGTGTCTTATTTGATTCAAAATGACCCCAGTGCTCCAAGAGCAGACCTCATTTGCTCAGGTCTCAGGAGCTAGGTGGGCAGCTGGGACAGTCCACAGACACTGCCCTCTGCATGCAGGAACCTCAGACCTTCCTGAGGAGCAGGGAGGAAGACTCCATGACTGTCCCGTAGGTGAGGAGGGTGCCCATGGCTGGGACTCAGAGGCTCCAGCCTTTCCTTATTGTCACCTTTACTGTGCCGGGTCTCAGCTGGACCACCTTTCTAGGCTCTGGCTTTATCTGCCCCATGCAGATGTTAGCAGACCTTGACTCGTGGGGCTGGGTGGGGACAGAAGGAGCTGAAAAACTCTGTGTGTGTGTGTGTGTGTGTGTGTGTGTGTGTGTGTGTGTGTGTGTGTGTGTGTGCCCTCAATGGGCCATGGCTAATCCACTGATAAAGATGGCTTCCTAGGACTGGAGGTGTAGCTCAGTGGTTAGAGTGCTTGCCTAGCATCCCAGCATGCATGGGGCCTTCATAGAAGTGACTTTACTTTTTGTCTCCCATGGTCTGAGACCTGTGAGATGAGGTTTGCCTTGCTCACAAGTACCCACAGCTCCTATACAAAGAGAAGGGAAGAACAACCCTGAGGGAGGGGCACACGCTGTCTAATACAGGCATAGCATCTACCCTGAGTCTGCTACTTCTGTCCTTTGAGGGGTGACAGACAGTGCCCTACACAACAGCCCAATGCACCAAGCTTCCCCGTCCTCCGGCACAAAATGAGAGGCAGCAGTTTGGACCCCTCTTCCTCTCCACCCACCTTACCTGAGGATGGGGTGTCTCAGGAGTCGGGGGAGGCCTTGTGACAACCACTCTTCCCTCTTCCAGAGGAAGAATGAGGCCTGGGTAGGGAAGGCTGTGCTCCTGCGGACTCTCCAGGCATTCCCAGAGTGTTCTGTAAGTGCTCCTGGGAGCACCCTTCCTGTGGCTCGGCTTTCTCCAGCCCCATGCTGATCAGGACTCCAGTTGGCCTGTCCAGCCTCCTCTTTGGACAGTCCCCAACCTCATGAACTCACCTCACTTCCAGGGCTTGCTCCCTGCCTGGCCAGTCTCCTTTCACCCCACCCCACCCCCACCCCCACCCCCAGTTCCTGACAGCTTTCCAGCCACTCTCCCCACCCCTCTCCAGTGGTCTCCAGCTCCTCTCTCTTGAAGAGCACTGAGTTACTGTCTCCTCGTGGTGATCAAATACCTAACAAGGGCAGCCTAGGGAAGGAAGGGTTGGGGTTTGGGCTCACAGCCTTGGGAGAGGGCTGGCAGGAGCTTCAGGTCTGCTGGTTGCCCTGCAACAGGCAGGGAAGAGGAAGATGAATGCAATACTGTGTTCTTTTTCCCCTTTTCCCCCTTTAGTTCAGGACCCCAGCCCATGAGATGATGTTATCCACACTTAAGGTGGGTCTTCCCACCTCAGTTAACCCAGTCTAAAAACTCCCTTACCCACATGCCCAGAGATTTGTCTCCCAGACGAGCCTAGCCCCTTTCAAGACGGCATCCATATTAGCAATGACTAGCCCAGTCCTTACCCCTTCTGCCCTCACACAACCCACAACCCCATTCGTTGGCATCACTGGCACAGCCGCTGAGCACATGGGCTCAGGGCAGGTGTGACACAAGAGCATCTGAGCTTGCAGACACCTCAAGGACCCGGGATCGCCTCTCCTCTCACCATCCTATGAGCCTGGCACGAGGTTACATATGGCAGGGAAAGACAGCATATTTCTTACACCCCAGAAGTAGATGAAGTAGGCCTGGCTACATGGCTAGACCCACCCGAATCACACACCGGTGCTGGCGGCTGACTGTAGCCTGAGCATAGTGGCAATGCTAAGCCCATGCCCAATGTATACACGTCTTTACTCTCTGTAGTGTTTGGCACAGTCCTCGGTCCTTGGGCTCCATGCTTTCCTTCTAGGACTTCCTTAGCCATGCCTCCTGGTCCCTCAGCTTTCTCTGACTCAGGGCTTGGCCCTCCCCAGTGTTCTCTGGGGCATCGTCAAAGCCAACCTAAATGCAGTGAGTGACAGTGCATGGCCCCCAGGTCAGACCTAGATACCAGTACTGGCTGAGGTTCCGGCCTTAGGTCAGCCCTGTGGAGTCCCCAGCCCTCCTCCTACTCTTACCCACCCAGGCAAACTCAGGAAGCCCTCCCTGCCTTCCTCCCCACTACAACCAATCCCCAGATAAAGTCTGAGACGTCCACCTGTGCCCCACGTTCTGGTCAGTCCCACTACCACCACACTAGCCCAGCCACCCTCTCTCCCTGACGGTGACCTCATAACTGGTCCCGTCCCACACCCCCAGCATTCAAGCACAGTATGGACAGGGGAGCTATGAAACGGACAGGCCTCACACTCTCTTGCACAGTCCATCCGTTGTCTCTCTGGCTTGGTCCCACCAGCACACCATCTTCACATGGCCGCCAGAGTCCTCCACCGCCTCTCTCCTAGCCCCTCCCTGACCCTCTTCTTCCCCAGCAACATGAGGGTCCTCACGAATCTTCTCTTGTGCCAGGCACATCTGACCTCAGGGCCCTTGTCTGTGATGTGTCTCCTTCCTAAAATGCTCCTCCCCAGACACCTGCACAGCCCCTCAGCTCTCCTTCCATCTGGCCACTCCCATCTGTCACCTCCACCTCCCACCCCCTGTCTTCTTTCCCTCCACAATACAGGAGCTCATACTCCAGTCACTTACTCACTCCTGGTCGCCTGTCTCCCCCAACACCACCTCCCAGACCATAGGCTCCCTGAGAGTTTGAATTGTGTTCTCTCACTTCTGTATCCCGAGAGCTGGGCTGGCGCCTGACACCACAGGCACTCGGATGATGAACCCATCAGCAGATAAAGAATGAAGCTGTGAATATTTTAAGGGACCTTCAAACAAAAACAAAAGACGGGTGTGATGAGCCCTGACCTTTGGGTGGGAGCTACTTCATCAGCTGCAGGGCTGGCCTCTTGGCCTCTCGGGAGATTTCCCCAGACCTGGGAGGCACGAGTCCAGGTTCCAGTGACGTCCCAATCACAGCGTGTGCCTCCATATTGTTTGGACAGCTGCTCCTTGGTTAGGTCCCAGTCTCTCTTTCCTGAGTCCCCAGACCCACCTTGAGCCAAGAAAGCATACAATAGGAACTAAACAGTGCTGAACCAAAGCATGAATACAGGGCCAAGGACTAGTCCCTGCATAGGCCAGGGACTCCGCGGGGCCAGAGAGGGAAGTCTCCTGTCAGGGCCTAGCCAGGGAGATACAGAGACTCGGGGGGAGGTGTCCTTAGAACCTCATCATGTTGTCTGGAAATAGGAATACTACCTAAAATCTGTGTTTTGGGGGAGAGGAAAGACCCTTCCCACGGGACAGCCCCTGTCTGGGAGTTCCAGCAAGTGAGAGGTGGGAAAGCAAATTGAAGCATCGGGGAAGGGAGGCTTGCAGAGCATCCAGGTTTGCCCCTCCCCTCCCTTAGCAAATGTGCTGCCAGCCAGGAGCCAGGACAGTGGACAAAGGCCTGCAGGGGAGGGCTAGGGACTTGTAGTGCCTAGAGCCAGCAGGCCGTGGGCCCAGGGCACAGCGGTGCATGGCCCAGAACTCCATCTGAGGGCCTTTGTGGGCCTCTGGGAGTCTGTCCAGGAGAATGCAAGGACTGGAAATGGTGGGTTGGACTGGGAACCCCCTGCTTCTTGGGGACCATCCAGGCCTGAGTAATAAGGGGTTCAAGGAGTACCCCATCTGGCCTACCTGGTCCCAGAGCTGCTGGGACTCCAGTGACCAGCAGGTGTCATTCACTCTTGACTTCAGGGAAAGAGCCTGGGCTGAGCCAGGCAGCTTCCGGCTTGAGGCTGAGCCTCCCCCCCCCCACCCCCCGTGCTCCCAAGAAGAGATTAGGACAAGCTTTCTCAAAAGCGGACGGACACCTGACAAGTTGGATCTTGCCCAGGTTGGCTTGGTCCAGACTGCAGATTCCCAGGAGAGCAAGTGGGAGCTGGAGGGAGCGGGCCAGGAGCGGATGGCTTCCAGGCGCCCTCTGCTGGTAGCAACTTGAATTACAGTGTATCACGTCACCCGGCCAGCATTTACTGAGAGTCCACGCGGAAAGGCAGCCGGGCATTCTCTCACTAGGACAGCAGATACAGTCATAGGAGACATCACTAGGCCTCAGCCACGCCAGACCTCCAACCACAGTTGTCTATCGCCAGCGTGGAGTCCAGATCTGCACTCCTTCAGGAAGTCCTTTATCAAGTCCGACCTGAGTATTTTTCTCAACTTCGTCCAGCATGTTCCCAAAGACCATGCTCTTTCGCAAATACGGATGGAAGTGAAGACTCTACTGTGTCATAGTGACCGAGGACACTTCTTCGTCTGTACTTCTCCCCAAGTCTTGATGCATCAGGGAAAGTAGGAGTGTCACCGCCCTGATCCGTCCTCCCAATCTTCCCCTCGCCCAAGAAAAAGGAATTTTTGGGGTTGGGCTGCCACCTGCTGGTAGACACAGAAACTGCAACTGTCCCACCTGGCAGAAGCCCGACCCCAGAGAGCTTACTTTTATATTGCCTTTGCACAGGGTGAGAACGTGAGTTAGGCTTCCATATAACACAGGCTAGCCTCGAACTAGCTATGTGCCCGACGCTGTCCTAAAGTCTTCTAAGTGCCGAGACTGCAGGTATGTGCCACCCCTACCAAGTCATCCACACTGGTCAGCCTACTGCACTTTCCCCAGACGAAGTAAACTTTATTAATCTCCCTTCACCTTTGAAGACACCGTTGCTTGCTGACAGTTCTGCTTCGTTTTGTTTTCTTTTGGGCGTTCTGGGGTTGGACCCATCTCATGACACCATCTAAGCCACAGAGCCTCAACCACATCACTGACAGTTAAGTGACTTGCATAGACCTTTCTTCCTGGGAGATGGCACCTGAACTGGGGATGGGGGAGCTCCCAGTCTGATCCCACTTCCCATGCCAGCTCAGGCAGAATGCATCCCAGCTTGACTTGCGACTATGCTATACTAGTATTGGAGGTCCCCAACCCTGCCCAAGGAGACTCTGTTGGCCTGAGAGCTCCCCAGGGCACAGCTAGGGAAGGACTGTATGCATGCTCACCTCCCTCAGGCCCTGGTGATGAAACATCCACCTTGTGCTAACCCCTCTCAGCTGGCTCAACCCCTAGAGACATCTAATCCCTACACTGCAGGTCCTCCCCCATGTAGCCCCAGACTCCTGCATGGCGTCCTTACAAGGCAGGCCTCTCCATCACAGGTACTGATGGTGGAAGGAACCATGTCACCAAGAAAAATCTGGAGACAAATGCCCAGAGCCACCAAGAGAAGCCGTTCAAATGGCCACCAAACTGCCATACTAGACACTGGGGTCAAACTCATTTTAAGAATGAAGAGTTCCAAATTATCATACATTCTCCATTCTCTCATCAGTTTAGTAAGTTTATATTGATCCCAATTGCAGATGTCCCAACTCAGGAAACAAAGCTGACAAAAATCTTTGTCCTTCTTGGGGCTAAGGATGTACTAGTAGCTCGGTTGGGTCTGAACTCCAGCATCACATAAAACCAAGCATGCTGACTCTCACCTGCAATCCAGTACTCAGGAGGTAGAGGCGGGAGGGTCAGAAGTTCAGATGCATAGCTCGTTAGAGACTGGCCTGTGCTACATGAGATCCTGAAAACAGAAACGGGATGTGGCTGGTAAGAAGAAACTCCCTAGCTGGATAGTGGTGGCCAGCCTGCAGAGGCAGGCAGATCTCTGAGTTCAAGGCCAGCCTGGTCTACAGAGTGAGTTCCAGGACAGCCAGGGCTACACAGAGAAACCCTGTCATGAAAAACCAAGAGAAGAGGAGAAGGGGGAGAAGGAAGAAGAGGAGGAGGGGGGAGGAGAAGGAGAAGGAGGAGGAGGAGGAGGAGGAGGAGGAGGAGGAGGAGGATTAGCTTCTACTACCCCATTACAAACTCCAGGTAGACTGCGCTACCAGCCCCCGCCCAGGTTCCCTTGAATCTGTGGATGAAAGGCACACCCACACATTAGCTTATTTTTAATATACTTTTAGCTCAATGACCAGCCACTTCTAAGCCTCCCTCAGCTAATGTACCCTTCTCTTCACTCCCAGCTCAACTCGACTTAGTTGCCTGCTTTCCTTCTCCTGCTCAGCACCCTAAGTCTGCCCTCAGCTCAGTTGTGTTTCTAATCTCCTGCCTGCTACCCCAGGCCCAACTGGGGAAGTGGCCAATGGTCACTCCACCTGAGATCTCAAATGACTCTCTCTCCCTCTGAAGCATGACAAATCTTTCCTCCTCGTCTGCATCCCCTAGCCTGCCTGTGGGAATCTGGAAGCCCTGTCTCTTCCATCCAGCTAGCATCTTTATTGATTGATCAGAACTGGGGAACAGGACCTTCAGAGCTCACACACAGATTCCCAATCAAAGCATCAGAACCATGCCCTACTCATGATGGACACTCAGAAACAGACCAGTGTCTGTGAGTTCGAGGTCAACCTGGTCTGCATAGTGAGTTCCATAACAGCCAAACATATAAAGTGGGATCCCGTCTCGAAAACAAAAACAAAAACAAAAAAACAAAAAACAACAACAACAAAAAATTTCTTCAAAAAAGGCGTGGGAAGAGGAGAAGCAATGATGGATGACTAGCTATGGATATTTATACTGTTATCAACTGTGATAACAGGAAGCAGAAAGCAGGTCAGGAGGTCAGTGACAGAATGGGAGATGGAGAAGACCAAGGAGCAGGATAGGGGATGGGGAGGCTTGCAGGGTAAGGCGTGGGTGACTCTAAGTGAGAGAAGCTAAGGCATGGCAGGCACTCCTACACAAGGGCCCAAGAGAGGCAGGCAGGCATGGACACAGACCTACCCTAGCTCTGCCCTGGGGAGCTCTGAGGCCATCAAAGCAGACCCCAGGCAGAAGTGGAATCCTGGCAGACAGAAGGACTCTGTTATGGAAGAAGCGCAAGTCAGGCTGATGCGTTCTGCCCAAGTCAGCATGGGAAGTGAGATCAGGCTGGGAGCTGCCCAACCCTGGTTCAGGTGGCAGCACCCAGCTAAAGCATGTAAGAATGCGGGGTCTGTGCAAGCCACTTACTGCACAGTGTCACTAAGTAGGAAAGAACCTGGGTTACCACTTTAAATAGAATGTTACAGGGATACTTTGAAACTGCCTCTTATGAGAGGGAGAGGGAGAGGGGGAGGGAGAGGGAGAGGGAGAGGGAAAGGAACTTTGTCTGGCCCAAGAGAGGTCCAAGTTGGAATTAGAGCCAGTGCTAAGGCCCTGATGTTGGCAAGTGCATGTCATGTCCCAACAATGAAGGATGCAGGATTTGAGCGGTGGGGCAGGGCAACAGAAGCAAATGATGTGGGGCCTCCTGGACCATGTGAGACCTTTGGCACTTAGTGACATAAGGGACTACCAAAGATTTCGGGCAGACAGGTGGTTCGATTCCACGTGTGCTTTAAGGAGTCCTCTGGTTTCTGTGCTGAGAACGACATTGGAGGTAAGTCATACTGACAGCAGGGACCAGCTAGGAGGGACAAGAGCAGCTAAGCCGGCCACACCATCTTCCCCCTTCTCTTTCCTCCCTCAGTGCCTCCATGTACATCCCCACTCTTGAAATCATGGACTCTTTTTCTTTGTTATTGTTACACATATGTACAAATGCCTACAGATGGTTTTAGATGCTCGGTATATTTGATGTTGTTTGTGTGTCTGTGATTTGAGATCTGACCACTTGACATCAGACAACCTTCTGGGGGCTCATCCTGGAGAAAGATCATTTCCCCACTCAGCATTCCTTATTAGAAGGGGGAGTTATGTAAATTATATTGCATTAAATTTATTTATTCAATTTAAATTGTGAATCGAATTAACTATCCTCCCCCAAAGACTCAGCTACAAATAAGCATTCGGGGTGAGAGAATAAGATCTCCAATGAAGGAGGAAAGGATCAGAGGACCAGTATTGGAGGATAGAGAAGTGAAGACAGGTCCAGAGTATCCAGAGAAGTAGCCTACCCACATGTAAGAGCCAAGAAAGGAAAACCCTAGTGACCAGAGCCATGACAGGGAGCAACAGGAACTCCCACCAACAGAGGCACCACAAGACAGCCTACAGTACTCAGGAAAGAAGTGCAGAGCCATTGTGGTGGTGCATACCCTCAATATCAGCACTCGGGAGGCAGAGGCAGGCAGATTCCTGAGTTTGAGGCCAGTCTGGTCTACAGAGCAAGTTTCAGGACAGCCTTGGCTACACAAAGAAACCTTGTCTCAAAAACAATAAAATCTTAAAAGTAAAAGTTCTGAGAGAAGATGCTATAACAGTTACACCATATTATGCTTGTATCCCGTGGTGCTGAGCTGTACATTGAATGTACATCATGATACTGAGGGTTTCTCTTTCTTTGAGAAAGGGTCTCAGGGTCTCATACATCCAAGACTGGCTTCAAACTCACTATGCAGTCAAAGACAATCTTGAACTTATGTGTGTGTGGGGGGGGGCAGGGCCCCTCACTGGACCTAGGGCTTGCAATTGAGCTGGACTGGCTGTCTAGAAAATCCCAGAAACTTGCCTCCCCAGAGCTGGGATGTAGGCATGTGTCCGTATGCCCAGCTGTTCCCATGGATGCTAGGAATCTGAACTGACGTCCTCATGACATTCATATGTGTGTTCTCATGCATATGCATATGGACATATATCCACTATCTGCACCAAATGCACACATAGAGCCACAATAAAAACTAAGCAAAATCAAATACTTTAAAAAAAATAATAGCTAACAAATGTTTATTATTTTACTGTGTGCTGAAAAGTGGACGCAGAGGCTATCCAGGCTGCTGGGAGCCCGGTGGGCTCAGGCATCTTACCCCCCTTTCTGTTCTCTTTGGTTTTGGGGGGCCCCTCAGTGGGTAAATCAGGACCAACAGCCATGGCATGATTCACCATCTCCATGGAGATCTCTAGGTCACTGTTGGTGACTGCCATGCAGAGCCCACAGCCAGAGCCCACAGCTGCCCCACTGCCAGGGCCTTGTAGCCCTGTGACCTGTGCCAAAGATTACACACAAGTAGAAAAGGCTTTAGAAGTGTGCCCCCGGCTCAGGCTTTGTTGTCTGTGTTCTGTTGGGTCTTGTCTTTAAGGCAGGCTCTTACCATGCTCCCCAGGCTGACCTCCAACTTGAGATCCCCCTGCCTGCGTGTCCTAGGTGCTGGGGGCTACAGCTATGAGCCACTGCTCCTGGACTAGCAGCAACAAGAATGTCATGAAGATTTGTCATCATGCGTTTTCAGGGACGAGTAAGTAAAGGGCAGAACCGGAAACCAAATTCTAGACAAAAGAGTGAGGGTTGAAGCAGGGTGTTTGGGTCAAACTGTCCGAGTTCTTCATGTGTGTTCGGGTGTATACGTGCATGCCTGCAGGTGTGTGTGGAGAGCAGAGGGCAGTCTCCAGCATCATTTCTCATGGACACTTTCACCTTTTTGTTTGAGCCAAGGCGTATCATTGGCCTGAAACTCTGTAAGTAGGTTAGGCTAAGCTGGCTGGAGGGACACACCTGCCTCTTCCTCCCAATGCTAGGATTGCAAACTGCAGCTACAGCCTTCAGCCCCACGTTGTCTTATGTTGACAATGGTTCTGGGCACCAAACAAGCATGTTTATAACTGAACTCTCTTCCCAGCCCCAAGCTTCCTAGATTTTAATTCTAGCTCTCCATTTCCTGGTTGACCTGGGCAAGTTACTTAACCTCTCTGTGCTTCCATGTCCTCTTCTATGAGCTGGACACCGTGTCAGTGACTGCAGAACAGGGTGAGTGGGATGAGTTTGGGATATGCTGCTCTCCTGGCTGTCGTGGCAGTTGAAGGGTTAATCCCACGAGGTGGGATTTAATGGCAAGTGGGAAAGGTGACACTCAGGTTCCTACAAAGCAGCTATACAAGTTTGGGGACAGGAAAGCCAGCTGGGTACCTGTCTTTGAGAAGCAGCCTGAGGGTCCAGTCGATGGCCAGGGAAGCTGCAAACAAACCAGTTACTGTGACCTTCTGGCCACACCCGGGTGCCCACCAAGAGTGACTCTGGGAGCTGAGGTGGATGACCCCATGGTGCTTTGAGCCGGGATCACCACAGTGGAGGCCATCTTCTGTTGGTGGGAATATAAACCATACAGTCAGGGCCTGAGAGATGGCTCAGCAGACACAAGGGCCTGCTACCCCACGGGGCAGGCCTGACATCTGCATTTGAGCCGCAGGGTCCACAGGAAGGTGGAAGGAGAGAGCCAATTCCATGACATTATCCTCTGACCTCCAGGTACTCACCATGACAGGCACACCCACACAGCGCATCATGCACACAGGCACAGTAATAATAAAAGTTTAAAAATAAAACAGGACAAAATGTGCAAGCACGTTGTGAAGGAGTTGTGTCTTATAAAATCAACCATATGCTGACCTGTGACTTAGCAACTCCATTTGCAAGAACTCATAAACACACACACACACACACACACACACACACACACATTGTCCACAAAGCATTGTCCAAAGGCAGTAAGATGGTTTAGCAAGTAAGATCTACATAAAACGTGGGAACGTGGAGAGATGACTCAGAGGTTAAGAGCACTGGCTGCTCTTCCAGAGGTCCTGAGCTCAATTCCCAGCAACTACATGGTGGCTCACAAACATCGATAATGTGATCTGGCGCCCTCTTGTGGCAAAGAGGTGTACATACAGAGAGAGCACCCATACATTAAGTAAATAAATCTTTTTTTAAAAGAAAAAAATAGAAAGGTGGGGCTGGAGAGGTGGCTCAGCGGTTAGAGTGTACTGCTCTTCCAGAGGACGAGCGTTTGGTTCCCAGGACTCATGTCAGTCACCTCGAGATTACCTGTAACTCCAGCACCAGGGGGACCCAGTGCCTCTGGCCTCCCCTGGCTCTCTTACTCATGTGCACAGAGTATACTGTGAGTTCAAAGCCAGACAGGTGTACAGAATGAGTTCAAGGACAGCCAGAGCTACACAGTGAGACTCAGACAAAGACAGAAAAAAAAAAACCAAAGCTTGGCTATGAGGGCCGGAGAGACGGCTCAGCAGTCAGGGACGATCCCTGCTCTTCCAGGCACCACGTTAGGTGCCTCACAGCCACCAAAAATTCCACTCCGGGATACTGGCCACCTTCTTCTGACTTCCACGAGTGCCTGCAAACAAATGTCTCGCACGTGTGCACACACACAGAGGAAATCTCTTTATTTCCAAAAAGCCAATGAGATGGGGCTTAGGAGATGGGGATACTTGGTGTCAAGCCTGAGGACCTAAGTTCAATCCCCACGCACCACAACACACGTATACATGCATAATACACGGCACAACACATGTATACATGCATAATACACGGCACAACACACGTATACATGCATAATACACGGCACAACACACGTATACATGCATACACGGCACAACACACGTATACATGCATAATACATGGCACAACACACGTATACATGCATACACGGCACAACACACGTATACATGCATAATACATGGCACAACACACGTATACATGCATAATACACGGCACAACAACGTATACATGCATACACGGCAAATA
>NC_034604.1:31102698-31106143 GCF_900095145.1 Mus pahari | reverse complement strand
TGGTGGCGCACGCCTTTAATCCCAGCACTCAGGAGGCAGAGGCAGGCGGATTTCTGAGTTCGAGGCCAGCCTGGTCTACAAAGTGAGTTCCAAGACTGCCAGGGCTACACAGAGAAACCCTGTCTCGAAAAACCAAAAATAAATAAATAAATAAATAAATAAATAAATAAATAAATAAAATAATAAGTAAACCTTTTTAAAAAAATGCAAAAGTTGGAGAGGCAGCTCAGAGGTTAAAAGCATTGGCTGCTCTTCCAGAGGTCCCAAGTTCAATTCCCAGCAACCACATGGTGGCTCACAAGCATCTGTAATGGGATTCAATGCCCCCTTCTGGTGTGTCTGAAGACAGCTGCAGTGTACTTATATACATTAAATAAATAATAAGTTGTTTAAATGCCAAGACACGGTGATCCACACAGCACTTAGAAATAGGAGGATCCTGGGCTCAATAGCCAGCCAGCCTATCCTTTTTGGCGAGTTCCTGGCCAATAAGTGTCTCTGTCTTAGAGAAAGAAAAAAAAAAGGTAGTACCTGAGGGACAAGAGCCGATGCTGTCCTCCGGCATGTACACAGACACATAAATGCATACTCACGTGTCAACACACACACACACATACACACACGTGAGCACATATGCATGCACCATGCACGCACACATAAAGAAATAAGCAGAAACTAAAAGCAGGCACGGTGGGGCATGCCTGTAACCTCAGCACTGAAGGGGTGGAATTTAGCCAGGCTTGGCCGTGCACAGCTTTGATCCCAGCACTCAGAGGACACAGGCAGGAAGATCTCTGTGAGTTCAAGGCCAGCTAGGGCTACAGATGGCATTCCAGAACAGCCAGGGCTACACAAAGAAACCTTGTCTCAAAACAAAACAAAACAAAACAAAAAAAAAAAAAAACAAAACAAAATAACTGGAAGCTGGAAGATCGCTAGAAAGTGCAAGGTCATCCCAGGCTATCTAGTGGTTTAGAGGCTAGCCTGGACTACCTTGTCTCACATATAACAACAATGGGAAAAACTGAGCATGGTAATGCTTGCCAACACTCGGAAGCTGAGACAGGAGAATTGCTGTGAATTCAAAGCCAGGGCTACATAGTAACAAGTAAGATCCCTTATTTTTTTTAAGTGGGGGTTGAAGCTAAAATGGATAAAACAGGATAGGAGAGTGGAGAAGAAACACCAGGTACCTGAGACCACCCTTCCTTGTGGGACCTTTGGAGGACCAGAACTGAGGCTTTCCCTCCCTCCATGCTGCAAAGGGTCCTGCCCTGGGAACCCAAGGTTCTAAGAGGAGGAAGGAGGCCTGAGAGTAGAGAGCTTGGAGACACAATGGGGTGGGCGCTACCCTAGAAGATGCCCCCCCTCATCACCGGGGAAGGATATTTCTCTTGTATTAGGAGTTCATTCTCCTGACCTCACGTCTGTATTCCTGAGGAGGCCTGTCGTCGTGCACCCAAGGGTTTTCGGAAACTCTCCCATCTGCTGTGTCTATTTGTCTACCATGGGAGGTCGCCCTCACCAACTGCAGCTAGTCTCGGTCTGGCCTCTCACATTAATACATTGGCATCAGTTTGGGGAAAGAGGCCCCAAGGAGCTCTTTGGGTAGTGGGATTGGGGACCTTTTTTTCCTTTCGCGTATTTATAATTTTACTGTAACCAACACATATTTTCTTACGTGTTGGAAAAATAGTCACTTGCAGAAAGGGCCTATCGTACCCACAGCACACCCAGGGGACAGCTGCTCAGGAGATGCGGGCCTGGGAAGATTGCTCGTGAGGAGCAGAAACAGTCAGAGCTGGAAAGAAAGCTGGGACAAGGACAGGGGACAAAGAACACTGGGGCACCATTGAGGACCCACGAGGGACAGAGAGAGACCACTTGTCCTGTGCTCCACAGAGTGGGTGAGCCACGCATGTCACTGGGCAGCACAAGAAAGCTAGATTGGTCTGCGTTGGCTACTTTTCCCATTGCTTTGATAAACTCCTGCCCAAATCATCTTAAGAGAAAGGGGTTTGCTCTAATGAATGGTACAGTCTATTGTGGCAATAAGGGTGTGGCAGTGGGAGCCTAGGACAGCCAGTCATGCTACATCTACAGTCGGGGCATACAGATGGCTGTACCACCAGATTTCTCCTTTTCACCCAGTCCAGGACCAACACAAAGAAGGGAGCTGCACGTGGCCCCTCAATTACCTCAATTAATATACCTCACTTAACCTACTCTAGATAGTCCTACACAGGCTTGACTGCAGGCTGGTCTCCAAGGTGATCCTAAACCCCATCAAGCTGACAACGGAAACCACCACAGTCTCCTTCAGAGCTGCCCTATCTACTCAATAAATAAAAAGATGGAACAAGCTGATTTTCAAGGGAGTGAGCTCTCCATTCCAGGAGGGTATACAAGCATCACTGAACCACCAGGGGGCTTACAGAGGGATTTCTAGGTTGTACAGAAGAACGGACCAAGAACATCTGAGGTCCCAGAAAGAGGCTCAGAGAAAAAAACAAACAAACATAAAAAAAAAAAAAAAAAGACCAAAAACCACAAGAACAAAAACCTTTTTAAAAGATGGGACTGGGGGCTGGAGAGATGGCTCAGTGGTTAAGAGCACTGACTGCTCATCCAGAGGTCCTGAGTTCAAATCTCAGCAACCACATGGTGGCTCACAACCATCCATAATGAGATCTGATGCCCTCTTCTGGGGTGTCTGAAGACAGCTACAGTGTACTTACATATAAGAAAATAAAATTTAAAAATCTAAAAAGATGGTGCTGGGTCAGACAGTGGTGGTGCACACCTTTGATCCCAGCACTTGGGAGGCAAAAACAGGAGAATCTTTGTGAGTTCAGATCTAGGAGCTCGAAGGCAGCCAAGGATGCACAAAGAAACCCTGTCTTCTTCTTCTTTTTTTTTTTTTTAAAGATTTATTTATTATATGTAAGTACACTGTAGCTGTCTTCAAATGCACCAGAAGAGGGCATCAGATCTCACTACAGACGTTTGTGAGCCACCATGTGGTTGCTGGGATTTGAACTCAGGACCTTCGGAAGAGCAATCAGTGCTCTTAACCACTGAGCCATCTCTCCAGCCCAGAAACCCTGTCTTCAAAAACAAAAAAGGGGGTGGGGGCTGGAGAGATGGCTTAGCAATTAAGACCACTGACCGCTCTTCCGAAAGTCCCGAGTTCAAATCCCAGCAACCACATGGTGGCTCACAACCATCTGTAATGACATCTGATGCCCTCTCTTGGTGCATCTGAAGACAGCTACAGTGTACTTAGATATAATAATAAATAAATCTTTAAAAAAAAAAAAGACGAAGAAGGAAGAGGAGGAGGAGGAGGAGCAGAAGAAGAAGAAGAAGAAGAAGAAGAAGAAGAAGAAGAAGAAGAAGAAGAAGAAGAAGAAGAAGAAGAAGAAGAAGAAGAAGAAGAAGAAGA
>NC_034604.1:31101107-31102673 GCF_900095145.1 Mus pahari | reverse complement strand
GAAGAAGAAGAAGAAGAAGAAGAAGAAAAGAAAGAAATAAAAAAGAGAGAGAAAAAGGAAGAAAGAAAAAGGAAAGGAAAAACCCTTCAAGGTATGCCCATGGGCCAACCCAGTAAATAAAAAGATGGAGCTGGAGTGGGCAGCAAGATGACTGGGAAGGTGAAGGGGCTAACCACTGAGCCTGCTGGTGCTGACCTGGGCTCAGTCCTTGGACCCATTTAAAGGTAAGCTAGAACCCATCCTATGAAGTTGTCCTCTGACTGCTGGAACAGGGGGACCCCAAGGGGTCCCCCTACCTTCCTTTTCTAGGGTCACCTAACTCTCTCTAGGTAAAAATGGACAGGGCCTCACTGCCTTGTCCTAGACAATGCCCATCCTCTCCAGGTCCGACCTTCTGGACACTGATCTCCACTGACGCTTTTGTTCCAAGGCTAGCCAAAGCGTCAGTCGCATGCTTGGGGAAGGGAGGTTGCCACACTTTAGAGGAACCTGACTCCGTCCCTGGGACTCAGGCCCGATGCTCAAAGAGATTTAGCAAAGATGGCAGGGCTCAAGCAGGCAGCCTAGATACAGCTAGATGGCCAGGAAGAAACCTGGATGTTATCACGCAGTGTGGTTACCATGGTGATGGGTGCACCTGAGCTCCCTGCAGTATTAAAGAAGCTTCTGCAGTGGGTCTCAAGTCCCAGCTTCCCTCGCGGGCTCCCTGTGGAAAGGCTGGCGGGACTGGGCCCTGCCATGACAGTACAAAGCAAGCCCAGAAGAGTGATGAGGAGACATTGTCTCCCGGCAGACGGGGTCCACGTCTGAGGGCTGGAGGGGTGGCTCAGTGGGTAGAGCACGCGTGCATACACACACACATACACACACATATACACACACACATACACACACATACACACACACATACACACACATATATACACACACACATACACACACACACACATACACACACACACACACACGCTAGGAAGCTGTCTCCCTATGGTCAGCTTTCATGTACCAGACAGTGAGGTGAAGGCTGCTGGGGGGGGGGCACAATGATCTGCACCCTACCTGCAGATTTGCCACACAAGATATGCCCACAGATGTGATAGTGACATGACTATTACAAGGTAACCAACTGCTGTCAGATTGGATTTGACACTTGCTCCACAGGAGGGAGTTCATGTCTGGTTCTGTAAACTTGGTGATCAGCCAGTGGCTGAGGAGGTCATAGACTCTAGGGTAGAGCACATAGTGTAATTTAGCTAAATCGTCATATTTCAGGCCAGGTAGTGGTAGCACACATCTTTCACCTTTAATCCCAGCACTCTGGAAGCAGAGGCAGGCAAATCTGAGTTCCAGACCAGCCTGTTCTACAGCGTGAACTGGACAGCCAGGGCTACAGGAGAAACTATGTCTCAGAAAGCCAAAAATAGATAGATAGATAGATAGATAGATAGATAGATAGATAGATAGATAGATAGATAGATAGATAGATAGAAAGAAAGGTAGGTAGATAGATTGATAGATAGATAGATAGATAGATAGATAGATAGATAGATAGATAGATAGATAGAT
>NC_034604.1:31082016-31097016 GCF_900095145.1 Mus pahari | reverse complement strand
CTACAGAGTGAGTTCCAGGACAGCCAGGGCTACACAGAGAAACCCTGTCTCAGGAAAAAAAAAAAAAAAGGAAGGTAGGAAGGAAGAAAGGCAGAGAGGGGGCTAGGGAGGAAGGGAGGGAAGAAAGAAGGGAGGGAGGCAAGGAGGGAGGGAGGGAGGGAGAGCAGGTGCCTGAGAATGTCATTTCCAAAGTTAGCTACAGTGCTTACTTAGCACTCATGAGGTCCTGGGCTCCATTCTCCATGCACCACAACAAAACATAAGCACTGGCACGCGCTGCCTATAATCCCGACACAGTGAAGCTTCAGATAGGAGGATCCAGAGTTAAAAAATCATCCTCTGAGTCTGGCAAGATGGCTCTGAGGGTCAAGGCCTTGCCACTCCACACTGCAAGCCTGGTGACCTGAGTTCAGTCTCCAGGGGCCACATGAGAGTGGAGAGAATTGCCTTTCACAAGGTGCCCATAAACCTACACACACACACACACACACACACACACACACACACACACACACACACACATTTTATATTTAGTTTGTTTTCTTTTCTTTTTGTGTGAGTGCTCTGACTGCACTTATTTATGTACCTGGTACCCACAGACATCAGAAGCTCAGAGCTTAAGAGCACTTGCTATTTTCCCAGAAGACCCAGGTTCAATTCTCAGCACCCACATGGTGGCTCGTAGTCATCTATAGCTCCAGCTCTAGGTGATCTTCTGATTCCCACAGGCCCCAGGCCCATAAGGCACACATACATGCATGCAGACAAAACACCATACACAGAAAATAAACATAGCACATGGCCTTAGCAGTGAGCGTACCTGCATACATGTGTGCATGCACACACGATACAAATAAGTAACCTTGCAGGGTAATAGTGGCATATATCTTTAATCCCAGCACTTGGGAGGCATAGGCAGAGGGATCTCTGTGAGTTTGAGACCAGCCTGGTCTACAGAGTGAGTTCCAGGACAGCCAGAACTACACAGAGAAACCCTGTCTCAAAAACAAACACAAAATTTTTTTTTTCAAGAAGGCTGGGATACCACTCAATGGTACAGCACTTGCCTAGCACGTGCAAGGCCCCTAAGTTCAGTTTCCAGTTCTACAGAACATAAGATTCAATAAGCTGGGGATGAGGCTCAGTGGACAGGGAGTTTGCCTCACATGCACAAAGCCCAGGGTCACTGTCAGCACCACATAAACGGGGGGGGGGGGGAGGCTGTGGCTCAAATCAGTCATTCCAATACCCAAGAGATAGAGGCAGGAAGATCAGAAGTTCAAAATCATCCCCAGTTTCATATCAAGTTCAAGGCTAACCTGAGATGCAAGAGAACCTGCCATAAAATAACATAACATAACATAACATAATATAACATAACAAAATATAACATTGCATAACATAAAATAGAGAAGACAGGAAAACAATGAGTCATGCCAACCCTTCTTAGCTGGGGTCTGTGTAACCTGCATCCATCACTCCAAGCCAGTATTCTGACTGGCCCAAATCAAGTCACATCAAGGTTTTAAATCTAAAATGTACAGGCTGGCTGGCTTGTGAGCCCATCCAGGTCCAGGGAGAAGGTGGGGACCCCAGAGTGACAGCATGTCACCAAAGGGCTCGGGACATGTTAGATGAAGATCCAGATGAGAAGCTACTACAGGCTCTGTAGTGGTAGCTTCGGTGAGGTTTGGGGGAGGTAAGGTCAAGGCCCTGTAGCTTAGTAGCCTTTTCCAGAGTCATGGGTGCGATGGCTGAATTGCTACCTGGAGTCTAAGTGCTCCACTCTGGTCATCCCCTGGAGAGGCACTGAAGGACTCAGGCAGTGAGACCACCTCACAGAAGCCCCGAATGTCCTCCTATTGGCCTTAGGTCACTCTGAGCTTGCCACCTGCCTGGAATCTTCTCTGTTCCTCCTTGCTCTCTGGAAGAAACACGCAGTTCCAGGCCCAGCCTCCTCACGCTCCTCCTCTCATTGCTACACACGGGTGCAGCAGATACCATAAGCCTGCAGTCCCTCAGTCTCGTACTTTGAAACCACCCTTCCCTAGAACCTCCAGCCTACCCCATCCTTCGTCCTGCCAAATGTTTATCTGTCCTTTCCCATCTTGACATGAGCATTCCTCCACCTTCTAGACTGGGTCAGGCATCTGCCCCGGACTGCCACGGGCCCAATGCCTCTCCAGAGGCACAGCCTAGTGATTCATCTTCCTCCCTCACTACAGACGCTTGTGTGTACAGGGACGGGCTCCTTCAGGGTCCCAAGCCTAAGGCAGCACTCAGTATTTTCTCAGTAAGGGCTGCTAAGCATATGTGGGGGGCCACAGGCAGTCTGGACTCTGTGAGGGCTTCAGCTGCAGTCAGGCAGGCTGGGAAACAGGGACCAAGAGGAGCAGGCCATGACCCTGTTCTAGGCCCAAGTGTCACTTCCCCTTCTGGACCGCACTGTCAGAGAACCCCAAAAGAAGGAAAAAATGCATATCCTCTTTTCTCTCTTTTATTTTGCCCTCCCTGCCAACACACACACACACACACACGCACACGCACATGCACACACTGACAGGCAAACCTCAGCCAGGATGACCACCCCATTGCCCTTTGAGCCAGTCCAGTCCAGATGGCCTCTCTTCTTGGCTAATCAAGAACTAGCTCCCAGCTGCAGCCTGCCTATCCTTCCTTCCTCCCCTGTCCCTGCTCCTCCTTTACTTCCTTCCTACTCCTGCAGGAACCATCCCAGCTCTTGGACAAGGCCCGCAGGTCCAACTGTCCACACTAGGACACACACTTTCTCTGTCAACCAGCCCCCTGGCCCTGCTTGGGGGAGGGAGGCAGAACTGATCCAGGCTGAAGGCACCGTGGAAACACAAAGCAGTGGACAGCTCTCCGAGCCTCTCCCTCTGCCCCCAACCCTAGTAGGGCTGGAGGGCCCCTAGAGCTCACCCTGAAGGCCTGGCAGCACACCCTTGCGGAAGACCCTCTGAATCACGCTTTCTGCCCAGTGCACCTGGTATAACTATATACCTTTCATGGGTGCAGAGCGAACATAGATTTATTACATAAAATTCGAGGGAAATCCCCAAAATAGGAAGGGTTTGGAGGGGGCAATGCCACTTCTTGAATCTTAAACGTTCAACCACCCTTCACAGCAGCTATCACGGGATTAACTGCCATCACTGCCGCTACTGTCCCCAAGCTCCTCCCCCTGCCCTCCCCATCCCTTCCTCTCCCTCTTCCTCCTTCTCTTCCTGCTTCTTCGGCCCCTCCTCTTCTTTCTCTGAACCTTTGCAATGAACCTGGGGAACAGGGGGAGGTCTGCCCTCATTTAATTCATTTTACTTTATTGATTCTATTGTTGGGATAAAGGTCTTGTATGGCCCAGAATAGGCTTAAACCCATTACATGGCCGACCTTGAGTTTCTGAACACCCTGCCGTGTTTTCGTGGTGCTGAGGATAGAGCCCAAGGCCCCGTACATGCCAGCAAGCACTCTACCAAGGGAGCTACTCAGAAGCCAGAGGCTGGAGGGTGGGCTCTCTGGGAGCTTAAGGCTAGCCTGGTCTACAAAGTGAATTTCTGGCCAGCCAGGGTTGGTTACATAGTGAGAGTCTGAAAAACAAATGAACAGACAAAAAGAAAGAGAAAAAAGGCACTTGGTGCTCTTCCAGAGGACCAGAGATCAGAAGTCCCAAAACATACATCAGGTGCCAAAACCTCCTGGGAGAATAGTCGCAAGGGGCTGGATGCTTCCTTCTGACCTCTACCTACACTCATGGCATATACAGAGAGAGAAAGAAAGAGAGACGGGGAGACAAAGGTATGGAAGAGGAGGAGGAAGAGGAGGAGGAGGAGGAGGAGGAGGAGGAGGTCGATGGTGGCCCACACCTTTAATCCCAGTGCTTGAGAGGCAGAGGCTGTTGGATCTCTGAGTTGGAGGCCAGCCTAGTCTACATGTAAGACAGCCTGGTCTACATGTAGAAACCAGTCTGAGAGACAGAGAGAGAGAGAGAGAGAGAGAGAGGACTAGATTGTTCAGGCTCAAACTCAATTACAGCTTCCCCATCTTTATTTTTTATTTATATGAATACACTGTCCTTCATTACAGCTTCCCCATCTTTATTTTTTTTATTTATTTTTATTTATATGAGTACACTGTCGCTGTCTTCAGACACACCAGAAGAGTGCATGGGATCCCATTACAGATGGTTGTGAGTCACCATGTGGTTGCTGGGAATTGAACTCAGGACCTCTGGAAGAACAGTCAGTGCTCTTAACCGCTGAGCCATCTGTCCAGCCCCCTCCCCATCTTATTGCTGATCCGAGAACACGTCACAGGTTCACAGGTTTGGCTGCCTATTACCCTGTCATGCAAAGCAGATGGAGGGAGACATTTCAAGGCCACTATCCATGATGCCAGGCCAGAGATGGGTACAGATCACAGTTCAATCTTAGTGAGTCACCGAAGCTCAACAGCCTGCAGAAACTGAACCTGGTCCCTCCTAGTGTAGCCTGTCCACATGCACAGACAGGAGTCCGTTTCTCCCATTTTGGGAGGAAATCTCATTTTTTGAGAGGAAGGGTGGATGCACTTGACCCTTCAAAGACTGCTGGGGGTTGGAAAACAGGCTCAAGCAGGTGAAGAGGTAGGTATCCCAACAGTGCCCCTACTCCAGCAACCTGGGAGCCGTTCTGCGTCGCGGCCACCAGAGGGCGCGCGTTCCCTCTCAGAGCTCAAACCACGACGGCGTCTTCAGTGGGCCCGCAAAAGAGACGGCGTAGAAGGTGCAGCAACTTCGGAAGGAATGCCCCTGGGATGCAGCCCCACCCTTAGGCGTGGATTCAGCCTCGGTACAACCGCACTTCACCCCTTGGCCTTCCACTCTGGCCGCACCCTGTGCTGTGACCTCCCGGCCACTGTTCGTGCGCCCCCTCCTGGCCTTCGCGAGCTCTACGGCCTGGCGGTGCTTAGGCCTAGAGGGTGGAAGTGAGGACAGACAATCAAAAGAGAATTTACCTGGTGTGGGCCAGGAAGTGCCTAATGGGAATATACTGAAGAGGTTGTAGCGGTCATCGCTAAGTACTTGACGTGAGCACAGGAAGGGTCTGGGAACTACACGGAATGTTCAGGTTATTGGACAACTTAAGAAAACACTGGGGGATAGGTACTGGGAGCAGTGCGTGATCCTTGCAGACCCTTAAGAGGCACTATGCCAAAGAAGCAAGGGGACACCGAGTAGTTACCCAGGGACATACTGAGTAATACCTTGTAGAGATACTGCACGAGAGCTTGGGTCCAAACTCAAAGTTTAGGGATATGGCTAAGAGCTAAAGAGGGTCATAACATCTGCTGGGGACATGAGCAGTATCTGTGAGCAGCGCGGATCGCGCTTGACACTGAACTTGCTCTCAAATACTGGTGCAGGACGGTACTTCCCACTGTGCTTCAGCGCTCCTCGCCACGGCCCCTCCAGCCTATATCATTGTACCATTTTCAGTCAGAATTTAGATCCGATCTAGCCCTCAAGGGGTTCTGGCCCTGACCAGAGCCTGTCCATGATTTCCTAGCATGTTGAGGTAGGGGGAGGATAGCAAAGGGGATAGGGCTCTGCACATGAACAGAGGACAGAGCCTCCTTTTTCTGCTTCCCCCAGACATAGAGGGAAGTAAAGGCAGGTCAGCCTTTCATTCTCAGAAAAATAAGGAGCCCACTCCTCAGCCCCTCCCACGAGGCTCTGGCCTCCTGGCCCAGCTTGCTGGCTGCTGGGCCGGGAGGGGCTGCCAGGCTCGGCCTCCTGCCCACTGCGGGGCGCCGGGGGAGGGCGGCGCGAGGCTCGAGATGCCGCGTTGCCATGGAGACACTGCCGCATCCTGACTGCTCCTGGCAACGGGGTCCCGCAGCCAGGCAGGCGCTCGGCGGGGACCCCAGGGAGCGGGCGCGCCAGGCTGCCCACGGCGCCGCCAGACCCCCGGGACGCGAATCCGGCTCCCCCACCCCCCCAGACACCCCTCACTCCCGCTCCCAGGGGCACACACATGTACGTGCGCGCCCCAGCTGCAACAGCCCAGGCGGAACTGCAGCCCAAGCCCTCCCTGCAGCCCCCACTCATTAATTCAGCAAACATTTGCCGACCGTCTCAGTGCCAGGCGCGAGCTGGCCACTGCGGCTGCAGCGACGAGTCACGCCGGGACGCCGCGCCGCCCCCGCCTCCATCTCACAGCCCGCAGGGGAGGCAGACACAGAAACACTGCGATCAATACTGTGACCCCCAACAGCAGCCACAGTCGACTGTATGCTAAACCCATCTCGGGCAAGGGTCGAGCAGGGTTTTTTTTTCCCCGTGACCATTGAGAAGCTCGGTGAGAACCCCAACACACACCCTTTTTTAAAAAAACAGACGAGGAAACTAAGGCCCAAGAGGGCATGTTTATTCTCCAGAGGCCACACAGCAGAAACAGAACAGGCCTTCTAATTTGAACCTTAACCACTTCCGGGCACTATCACCGCTGTCTCTCCAGAGCATAACTGAAAAGGACCCGACTCAGCCTTGGACTTTAGAGAAAATGGAAACCCACCAGGCCGAGCAAGAGACAAGCGGTCTGCACCGAAAGCACGGTTCTTGCAAAGCAGTGAAGGCTAACAGGCTGCAGGTTAGGGAGAGAGCAAGGACGGATGCAGTTAGGAAACCAAGCCTGAAGGGCTGGGAGTGTAGCTCAGTGGTAGGGTGTTGACCTAGCATCTGCAAGGCTTCGGATTAGATCTCCGTGCTGCGGGGGCCCGGGGTGGGGTGGGGCGGGCCCCTGTTACCCAGGCCAAGGAAACTAGACTCCATTGCTAGCAGAGCTGGGAGTGTGTGAGCACGGGAGGGCATGCGCCGGCTGTTGCTCTGGCAACCACCTGGAAGGGGCAAAGCAGGAAGGGGACTCGGAGACTAGAGAGCAAGCCGTGGCCTATCCTCCCCAGCCAATTTCAATGAGAAAGAAAGGAAATATACGGCCTTCTTCCTCTCCCAACCAAACACCCTTCTATCTGACTCGGGAATTTAGGGAATCACCCCAGAGCTTCAAGTACAAGGTAGAGGGATCCCAGGGAGTGCCAGGTCTCGGAGAAGGGGAGGGCAACACCCAGAAACATCCTCTAGAAGGACATGTGGAAATAACCAGGCTAGACCGCAATAAAGACTTCCAAAGAGAATGGATCTGGGGAATCAGAGGCAGGGACAGTGACTCTCATCCCCTCCAGAGAGCAGAACGGAGTTCCTCGCAGCCCCTTTCCTGCGAGTCCTGACTGCCTCTGTCCAGCAGACCCTACCCAGCTCACCCCTCTGAGAGAGAGAGCACTCAGGGCTCCCCAGCATCCTCCTCGCAAGGTTAGCCTAATTTTTTTCCCTTCCGTGGATTCAGGTCATTGCTCCCCGTCCTCGTCCTCTCTCCCAGGCGCCTCGGAATGTGACTAATTCCCTCCCTTCATTTACGGGTCCTGTTACCTGGGAGGTATTTATAGCTCTGCAGCCTGTCTCCCTCTCCTGCGACTCAGCTGCAACTCCCCCAGGCCGACTCTCCCCACTCGGCCATCTTTGCCTCCCTTCTCGGGTCTGTCACCTCTTACCCAGCCTCCCACCTTGCAACCCCCCCCTGACAGGATAGAGTGGGGGCTGGCTGGGAGGGGCCAGGACCTTTTGGAACAGAGGGAGGCTATCTGCCAGACATATGCCCCTCCCTTCTTGAGCACCCCAGAAACCTTGGAGTCAGAGAAGGATGACTGTTGCCTCTCTGTAACCTCAACATGCAGTCTGATACCCATACTAATAACAAGTAACAATGTCGGAGTGTTTACTTCCCGCCATTACTATTATTACTAGCCTTGCTTTGTAGAGATGGAAGCCAGTCTGGAAAAGGTCAGCTGGCTTTGCTCAGATCCACAGCTCTAGGCGACACTTGCAGAGTCACCTCCCAGAACCCTGCCTGGTATGCCGGAAAACTGCCTGAAAGCAGGCTCTGAGGAGTGACGGCTGAGGTTCAACCAGAGTGCCTGACCAAAACCCAACTCACACTGTCCCCTGGCCACCTGCCACTTCATCTGCCCTCAGATTGTCAGGAAACAGCATCAGAGAGAGGCCACTGAGTTCCCAGACACTGCCACGCCTTGGCCCTGCTCCAGGCAAGCATCAGTGAGGGGCAAAGATGGAGGCACTGATCTTAGTCAAGTTCAGAGATACATCCATGGGGGGCTGGGGGAGACACTACAGAAAAGATGGAGATTAGACCACAAGGAGGACTTACAGGCAATTTCCTTTTTACAACTTCACCACTGCCCATGACCCTTCACCAGGAAGATTTAAAGCCTGAGAGGTAGACAGACCTACTCAACCATGCCCAGAGTCTCTGACTAGAAACTTGACAATGTTGGTAAAGTGACTACTAGGAGGATGATATAGAGCAGAGAGTCGAGTACAAATCCCACCTTTGTAATTAACAAGACTCAGTTTCCCCATCTGTAAATGGGGCAGACATCACATCTCACTCTTTAAAAAAAAAAAAAAAAAAGGATTTATTGGGACTGGAGAGATGGCTCAGAGGTTAAGAGCACCGACTGCTCTTCCAGAGGTCCTGAGCTCAATTCCCAGCAACCACCTGGTGGCTCACAACCATCTGTAATGGAATCTGATGCCCTTTTCTGGTATGTCTGAAGATATCTATACTGTACTCACATACATAAAATAAATAAATAAATCTTTTAAAAAAATAAAAAAGGATTTATCTATTTTATGTGAGTACACTGTTGCTGTCTTCAAACACACCAGAAGAGGGCGTTGGATTCCATTACAGATGATTGTGAGCCACCATGTGGTTGCTGAGATTTGAATTCAGGACCTCTGGAAGAGCAGTCAGTGCTCTTAAACACTGAGCCATCTCTCACACACTCTTAAGGACCTTGGGTGTTTGTCACTACGCCAGGTTTATGTCATGCTAGAGATCAAATCCTGGTGTTTGTGTATGTTAGACAAGCACTCTCCCAACTAAGCTACATCCTACCCTCTCGCCTGTTGTTTGTTTGGGTTTTTTTGTTTTTTGTTTGTTTTATGGAAAAATGGGGGAGGGGTTTGAGACAGTTTCTCTGTACAGTTCTGTAGGCTAGGCTGGCTTCAAACTCAGAGATCTTCCTGCCTCTGCCTCCAGAGTTCTGGGATTAAATGCATGGGTCACTGGGCCTGGATCAATATTTTTTCTTTTAGATTTTAAATTTTTTAAAGTAAATTTTATATATATATATATATATATATATATATATATATATATATATATATATATATATATATGAGTGTTCCCCAATGCACCGCAGACATGCAGTACCCAAAAGGACCAAAAGAGGGCAATCTATCCTCCGAGACTTCAGGAGGATAGACCTAGAGTTGTGAGTCACCCTGTGGGTACTGGGAATAAAACTTGGGTTCTCTAGAAGAATAGTCAGTGCTCTTAACCACTGGGCCATCCTGATTTGTTTTGTGAGATAGTTTTACCATGCTGGCCTCAAACTTCCGGAGGTCCTCCCCCCTTAGCTGGCATTTCGGATGTGCCCCACCACACACAGCTGGTTTTGTTGCTCTGTCTTCTCTCTCGAGGCTGAGCCCTGGCCTCTGCTGTGGGGAATGAGCAGCCGCTGCCTAGACCCTAATCTCCACATTCCCACCTTGTCCTCTATGGCTGTAGCACCGCCATCGCACACCCAGCTAAGCTTTTTGAGGGAGCCACCGCTACACGGTGCCGCAGAGGACGACTATGAGCCCTACCAAGGGTGTCACATTGAATCCAGCAGAGCCTTTGTACACCCTCAGGCTAACCTCTCACCATGAGGTAGCCTGGGACAGAGTTCCCAAGTTACTCTGATGTCTGCTCCTGGGGGGTCAGATCCTGGGGCTGCTGAGCCAGGCTTTCCTAGGGCCACGGCACACAGCAGTTCCAGGATTCGTCCGCCAGGCTGACCATGGGCTGACAGCAGCACCAGGAGACACACGGGGAGACGGGGTGGGGGGTGGGGCGGCAGCCAGTGCAGGTAGGCTGGTCACTGAGGTGACTAAACAGGGAGAAAGCAGGCTGAGGTGATCTGGCCAGTCCTCCCTCACTCCCCTGTGAAAGAGGAAATCCATCCCACTACAGGTAAAGGCTATGAACTGGGAGAGGTCTCACCCGTTGGCAGAGGTCTCACAGCGCCCAGTAGGCAGGTACAGGCAATGCCTGCTTAGATGCCCCTAGTTCCTGGTTCTCATACTGATTGAATAGCCAGATCCAGGTTGAAGTAGTGGGCACGGAAACAGTCGACAGGCCTGTCCACACTGGCTGGCTGAGAGGAGAGCCAGCATGGCAGGATATGATAGAACACCAGAGGGCAGAACAGCAGAAGGGAGCCATGGGCAGTGGGTCCCAGGGCACGGCTGCAGAGAAGAAGCCTGGCTCCCCAGAGTGTTGCTGTGTGACCTCGGACTAATCCTCTTTCTGAGCCTCAGTTTACCAAGACTTGCGTATGGAAACCCTGACCTCCACCATCTCCCTATCAGATCTGTTGGGCACACCAACAGAAGAGACAAGTTGAGGGGCCCAAAGGGGGTCTGTGCCACACTGCCTGCCGTTCTCTGCCCAGCCATAGGCACACAGGGTCCTCGCTGAAGAAACACGGTGTATACAAATAATTAAACGGAAGAATTGGAGTGATTAGGGCAGATGATTATTGTCAAATTATGATTTATCTTGTAGTGGAATTAGTATTCCCCCAAAGGGCCCGACGTGGCGCGGCGCCCGCCACGGCCCGTGATTAATCGCCGTCTCCAGAAGGTCACCTCCAGCCACTGCAGATTAACTCAGTGGGGAAACTTCTTTCCGTAATTCAAGCTGTTGTTCCCACAACCTGTCATCCGCCTTGGAAAAGGACGATTTCGTCAGGGAGCCCGGGGCGGGGGCCGACCCGCTCCCCAGCCCCTCCCGGCTGCAGACATGATATATGGTGCGTCCCGACACGGGTGACCGCGAGGGGGGGCGGCGTCCGCCGTGGGGTAGGCAGCGGGAGGCAGGAGTGGGGGAAAGGTGGGGGGGAAGCTTCGGCAAGCACAAGTAGGCTGTGAGGGGAGAGCGCGCGGGCGGTGGCAATTAGGAAGAAAATTGGATTTTTCAGCGTCCAGAGGCAGCTGCGATCTGCGGTGTGCAATGCAGTCAGTCTCGAGCCCCCCCCCGCCCCCCGCTTCCAACACACAGGCACCCAGCTTCAGTAGGCAGAGACTCCCTAGGAGGGATGGAGAATTGGGGGCATCGGACCTCCATAAAGATTGGCGACACAGAGCCAGTCCTGAGCAGGGCAGAGAATTTTGCCTGTCCTCCCTCCTTTCTGTAAACTGTGTCACCTGGAGCATGAAATGCGAGCAGAGCAGGCGCAGGCTGGACTGAGGAGGCCCTTGCGTGGGCAGGCAAAACCTGGCAAGCCCGAGGCTTGGGCACTGCAGAGCCCCCCAGCGGTCAGAAGGGATCTTTGGAGGGAGAACACTTCACTTGCGCCCCAAAAGCAAGAATGCCTCTCAACAAGAGATGCTGACAATGCCCAGAACCATGTCACCTGGGGCTCCTTCTCATTTGAGACCTCTGTTAGGCAGCCTCAGTCAGCTTCACCATTGCCCTCTTCCTTCTGCATAAAGAATATGGCTCCAAGCCCCCCCTCACTCCAGTCTCTGTCCACCCTTGTTCTCTTAGTAGAGAGACGTAGAGACAGAACTCCTGCCTGCTCCCCTGCAAATGAGGCTGAAGCAGGGTGATCTCCTGTCCTGGTTCCCAGCACATTCAGGGTCACCTCCAATGTCCTTTGAGGCACTGTCCTTTAGTGGTATAGGGGGTATAGCTGCCCTGCCCCCTGCTTTTCCTCCTCTAGGAACGATAGCTGTGCACTTCTTCTTTGGGTCTCCAGCAAACATCCTGAAGTGTGTTTCCTATCCCCAGACAGCCAACTTCTATTCATGCTTCTCTGTCCAGCTCAGTTAATGCCACAGAAGAGAAGGTGCTCTGAGCTCATAGATCACCTAGTCCAGCAACCATGCTTGCTCTCCAGGCCTCCCCTACCACATGCAGCACTCCGGGCAAGCCTCCAACATTCACCCTATTCCTATTCCGTCCCTTGGAATCCCACCCAGCCAATGGTCCGTGGGTACTCTGGGAACTACGAAGGGGACAGCAGATGCTGGAGCCTCATCTCCATTCCCCAGTCCACCACCACACTTGCCAGAGCTCTGAACTGAAGGGAGAGCAGAGGAGAGGTGGGACCCCTAGTGGGCAGCCCAGTCCTAGAAGCCTAGAGGCTCTTTAGGTAAGAACAGAAAGCATGCATTATGTATGTATACTGTTGCTGCTCAGAAATTCTTGGGTCTGAGATGTTTAGACCTGAAGTTCCAGCATTATTTGAGAGAGAAAAATCTAGTTTCAAAGATGAAAGTGGGGAACATCTCTCTTCCAAATAATTGGGGACTCAATGTTGGAATTCTCCTCCTGGAGGGGAAAGGCTATCTCCATCCTTTCTGGGGACTGCCTCTGATAATGCTACCCTCGTAGTCTGGCTGCCGGCGGCAAACACTTCCATCTAGACTCTGAAGATTGCATTTAACATTTAAGGCATCTTGTGCTGCATCTGGGGCCAGCTGAAACCCTGTCTCCCCATTCTACAGATGAGCAGCACACTGAGCCGGTGACAGGGTCCAAAGACAACGTTTAGAAGCGGAGGTGGCAGTGAACCTGGGGGAGATGATTGCAGACTTGTCTCCCACTAAGCCTAATCAATGAAGGAACCGGGTTCCCTACACAAGTGGCTCCAAAACCTTCACACCTCCCCCTAACCGTCCTTAAACCCAGAGGAAAGTGAGAGGGAAGTGTTCTGGTTCGAGTCCCATCCAGGCTCTGAATCCCTGGGCAGGTCAACTTTGTCTCTTTGCCTCCGTTTTCTCATTCAATGATACCCACCCTCGTTACCATCGAGCTGATAGCCCACTGCACTCTGCTTACAACTGGTGTCAGGCAGTCCTGGGTGGACTCTCACATCTGAGCCTTAGCCATAGGTGTGTTATGACCATAGACATGGGCCACCATTCCCACTGTGGAGCATTTTGTTGTTTTGCTTTCTTTTCTTCTTCTCTTTTTTAAAAATCATATTTATGAACCTGGCTGACCGCTGAGATTCCAGGATTCCAGGGCTTCACTCTCTTCTAGAGGAAACTGAGTCAAGAGATCTCACCAGATGAATATCCTGAAAACCGACTGAGATTCTAAGCCCCACCCCTTTCCAGAACCCTCATGGCTTCCTGCCAGTCCACCACAGCCCAAACACCTAACCAGCCAGTTCTTCCCGGTTTCTGAACTACAGTCCAGATTCTGTCTCCCAGCCTTTTGGCCAAGCTGGCGCCTTGGCCTACAATGCTGGGCTATCTTCACGTTTGTTATCAAAACCTTGCAAGGCAACCGCCCTCCAAGTCGCTCCCTGCAACGGTCTCTTTGCTCCGCAGGCCTGCAGGACCACGCCATCCAGCTACCCCTCAAGGCTGTCTGAGCCCCTCCGGGGGTTGGAGCGGGACGCAGGGCTGGTGCCCAGAGCTGGGAAGCATTGCCCGCCCCCCCCACTCTCCCCCCGCCGCACTCTCGCCAGCGCCCGCCGCGGCCCGGCTTTGATCCCGCGGCCTCCGAGCCGCAAACCTGATTGGCATCGAATTACGGCGCGCGGCGGAGGGAGATAATGGCGGGAGGCGCGGCAGACATGAAAGAGGGGGGTACGCAGCGGCAGTCCCGGCCGTTGTTAATGACCCAATAAAAAGCAAGAGGGGGGAGAGAGAGCCCGCCCTCCATCCCCGCCCCCAGGACCGCGACCGGTGCACACAAAGCGGTCGCCGACTCGGAAATTACCGCGGCTCAGCGTAGCGCAGCGTGACCGGAGCGGGGGAGGCTCACCTGGCGGGGTGGGAGCCTGCGGCAGCCCCGGCGCGCAGGCAGCCCGCGCCCTGCAACTGGTTTTGCCTTATGGGTTTTTCTCACTGATTATAAATCCTACACACACCATGTTTCTTTTCTGTTCTTTTTGATACAAGATCTCAAGCATCCGGAGATTGACTTCGAACTCATTCCTCCAACCTCCACTTCCCAAATTCGGGAATTACCGGCATTTGTCACCATGCCCTGCTCTGTGTTTTGTTTTAATAGGAAACTAAAATATGATTTTCCCCCGTATAACTGAGTTTTTGTTTTGAATGTTGCTTGTTTGGTATTTTTTAATCCCCTTCATTTTTATGCCCAACCCAATTCAGGTTCTCATACAGCCGTACCCCATGTATTTAGTCACTGTGACTAAATAGTTATAGATATAGGGAAGTTACACTGTCATAGATACAGAGGCCACATGTCACACACCTAAAGTCACTTCCAAATTGTACGCAACCCCCAACCAGGTATAGATGCTAACGTGGAGACATTCCCAGAAGCAGGGCAGCATGGTCACAGGCCATGCAGGGAGGGACACATTGAAATCTGCAAATGAGCACAAATGTAGAGCCATGTATAGAGACAAGCACAAATGCACAGAGTTATCCACATACAAACATTCTGCCTGGGACACACATATCAAAGTGACACACTCTCCCGGTGTCTGAGACTCTCAATAACCCTCAAGGTCACCCGTTTCACAACTTCACACAGGTCCAGATGAGGCAGCGTCCCTGGGCCACAGAGCACAGAGAAGTGTCTCTACCTTTTGCATTTGGCAATGAGAAGAGCTGTCTTTAATCTGTGAGACTGGGCAGGTGACTTAAACGGTCAGAATCTCTGTTTTAATCATCTATAAAATGGGATTCCATTTCCTCTCTATGGGTATTGTCTGAGACTCACAAGCAGATAGGCAACATTGATTAATATCACATAGATGAACTCCACCAGACTCAGTTCTCTCTCTCTCTCTCTCTCTCTCTCTCTCTCTCTCTCTCTCTCTCTCTCTCTC
>NC_034604.1:31080740-31081925 GCF_900095145.1 Mus pahari | reverse complement strand
AAACACATTCATGGTCATACGCATATTGACCTTGTCTCCCAACATCTTTACTGACAGAGAGGTCCCTCATAAACAGTCTCTGAGTCCCTCATGCTGTATTCTAGATGTTCCTCTTCTGAGCTGAGAACTTGCCCTGGCTTCAAAATGCAGCTAGGTCCCCGAGAAGGCAGGATGAGCTCCGTTGTAGAATCAGACTGTGAGTTCGAGGCCAGCTTGCTCTTCATAGTGAGTTCCAGTACAGCCAAGGCTGCATAGTAAGACCCTGTCTCAATAAATAAATAAACTTATTTAATACTTATTTATTTGTGGTGTGTGTGTGTGTGTGTGAGTGTGTGTGTGTTAGTGTGTAGTACCCAGGGAGGCCAGCAGAGGGCATTGAATCTCCTAGAGCTGGCCCAACAGGCTGAACTGCCCAAAGCACTGTGTCTGCTGGGAACTGAACTCTGGTCCTCTGCAAGTGCAGCACGCATTTTTAATAGATAAGCCATCTCTCCAGCCCCCATCCCTGCAGTGCCCGTGGAGGCCAGAAGAGAGTATCAGACACCCTGGGACTGGAGTTACAAACAGATGTGAGCTGACCTGTGGGTGTTAAAAATTGAACCTGGGTCTTCCGGAAGAGCAGCTGAGTCATCTCTTCAGGGAGGATGGGGGATGGGGGATGCAGGGGTGTGTGTGTGGAGGGTTGTTGTTGTCGTCTCGTCGTCGTCGTTGTTGTTGTTGTTGTTGTTGTTTGAGACAGTTTCACATAGCTCAAGCTAGCTTAAAGTCTCATATGTAATCAAGAATGACCTTGAACTTCCTCTGGTCCTCCTGCCTACACTCCAAAATCTGTTTTTCCCCCAATATCTCATCCTGTATCACACCAGGTTAGCATCTACCTCAAGGCCCTCCCACCCCAGGCTTGGGAGTGCTGTGATGACAAGCACATATACCATGCTAAGCTCCCAGCACCACCTTGAACCAGATGTTTGCCCTTTGGCAAGGATTTGCCTCTCTGAGCACTGGTTACCGTCACTGGCCACTGGCAAAAGGATTAACAACAGCAGCCCCCAACAGGAGAGGCTTCAGATTAGAGAAGATGGAAGTTCTCTCTGCTGAAGCTGCGGAGCCAGGGCTCTAAGAATGTTTGCCCGTGTTGGGATCAGAGGTGAAGTATCAGGTGATGCACATACACACACACACACA
>NC_034604.1:31052075-31080731 GCF_900095145.1 Mus pahari | reverse complement strand
CTTTGTAGACCAGGCTGGCCTCCAACTCAAAAATCCGCCTGTCTCTGCCTCCCAAGTGCTGGGATTAAAGGCATGCGCCACCACCACCCGGCTGTGAGTGCTCCCTCTTCATGTACACTTTCATACCAGAAGAGGACATCAGACAGAAAACATTATATGAGCCACCATGTGGTTTCTGGGAATTGAACTCAGGACCTCTGGAAGACCAGCTGGTGCTCTTAACCACTGAGTCATCGCTCCAGCCCCCTATAAATACATTTTTTTTCTAAAAAGAGAAAAAATTTTTTTATACTTTTCATGAGAAGGGAGGTGGTCGAGACTGTTCCTTCTTCCTCTCTTCTATCATTTCATGAAGTTTAAGCCAGAAGAAAACAGCATTTTGTTTCTGCAGTGTTAGTGAGCAATATTCTCTCTGGGTTCTAAACACTCTGCAGATGTACAGGACAGCTGTTTCCTCTATTCTTCCCAAACCAGCATCATAGAAGCAAACACCTGTTACTAAGAAAACAGACTTTTTTTTTCCTTTGTGCAGCCCTGACTGTCCTGGAACTTGAGGCTGGTCTCAAACTCAGAGATCTGCCTGCCACTGCCTCCCAAGTGCTGGAATTAAAGGTGTGCACCACCATGGCCAGCTGAAGATTTCTTATTTTAGACCTGAGGAATTACAACACCAGTATATGTGTGTGTGTGTGTGTGTGTGTGTGAGAGAGAGAGAGAGAGAGAGAGAGAGAGAGAGAGAGAGAGAGAGAGATCAGTCTCCTTGCAGTTCTTCAGGTGGATAAAGAGACTTTATGAGCCTAAACTTAGGACCTAATTAATTCAGTTAATCACAAGCCCAGTCACACTAGCCATGGGGACAGCTGAGAGAGGAGGTCACAATCTGCTCTCAGTTCCCCAAAAGGATGGAGGGCAGGAAATGAGGTTCTCAGAGACTTTCCCCTTCAAACTCATGCTCTTTTATTCCCCGCTAACCAAAGCCCACAGTCCATTGCCAGCTCGATGGTGAAGCCCCTTCTCATGTCTAAATCCAATTTCTCTGCTGCAGCTGAGGCAGCACAGGGGTTCTGCAGTCAGAATCCTGTTTATTCCTAGCCAGGCAGGTTAGAGAGGCTGGGTGATTGGTCTTCAAATGGCTGGACTGTGTGACGCTGGGTTTGATGGTGGTAGTAGTGTGGGCGGATTGAGCCATCACTTCTGGAGAAAGAATGAAAAAGGGTCTGGTGGGGAAAAAAAGGAAAAGACTCCCTCCGAGGGACTTGTATATGTGACCCTGTTAGTAGGGAGTGGCATGGCCCAAGACTCTGGCCAAGGCTGTAGAGGGAGGGGGCAGCCCACGCAGGCAGGGCCGCTGCCGAGTTATAAATCACCCTGGACTCAATTAGAGCCTGTGAAAGGTTGTGCACACCCAGCAGAAAGCGATGCTTGGCGGGCAGCCAGATCCCTGAGGGGGGTGGGAGCAGTGCTAGTGTGTGACTGTGTGTGTGTGTGTGTGTGCGTGTGTGTGTGTGTGTGTGTCCTTACTGTGCAAATAAGCTTGTGTGTCCTTGTCTATGTGTTGGCATGTATGCTTACTGGCTTGTATCCTTCTGTTCAATACATGTGCATGTGCATGTGGATTCCCGCGTGTGCTATCTGCTTACAAGTCCTATGTGATTGTCATGGGGTGGGTCTTTATTGTACTGGTTTGCACCTCACTGTTCTGTGTGTTTATAGGTATCTATAGGATAGTTACCTGTCGTTGTACCTGTGTGCACCTGAATATGTGCATAGAGGTAGTCATTTCTTCCAATTTGCCTCTATACATGACTCCTGTCTGTTGGCACTCAAATATAAGTATGTGTGCTTGATACTTACATGCATGGACCTGCATTTGTGCCAGGTAGTAAGTTGATTTGGGGGTTTGTTTGTTTGTTTCTTTGTTTGTTTGAGACAGGGTCTCTCTCTAGATAGTCCTAACTATCTTGGATCTCACTATGTAGACCAGGTTGGCCTCAAATTCTTGGCAATGTGCCTGCTTCTGCCTCCAGAGTTCTAGGATTAAAGGTATGGGCCACCACACCTGGCTAGTAAGTTATACTGAATGTATGGGATGGAGAGATGGGCTGTTCTTGGGAGAGAGAAGCTCCGAATTTAGAGGGAGGCAGGAATGGAAAGAGACACAGATAGGTGAAAATCTGAGCAAAATAACGACAACAACAACAACAATAATAATAATAATAGCCAAAGAAGGCTACCAGGGAAAGACTACGACAGATGGAGGAACTGCTCCTTCCCAGGTGGGAGTTGGGGCAGTTTATAGGCCATTCTGAGACTAAATACCTCTGTCCTCTGGGTAGGGAGGCTGGCCAGCAGCCTTGCCTTGGTGGGCCACGGCCAGGAAGCATCCTTGGAGTCCATCCCTAATCATAATGGATCTGAGCAACTACATCTCCAAGATGGGCCTTTGAATGCTCTCAGGCCCACTGGGAAGTAGGCACCGTTCCAATTCCCCTTTTGTGGATATGGAGACTGAGGCTCACTTGTTTGTTCTCAGCTAATAATTAGTAGGGACAGAATCTGAACATGGGTCTGTCTAATCCCAAAGACCTTGTCGCACTCATCACCTCTCTCTCAGATTCCTGGGGGACACTGTTGGAGTATGACACGTGAGTGAATGTGCTCCCCAAGTTCCCGTGGTCACCTAACACACTGTAGTTACCAAAGAATTATTTAGTTGTTGGAAGAATTTGCCAGTAGAGGCACTGGGGGCCTGTGAACCACCCCAAGGACAACAGCCTCTGCTCCCCTCCCAGGAAGGAGGTCCTGCCCTGGGCCCCAGAGAAGCTTGAGGATGATGCTTTCTTAAATCCAGGATGGACCCTGCCTAGACTTCTCACAACTCAGACTCATGAATGTCCCTCTTGGACCTACATTGTGTCCCAATTGCCCCACCTCTACCCAAGCCATGGGCAAAAAGATTTTCAAACTTTCTTATTCATTAATTAATGCCTGAGGCTCTGAGCAGGTTCCCACATGGACAACATCTGGATAGGCAGGGTTCCCACATGGACAACATCTGGGTAGGGAGGGTTCCCATATGGACCACATCTGGGTAGGGAGGGTTCCCACATGGACAACATTTGGATAGGCAGGGTCCCTACATGGACAACATCTGCATAGGCATTATTCATTAGGAGCCAGTTAGAGGTCCCTGACTCAGTTTCCCCATTGCAATGTCATTCCTTTAAGGAGTGGGGGGAGTTGGATATGAACTACTTAGTCCTTGACCTCCTTCCACAACCTCAAGAACCCAACTTTGAGCTGGAGAGATGGCACAGCCATTAAGAGCACTTATTGTTCTTGCAGGAGATCTGAGCTTGGTTCACAGCACCCACATCATGTGGCTCATAAGCACTTGAAACTCCAGTTCCAGCAGATAAAATCTCTCTTCTGTCCTTCGCAGGCACATGCACACACACATGCATATTCATACACACATTTATATAAAAAAAGAATGGAGCTGGAGAAATTGTTCAATGGTCACAAGCACTTGTTGCACTCAGAGAGGGTTCAGTTCTCAGGATCTACATGACTGTTTACAACTGGTTATAACTCTGATTTGAAGAGATTAGACACTCTCTGTGGCCTCTGGGGCCATTAGGCAAAATACCTGTTGGCAAAGCTGTATACATAATAAATACATCTTTTTTAAAAAGTAAAAGAAAATTTTTTTAAAAAATACCAGTTGACATGAAAATAAATAAAATATTTTGCTTGTTTCTTTGTTTATTTTGAGAGACATATTTCTCTATGTATTCCTGGTTTACCTGGAACTGACTCAGTAGACCAGGCTAGCCTCAAACTCAGAGATCTGCCTGCCTCTGCCTATGAAGAGCTGGGATTAAAGGCATTCCCTAGGGGTTGGAGAGATGGCTGCTCTGCCAGAGGACTCAGGTTCAATTCCCATGCACTTACAACTGTCTGAACTTCAGTTACAAGACTTTTAACATACTCACACAGACATACATGCAGGCAAAACACCAAAGAACATATTTTTTTTTTGTTATTTTGTCTTTTTTTTTTTTTTTTCCAGAGCTGAGGTCCGAACCCAGGGCCTTGCGCTTGCTAGGCAAGCACTCTACCACTGAGCTAAATCCCCAACCCCAACATATTTTTTTTTAAGTTATAAAGGCATTCAGGGGGCTGGAGAGATGGCTCAGTGGTTAAGAGCACTGACTGCTCTTCCAGAGGTCCTGAGTTCAATTCCCAGCAACCACATGGTGGCTCACAACCATCTGTTATAGGATCTGATGCCCTCTTCTGGTGTGTCTGAAGAGAGCAACAATGGATTCACATATTCACATACATAAATTAAATAAATAAATCTTTAAAAAATAAATAAATAAAGGCATTCAGCACCACACCTGACCCAATAAAATCTTAAAAGTAGATAAAATAAATCTTAGGAAAAAAATTGAGAAAGAGAGGCTGGAGATGGCTCAGCCGTTATGAGCATTGTTCAGGGGACCTTTTAAAGAAGGCATGAGATTCATTCCTAGCACCCATATTAGGTGGCTCACAATAGCCAGTGACTCCTGTGTTAAGGGATCTGACTCCCTCTTCTGGCCTCCAAGGTACCCACATGCATGCACATATTTCTACACACAGACAGATACACATCACAATTAAATAGATAAAGCCTGGCCAGGCAGTGATGGTGCACACCTCTAATCCCAGTCCTCGGGAGGCAGAGGCAGGGGGATCTCTGTGAGTTCCAGGCCAGCCTGTTCTACATAGTAAGTGAGGCTAGTCAGGGCTATACAGAAAAACCCTGTCTCAAAAAAAAAAAAAAAAAAAAAAAAAAAAAAAAAAAAAAACTGTAAATACTTTTTAGAAAGAACAAAAGCTAACCTTAGCTGTGGCTCTTACATCCCAGATCCAGGTCCATCCTCCCTTCAGGGTAAAGTTGCAAACCTAGTAAGAGCTTTAGCCTCCATCTCTCCTGTTCCAGACACTTAGGCCTGAAAGGGGTTCTCCTTCCTCAGACTCTTCAGAAATTATTCACTAACCACAATCCCCTCCGTGACCATGATCTGCTCCCAGACAGGGAGCACTTGCAGGGAAGTGGGCATCCAGGGCAGCTCCAGAAGGAAGACCACTCTCACCCCGCTCTCTGGCAAGGCCTCACATCTGGAACCATTTCAGGCAGGAGATGCAGAGAATGGAGGAGCTGCCTCTCCTTTGATGTTGGGGCCATGGAAAAGGTCATGCCCTCTGGGGGGTGGGGGTCACAGTGTCCCTCTGAGACTAAGAAAGGGGGAGTGGGAGGAGCAGGCTGGAACAGGACTGGGGGCAGGGCTCCAGTCTGTGAAGACACAGGCTGAAGGATGCCGGTGGCCAGCACTGCCCTCCGGAGGAAAGGGATCCATGTTTTCTCTTGTTAAGACTCAGTTCTCCGTTGCTAAAATAGGGAAGATCCATTGAAAGATTTTTGTTGGGTTTGGTTTTTAAGACAAGGTCTCTCTGTGTAACTCTGGCTGACCTAGAACACTGTAGACTAGGCTGGCCTGGAACTCAGAGACCCACCTGCGTCTGACTCCTCAGAGCTAGGACTAAAGGCGAGTGCTACCACACCCAGCTTTGTTTTGTTCTGTAAAGAAATGCTCTTGCTGTGTTGCTGTGTAATGCAGGCTGGCTTGAAATTCACTATGTAGTCCAGGGCAGATTCGAACTCACGGCAATCCTTCCATCTTAGACTCTTGAGTGCTACAATTTCAAAGATGAGCCGACACACCTACTCAAAGAGGATGTTCCCAGGCAGGGTGTGGTAGTTCATGACTTGGGAGTACAGTATTTCAAGGCAGAGGCAGGAGATCAGAAAGGAGTTCAGGCTATCTTTGGCAAGATAGGATGCTTTAAAAAAGTTTTTAAAAAAAATTTAAAAAGCCAGTAAGATAGTCAATGGTAAAAGCCACTGATTTTGACAAGAGTTTGATTCCCAGACTCCACCTGGTGAAAGGAGAGACTCCTACAAGCTGTTCTGTAACCTTCACATACATACCACATTACATATAAAGAAATACATTTCGAAGATGATGTTTCCATACAGGGCCAGCACATCCCACTAAAGCTAAGGTTGAAACAGCAACTGCTGCTATTGTCATTACTACCAACATTTTCTTTTTAAAAAACAACAGGGCTGGTGAGATGGCTCAGCAGGTAAGAGCACTTGACTGCTCTTCCCTAGGTCCTGAGTTCAAATCCCAGCAACCACATGGTGGCTCACAACCACCTGTAATGAGATCTGACGCCCTCTTCTGGTACAGCTGAAGACAGCTACAGTGTACTTATTCATAATAATAAATAAAATATTTGGGCCTGAGCGAGCAGAGGCCCTAAATTGAATACCCAACAACCACATGAAGGCTCACAACCATCTGTACAGCTACAGTGCACTTATATACATTAAATAAATAAATAAATCTTTAAAACAACAAACAAATAAACAAAAAACCTGTTTCAACACCAAAGCTGCCATTCAGCTGTGGAAACCAGAAGACAACACCAACGTCAATCATAAAATGTGGAACCAAACATTGGCCCACGGGGGAGGGCAGGATGGGAGAGGGCTGGACAGTCGGGATGAATTCCCACAGGAAGCAGGGAGGCTGCCCTTCAGCCATGAGAGAGTCTGACAAAATAAGAGTGTGGGCTGGGGAGAGGGTGTTTCAGGGAGCAGACAAGCTTAACTAAGTCCTGGAGACAGAAGGGTGCCCTACAGGCTGGCGGGGGCGGGGGCGGGGGGGGGAAGCTACTGGTGTAAGGCGCCAGGCCTAGCAGGGGAGGGGACAGCTCCAGCGGACCTGACTTAACTGGGGCGTTGAATGCAGCGGAGCCTAACGGCCCCTTCTAGGGTAGGACTCTGCCCTGAGGACCTCCCAGCCCCATTCACACTGCATCCCAGTCCATGCTCCGAGGACCCACTCCCACCTAGCCCCCTTATCCGGCTCAGAGAAATCAGGTGGCTGTTCCCTCCTCTATTTATTCCTTACCCCCCCCTTTTTTTTTCAGGAGACGATAATTATTCAGATCAGCCTGGTGATTTACTCGGCAATCAGAGCCGTTCGATGCTGTGGCCGCGGAGCCGAGACAGACGAGCATCGCCAAGGAGGATGAGACCGGGGGCTCAGCCCCCTCCCTCCCCCTCGCCCGCCCGGCCTTTGTTCTCTTCGAGGTCTGCACCCGCGCTGCTGGCCCACAGTGGATGCGCCCAGCCGCAGGGACACAGCAGAGACCTCGGGGGCTGGAGAGCAAGTGTACACAGGCGTGTGCCTTGGGGAGGGACGTATGGGGGCACGTGCTGGGTGTGCATGCTTGTATGTATAAGGGGAAGGCGATGGAGTATACCAGTGGGAGCATCGCTTAAGGTGTGCAATCGGGATGTGTACACCTGTTTGCCCACCAAGGCCTGGGCACAGCTGTCACTGCTGGCTTGTTTAAATGTGTGATGGACAGGTGGCCAAATGGATGTATTTTACGCCTATAGAGGGCAAGAGATGACGGTTGAGGCTCCTGTGATGGCAACCGTCTGACAGACCCATGGATGGAGCAAGAAAGTTCTAGCTTATTCTCTCCTACAAGCTCGAACAAGCAGGCCCCAGGGGTGATTAGCTCAGAGCCTGGGTCAGCAGTGGGGCCCAGAGGTCATGTGACAGGGGTGAGGACCTGTTCAAAGACCGGCGTACACACGTGTTCAAAGGCGCGTGTGCATTTGTGTCCGCAGACCTTCGCATCCTCCTGCCTGCGGGCGGGCGCGGTGACGGTGACCTCATTACCGCCTCCGCAAGGCCCCTTGAAATCCCTGCGCCTCCGCATTTGGCTGCTCTAAAGTGATGGGAACGGCCTGCGCTTCCTGATCAATCGCTTAAAATTCAGGGTCGGCTCGCTCGCGTTAGAGGGCTGCCTGCCAGCCCCGCGCAGCGCGCTCTGCCGCCTTCCCCACCCCCTTGCTTTGGGATGGTGGTGGGGAGTCGCGATGCCGTCGTATTGGAAAACATCCCCGCGCTGGCTGGGGGGCCCGGTGGGGCCAGCGCTGGAAGCCGTTCCACTCGAGCAGATGGCTGTGAAACTTTGGCGGCGAGATAAATTGGGTCTGACGGCGTGAGGCCGGCTCACAGATGGGCGGGATTCTCACGCCGGCCCCCACGTCCGGCCCGGCTGCGGGCAGGGGCCGGCGCCGCACAGAGCCCCCCACCACCACCTTGGGTACCGATCCGGCCAACTGTGGGCTCCCGGGGGCACCCACCCATCCTCCTGGGACCTCCCTTGACCGAGGGCGCCTTCCATCACCTTCCTTCCCGCCCCAGAGCTCCTGAGAGACGAGCCAGAGGGAGGGGCACCCCCAGCGCCCGCCCAGTCACCTCCGCCAAGCTGGCAGCTGGGCTTTCCCCCTCCTCTGCCATCCGCAGAGGCCTGAAGCGTGAAGGTTAACAGCTGGGGGGGGGGAGGCTGCGTCTCCCTCTCTCACCCCCTCTTTGCTGCAGCCCCGCCCACCTGCCAGCCCTGGGGATGTCGTAAACAGGGCTGTGAGGTGTGTGTGCGGAGGGGGGCTGAAAGGAGGGAGAGAGAGGAAGCCAGACAAAGAAAGCGAAAATGTGCGAGAGGCGAGGAGAGACCAAAGCGTAGACCGAGGGACCTAGACAGGCAGAGAAATAGAGATGGAGGGTTAGACACAGAGACACCGACAGAGAGAAAGGATGGAGGAACCTCGGAGCTAGACCGAAACACGCATTTGTAGTTGGAGGAAGGGGAAGGATGGAGCAAGGGGGCTAAATACAAACAGAGGTGCAAGCTGCACTGGCCTCGAAGTGCGGGCGACCCTGGAGGGTGGGGACGTACAGGAGCTGGGGCGTAGGGCAGGACGCTGGGCTACTCCAACCCTACCCTGAGGGCTGAGGTCCGGAGCGTGGGACTGCCATTGCCCGTGGCCGCGCCCTAGATCTCCGCGTCATTTCCCCGCCTCGGTTTCCCCTGGAGTGCGGAGAGGGGCGGGGGGCACGCTGCGCAGCTGTCGCTCAGCTACAGAGCCCGCCCAGTCGAGCTGCCTCGTCCGCACATCAGTCCAGCGGGCAGATATCGATCCTTCCCAGCCAAGCTCAATACCCGCGGCCTACAGCCCGCTGTGCAGCGGTCCTACAAAGAAGGAAGGGCTAGTTTTTTTCAGGACGCCTCCGCGGAGAATCGGTGCTAGAATGAACCGGGGAGGGCCAGGGTCAGAGCAGAGCACTGGCTCCTGCAGGTCCCTGTGCAAGCCCACTAGGCAGGCCAGGCAGTCTAAGGCAGGGCATGGCCTGGGTGACCCCAGGCCCAGACTCCTTTAGGATGTGGAAGGCCAAAGGGGAGAAAGAAAAAATAAAATCGTCCTGGAGTTGATGAAGTTGAAGTTTTGTAAAGGGCGTGAAGGAGACAGCCAATCAGCAGGCCGTTATTTACATGGCTTCTCGGATTGGTTCTCATGGTACCTCTTTAGAATGTTACTTTGAAATCTTAAGAAAAGCTTAAGTCCCACCCATGAGGAAAGAAAGAGACTGACATACCCCTCCAAATTTCTTGTAGCCCCCGCCCCCGGGAACTCCAGCCATGCTCTGAAGGGAGGCGGGTCGATTCACAGACATGGATAACTAACTCGAGATCCAAAGGGACAGAGAGAGGTACAGCTTTGGCCATAACCCAGGAGACAGGTTGCACCCAGCATTCTTTAATATGCTCACTTCCTCTTCCCAATGGGGGCTGTGGAGGAACAGACGCGTCGAGAAGAGGGGCTTGGTTCTGACAGGCTGTTAAAAGCCATCCAATGTCATTAAAGGGGCTGACCCGATGAGTAATCCTCTTGTTTGCTACAGGAACACTGCAAGCTTGCAAATACTACGGTTTCCGAGGTGGGCGGGGTTGCTCTATAGCTTATCCTCAGGCCAGTCTGACCTGGAGATCATGTTTCCCCTACAAGCCAGTCGGGCAGACATGACTGGATCCATGGGGCCCAGGGACCGACTGAAGCCTTTGGAACCTCTAACAGGGCGTCTTGATCGATGTACTCCTTCTGCATCCAGCACAGACTCTGTTCAGTCGACCCTGAGCCACTCGTGGGGAGAGGGAGAAACTGGGATATTGGCAGCTAAGCATGGCCAATCAATTCCCATCAGAACCATCCCACCCTCCCTGGCAGTTGACCCTTCCACCCATGCTGAGGAAAGGGGGGCAGGGTGTCTTCCCCAAATCTTGCCTATCTTTAGGACCCCTCTGCCAGGGACCAAGATGACTCAAGACTCTGGGGTTGAAGAGCTGTCAATGCTGTGAGAGATTTGGGTCTGTGGCTAAGGCTGATGAAAAAAACCCTCAGCCATTTGAACTGGGGTGTAGATGGATGAATTGACTCTTGTAGTACCCTATTCCACCCAAGTGAGACCCCACTTCACTAAAAGCCTGACAGCATTTGCAAAAAGGTTGTTCCTGTGTGCATCTGACATGAGGTCTTAGTCTACTGTGGTAAGCACACCTTGTTTTCAGTCCTGTGGAAACACCTAAGGGATTCCACTACCTTCTTAGCCTCCAAAGCTCAACCTCCTCATGACCCAACCAGCTGTGTGATTCTAGACACATCACAGCACATCTCTGGGCCCTCTATAAGACTGTGTTCTCCTGAACCTACCATTCTCAGTGGAGTCAGCTGCAAAGAAACCCTAGAGGCAATGGATTGGTCCAAGAGCCTGGGAGGCTCAGCTGGTTCAGCAGATAGTCTGGAAGCTGAGTGGGGCAGCAAGATCACCAAATCCCACGGTTCTCACAAGCTCACATAATCCCATCCCTTTTCCTGCCTCCCTGCCCACCTCATAAAAAGCAGGGATGGTGGTGGGTAGAGAATAGGAAACTCTGTCTGTGTGTGTGTGTGTGTGTGTATGTGTGTGTGTGCACGCGCGCGCTCACGCACAAGAGAGAGAGAGAGAGCACAACGAAGTGAGAGAGTATCTGTATACACAGGGAGGGAGGGTGTGAAGAGTCCTCCCCTCACCCACTGCCTCTGCCACAGTGGCACTGGGAGAAGCTGAGATAATCCCTTGCCATCTGTCTTGTGTTGCTAACCGGCTCAGCCGGACAGCTGCCCAGGCCACAGCTCTACAGATGGGTGCAGGGGAGCACTGAAGGGACAGACTTAACCCCAAGGACTAGACAGCAAAGATACTTGGTCCTCCTACCCCAGAATACCCGTACTGTAGAGGGGAAGAAAATAAAGTCAGAGATGGGCTGGTCAGGAGGGACGTTGCTCCTGTTTCTGACTGTGAGCTGGAGGTTAGGAGTGACCCACCCAGAATGCAGTGCGATGGATGGATGACCTGTGATGTGAGCTCATCCTCTTTTATGAGTATATGCATCCCTCCAATGGGAGGAGTGTAGGAAGGAAGACAAGTCAGAGTCTTGGTCCAGGCAAGGAAGAATGAGTCAGTCTTAATTCTTCCCCAGTCCCCAGGCAGACCAGCACACGGGCCTTCATGTCAGTTTCCCAGAGCACAGAGCAGGATGGCTCATGGGATGCTTAGTGGGTAGGTCTGCCGGTACAGGCCCATTGTTCTCGTCAGGAAGCAGGCTCAGTGAGAGAAGAGACTGAGACTCCAAGTGGGGGAACTGGAGGAGCACATCTCTAGATGGGCCTCTGTAACTGCCCCCCATAAAAAGTCTCCCTCCCAATCTCAGCACCCACTCCCAACCTGTGGCTCTGCGCCTCAAAGCGCTCTGAGGTTCTGTGAGCTAAAGCCAGATGATCAGGCTCAGCAATGATCCCAAGATGCAGTCAGAGAAGTTAGGATGTGCCAAGCAGGGCCTGAGGAAAGGTAAAGCATCATTGCTGTGTGGATCCCAATTTGCTCCCTCCCTGCCTCTCTCCTCTCACACAAACAGCATACTTCCCACACACATACATTCTTACTACAAGCTGCACCTATACTCACACAAACAGGTACTCACTGTTGTATGTATATACAGTCTTCCAAACACAGTCTCACAGGTACAAACACTCAGCCTCACAGGGCCTCTGGTCAACATACAGAGCTCAACATTCACACCAAACACAATCCTCCCCTGACCTCTAAACACTGGGCCCCCCAACTCTTTAATGCTACCCACAAGTCCCAACAACTCCACCTGTGTACACCTACTGTGCACACCTACTGCAGAAGTGTATAGAGAAACATGTCATCTAGTAGACAGGACTCTTTTTCTCTCCTTCCTGCCTATAGAAAACAGCCACCCCAGGTCCCTAAGGGCTTGGGAGCCGCCTCGTGGCCTCGTGGCCTCAGTTCTGGAGCAGAGCCCCTACCTTTTATTCTTTTGGCCTCTCAGCCACCCTAGCCCCAGGAAGAAAAAAGAAACAGAATCATCACTCTTGGGCTCCTTGGGCAGTGATCTGAGTCCCACAGAGCCATGGGCTCCAGGACTTGGCACAGCCATATTTCATCCACTCATCTGCCCAGTGCCCACACACTGTCACTCACTGTCACTCACAGTTCCGTGCATAGGCTGATATTCACACAGTCACGCTTCACATGCACAGCCACATTCCCACAGCCGTGCTCACAGGGATGCTCTCGCTCCCTCACGCCCTGCTCCGTTCCCACCAGCCCATCTTCCTGCAGTCGTGGCCCCAGCTGAACAGGCTACGGTTCTGGGGCCCTGAGGTCAGCAACTCCCTGGCAGAGGCTCTGAGGCCTGCGCTGACAGTCTGGCATGCAGAGAGACAGGAAGAGATGTGGAAGAGGCCTAAAGGCTCCTGAATAATTCAGGGCAGTCACTGCTCTGGTGGCAGGGCCTGTCAGCTGCAGGGATAAGTCGGTGGCTGGGTTAGGATGGAAAGATCCCTCCCAGGACTGCAAGGAAAGTCTGTCCAGGTTGGAGGCTCATGAGACTCCACAGGATCACCGGCACAAGCCTTCTCTCTTCATCTTCATCAGGCTAGCATTACTTTACAGGCTAGGAAACTGAGGCTTAAGGTTGCAAAGTAGGAACCCCAGACTCTTCCAGCACCCCTTTCTCCATACACATAATCTGAGAAGCTTGTCATCTGGGAACCTGGAGTGTGTTGCTGGAGCCAGAATCTAAGAAGCCCTCTAGCTCTTCACCTGAGTATAACCTAGTAGGTCCACAGGTGCTGCCTAATGAGTGCAGGCATCATCCAAAGTCATGCCTCTACCTCTCATGTAACTTTTTTTTTACTTCAAAAAATATATATTTATTTATTATTATATATAAGTACACTGTAGCTGTCTTCAGACACACCAGAAGAGGGCGCCAGATCCCATTACAGATGGTTGTGAGCCACCATGTGGTTGCTGGGAATTGAACTCAGGACCTCTGGAAGAGCAGTCGGTGCTTTTTTTTTTTTTTTTAAGATTTATTTATTAATTATATGTAAGTGCACTGTAGCTGTCTTCAGACACATCAGAGGAGGGAGTCAGCTCTTATTATGGATGGTTGTAAGCCACCATGTGGTTGCTGGGATTTGAACTCAGAACCTTCAGAAGAGTAGTCAGTGCTCTTAACCGCTGAGCCATCTCTCCAGCCCCTCTCATGTAATGTAAGAGATCTCTCTGAGCATCTTCCTTGTCTGTAACACGGGTGCCAAGGGCACAGACTCCGTGGGGAGTTGGCAGAGCTGACTGGATATATGACACGGTTGACATATGCAGTCTCTCCATCGTGAGGGTTCTACACTGTAGCTAAAAGTGTAAGTGTAGTGTGGGGGCTGAAGGGACGGCTCCGTAGTTAAGAACACTGGCTGCTCTCTCAGTGAACCCCGGTACAATTCCCAGCACCCTCATAGCTGCTCACAACTTTTTGTAACTCCAGTTTCAGGAGATCCAGCGCCCTCTGCTGTCCTTGCTACCAAGCACACATGGACACATACATACATTCAGGTGAAACACCCATAGACATAAAATGAAAATAAAAGGATTTTTAAATTTAAAAAAAAAAATCCAAGTGTGGCCTGGATAATCTTTCCAGGAGAGAGACAACCTGGCCTCCCACAATCTGCACATACCCTCCCTGCCTGGGCACTGGGCCTAGAGAACTCTTCCTTGCTGATCACTCCTCTCCAGCCCTGTGTATCTGACACCTCAAGACAACAGCCAAGGTCTCTTACCAAGTTACTCCCGACTCCAGCACCTCTCCACACACCCAGTCGGATGTCCCCTTAAATTAATAGACTTTCCTACCTTACACACTGAAGTTGGCACAGAGTAGGTGTTCAAGCACTGACCACTGAACTGACCACCCAGTGCCATGTCTGTAGGATGATTTAGGCTGCCCTTGTAAACCATTGAGGTCATGGGTCTGTTCTCTCTACCCACCCTCCCCCCCCCAAAAAAAACCAAAACCCTAACTGGTCGTGGCCACTTAAACAATCAGAATGTGGGTGCTTTGCTCAAAGGCCAAACATCAGGTTCCCTGACCTGAAGGATCATCTGCCCAAGTCCAGGGGTACCAACAGTCAGAGGAAAGTGGTACATGATTGGCATGCCAGAAAGGCAGGCACTCAGCCTCAGGGGCCTTATCCCCGAGATTACGGAACATCCTCCATATTGGATTCAAAATAAAAGCCACAGCGAGCCGCAGACCCGAAGCTTAGACGTCGGCGGAAATTAAAATAGCTTCTCGCTGTTTCCTGGTTTCAGTATTCTGGATAGCTCGTGAAAGCCGAATCGGGCACTGGTCTGCCTCTGACTTTGTTCTAATGCTGTTTCTGCTTCTGACATCTCAGCACATGCTTTTCTCCCTGGAGCTGACCCTGGCAGGTCTTGGAGTGTATGTGTGTTTGGGGGAGGGGGGGTCATCCGCCCCCCTCCCCATGAGGCCAATTCCTCCTCAATGTGTCTACACCCATACACCCCCATGGTTTTTTGTGGTCTCTGGGGAGGCAAGAGACTAGGGCTACCCCAGACACCCCTCCCCTCAACTGCTCCCCACAAGGTTTCCAGCAAGCCCCCCTCCCCTTTCTGGGGAACCTTGCGGCTGGGCCTGTGCCTGCGGCGAGTCTCACCCCAGTATTATTTTAGTCACAGACAGACACGAGGCAGATGGTGACAACATCCCTTCCCAGCTCCCCACTGACGAGAGCCCGAGCCGTTGCCGCCCTGAAGCCTCAGGGTTCTTCTCCCTCAGGAATATTTCAGTCCCGACTCAGTGGCTAAATGTGGCTGCTCGTGTGAGACAAGCGCACATCTGCGCCTCCTCTTTCCAGCACCCTTCCCAATTCCAGGGCCTAGTTGAGAGCCCCTAGGATGCCCTGCCCACCTCACTCCTTCCCATTCCCCTCCCACCCTTCTCTGGGCCTGGACCAGACCATGGGTATTGAGCACCAGGAGAGGCCACCATTGTGCCCACTTTACAGATGGCGAAATAAGGGTTCTGAAGGAGGCAGGGGCCCAGGACATGAGTCAGCCATAGAAGAGGAGACAGGCATTCCTTCCTCACCTCCCGTTTCCACATTCCCATCTCTGTGCCAGTCCCAGGCAATCCTTGTTCAGGGTCACAGCCAGTCCCAAAAGTCTTGCCAACGTGGATGTGGCTACTTGGGGTGGTGGGTGAGGGGAGGAGCAGGTGGTGGTGGTGGTGGTGGTGGTGGTGGTGGTGGTGGTGGTGGTGTGGTGTGGAGTGTCTAGGCAGACACAAAGTAAGATGGTATCGCCTTAGCCGTTTCACTTCCCTGGGAGCACCTGGGATGTCACCTGGGCTACTGTACCCACCTGGTATCACACTGGGGCTCAAGGCTGGCCTAGCCCTACCTGGCCACCTCCTGGTTCTGCTGGTAGGTTCTGACTCAGGGCCTGAGCAGCAAAAGCAGGCTGGCGAAGTTCAGGGGGAGGGAGCTGTGGCAGAGGACAGGCCAGGTCCCAGCTGTACCGGTACTCTGGGTAAATCACTCAACTTCTGGAGTTCTTTGCTTTCATCTATTACATTCACCACAGTAGTCTGCCCTTTGCCCCTAATTAGGCAAGGAGACTGTTATATTCCCAGCCCACCTCCAATAAATATTTCTAAAATAAATGATGGATGTGCTGAAATTAACATCAGGCATGGCTCAATTGGGCTGATTCTCTTTGGAGTCTCAGCTTTACCTCGGTGGCCCACTAAAAGCTAAACTTGGCCTCTGCCCAACTTCCACAACACAAAGTACCTGCAGCTATATGTAGGTAGCCAGGGCAGGGTACAGGCTCAAGACAACAGGGTGTGGAAGGTGGACTGAGGTTGCTTTAGTTCTTAGGCCCAGGCCCATTTACCCAGCCACCGACTCTGATTGAGCAGGGATGACCTTGAGAGTTTGGGGTGCTTCCTAAGGCAGGTGAGGATGCGTTCATTCCTAGTCAGACCTTCTGACCTTTATCTCAATCAGTTCTCCTTCAATGGCTCTGTCTCAGAGCAGCTGGGACCTATTTAGTTCCTATCCAAATTTGGATGAAGAAAGCTCCTCTTCCAGTCAGGCCCTACTCATCCTAATGTGCTCCCTGCCATATCCCCAAGCTCAGTACCTGGGCTGGGCTATTCCTGTGTTCATTCTCTCTCTCTCTCTCTCTCTCTCTCTCTCTCTCTCTCTCTCTCTCTCTCAACAGATTTATTTATTTTATTTATATGAGTACACTGTAGCTATCTTCAGATGTTCCAGAAGAGGGCGTCAGATCTCTTTATGGGTGGTTGTGAGCCACCATGTGGTTGCTGGGATTTGAACTCAGGACCTCTTCCATGGAAGAGCAGTCAGTGTTCTTAATCACTGAGCCATCTCACCAGCCCCCCTTGCAGGTCTTTTGTGGTTACAAAGTTAGGAACTGGGGGCTAGAGTGATGGATCGGTAGTTAAGAGTAGTTAACTGCTCTTCTTGTGGACTTGAGATCAATTCCCAGCACCCACATGAGGGAGCTTACAACTGCTGTAACCCCAGCTCCAGGGGACCGGACACCTCTGACCTCTGTGGGCACTCGCACTCATGTGCAGTACCCTGCCCCCTACCCACAAACACATAATCAAAATAATAGAAATATGTTATTTGTTTGTTTGTTTGTTTGTTTGTTTGTTCGTTTGTTTTTTAAGCCAGGAACTGGCAGGGATGAAGAGCACTTCCTGCTCTTCCTGAAGTCCTGAGTTCCATTCCCACCACCACATGGCAGGGGACACCTGTCTGTAACTTCCATTCCAGGGGATCTTACTCCCTCTTCTGGCCCCCTAGGGCAAGCATGCACATGGTGCAAATAATAAATGTAGGCAAAACACCCAAACACATAACAATAAATCTTTTCTTTTTTTTTTAAGATTTATTTATTTATTATATGTAAGTACACTGTAGCTGTCTTTAGATACTCCAGAAGAGGGAGTCAGATCTTGTTACGGATGGTTATGAGCCACCATGTGGTTGCTGGGATTTGAACTCTGGACCTTTGGAAGAACAGTCGGGTGCTCTTACCCACTGAGCCATCTCACCAGCCCACAATAAATCTTTTTTAAAGTCAGGAAAGTTGCCGGACAGTGTTGGCAAACACCTTTAATCACAGCACCCAGGAGGCAGAGGCAGAAGTGGACCTTTGTGAGTTCCAGACCAGCCTGATCTACATAGAGGATTCCATGACAGCCAGGGCTATACAGAGAACCCTTGTCTTGGGGGAAAAAAAGAAAAAAAGAAAGAAAGATGAAGAATTGGCAGGCGTGGTGGCACAAGACTGTGACCCTCAAACCGGGGAGGCTGAGTCTAGGTATTGAACTACACAGCTACATAGTGTGAGCCTGCCTGAAACATCACAGAGCCAGGCACAGTGCACACCTGTAATTTAGCCCTTGCTTAGGAGGCAGAGTCCAGAGAATCAGGAGCTCAAAGTCATCCTTAGCTTCATAAGAGGTTGAAGGCCACCCTTGGCTACAGGAGACCAAAAAAGGAAAGAAAGAAAGAAAGAAAGAAAGAAAGAAAGAAAGAAAGAAAGAAAGAAAGAAAGAAAGAAAGAAAGAAAGAAAGAAAGAAAGGAAGGAAGGAAGGAAGGAAGGAAGGAAGGAAGGAAGTAGTGACATACGATACAATAAGATGGGTGTGGCAGGCTTCTCTAGTGTCAGTTATGGAGGAGTAAGCCATATACCAGAAACAAAACAACCCTGTTTACCCAACAAAAAGTTCTCCTTTGACCTCTGTCCACATACATGCCCTCAGGTGTTGGGAGGAGACAGGGTTCATGTACACATGCACACATGTATGTTCTCAAAAGTGCTCGTGACAGCACTAAATAAATAATATTTTAGAGCAAACAAACAAAAGAAAAAAACGCTTGTGATGGCAGAAGCCTGTAATCCCAGCATTTGTGAAGCAGAAGCAAGAGGATTTGAAGTTTAAGGTTATCCTCAGCTACATACTGAGTTTGATGCCACCCTGACCTACATCAGATCCTGTCTCAAAAAACCAAACCAAAACAAACAAAAAACCATAACCGATGAAATGGTGCAAACCTTTAATTTCAGTACTTAGAGGCAGGGGCAGGTAGAATTCTGAGTCTGGTCTACACAGAAAGTTCCAGGACTGCCTAGTAAGACCCAGTCTCAAAGAAACAATCAAAGGAGCTAGACAGACAGACTGTTCAGCACTTAAGAGAACTGGCTGCTCTTTCAGAGGACCCAGGTTCTATTCTCAACACCCAAATGCCAGCTTATTCCAAGTTCCAGAGGATGTGACATCCTCTTCTGGCTCCTAGGCACTGAAGTCATGTGGTATATACACATCATGCAGGAAAAACACCCACTCACTTAACAAAAAACATTAATAGTTAATATTTTTTAAAAGGAGACCTCTCAGCCGGGCATGGTGGCACATGCCTTTAATCCCAGCACTCGGGAGGCAGAGGCAGGCAGATTTCTGAATTTGAGGCCAGCCTGGTCTACAGAGTGAGTTCCAGGACAGCCAGAGCTATACAGAGAAACCCTGTCTCGAAAAGCCAAAAAATAAAATTAAAAAAAATAAAAAAAATAAAAGGAGACCTCTCACCTATTGGTGCACACGAACTTGTAGCCACTACCAGTCTCTCTACGCCTCAGTAGCCACCTGCCAAGGTCACCCTCACACTGGTGCACAGCAAACTGGATGGGGCCACTCACTGTCACCACAAAGCCACAGGAAGAGAGACGCTGCTGAAACCTGTGGAGACATGCTTGGCTGAGTTCTTGAGCAGGAAACCTCACTCTGTCAATCACAGGTTAGAAGCAGAAGTCCCTCTGTGTGCCTGAGCAGGCCTCAAGGACACAGTGCCTGGGAGTTGAACAGCATTTGAGGGCCTTCTAGCCCTGGCTCTCTCTAGACCAGGCTAGCATCTGAGACCCTCCGTTGCCTGGCTCCGTCTTGTTCTTATTTTTGCCTTCCTTTGTTTGTAGAACTGACTCCTCTTTTTTTTTTTTTTTTTTTTAACATTTTCCCCCTTTCTCTTCTCCCTCTTGCTCTGCCCCACCCCCACCCCATAGATTTTTTTTTTATTTGTTTCTCATTAGGGAATGGGTGTGAGCCACCATGTGGTTGCTGGGATTTGAACTCAGGACCTCTGAAAAAGCAATCGGTGCTCTTAACTGCTGAGCCACCTCACCAGCTTCAACTCACTCCTCTTCAACTTGTGCCCTCTTCATATCTCAGCCTCCTGAGTGATGGAATTACAGACAGGAGCTGCTATGCCAAACTGTGCTTTTCTCTAGGACTTTGCCAATGCTCTTCCCTCCACTGAGAATATGTTCCCAGTCTCTGTCTTCTGACATCCTGCCCATCCATCAAAATCACTGTCATCCCCCAGAGACGCCTCTACCAGGACAACCCAAATCTCAGTTGAGTGCAGGAATGAGAAACGAGGTCCCAGGTGAGATACGTAAGGCCCGGCACCTTGTCACTCAGAGCACAGGAGATGAAATAAGCAGGGCAGAGATTCTACGGGCGGGGCCATGGACTTCAGGGAGCATCTTAGGAGTAGGTAAGGTCAAAGTTATGCACTGATATTACCAAGGCGATATCCAACCTCTTCATTTGCTGACACGGACACTGCTGGTGCCAGCAGCAGTGAGTTAAATTGTGCCTTATACAGATCAAGGCGATGACAACCGAGTCTGCCAGGGATCATGGCTACCTATTTAAGGCCTTATGAGATGGTACGGAAAATTCCCACCTGCCCAGGTACCATGCCTGTCCCAAGGAAACGCCCTTGAGTCGTGGTTTGACGTAGGAGTTGAATCAACTGCTTTGCTTGGTTTTGTTTAAGACAGACTCATGCAGTCCAGGCTGGCCTTGGATTCTCTTCGTAGCTTGAATTCTCAGCTAACTTCTGAGAAACTGCCTCTGACTCCCAGCTCATAGGGTCATCGCCTAGGCCACCTCACATTAGGCAGTTAGCTTGCTTATTTGTTGTGGTTTTGGAGATGGGGCCTCACATAGCCCAGGCTACCTTTAAACACACTAGGTGGCCAAAGATGACCTGCATGTATGTGTGAGCACCACATGTGTACAGTGCAGTGCCCAACAAGCCAGAAGAGGTTGTTGGATCTTTTGGAACTGGGGTTATGAGATGGTTGTGAGCTGCCATGTTGGTGCTGGGAATTGAACATGGGTACTCTGGAAGAACAGCCAGTGTTCTTACCGGCTGACCATCTCACCATCCCCCAAATGACTACTGTTATCATGTGCACACATGTGAGGGTGGGCTCTGGCGCCACAGTGTATTAAGGTCAGAGAACAATGTTGTTTATTTGTTTCTCACTTTCCACCTATATATGACTTCCAGCCATCACACTCAGGTCTCCAGGTTTACTTAGCCAGTGATGTCACCTACAAAGCCATCTCACTGGCCCTCAGTTGGCTTTTTGTTTGTTTGTTTTACATTTGTATGTGTATGTGCACACTATGTGGGCATATGTGTATGTGTGTGCTTGCATGTACGAGAGTGCAGGCCCGAGGTTGATGTGTAAATGCTCGTCTCTCTCTCTTGCACCTTATTCACTGAGGAAGTCTCTCAGGCAAACTCAGAGCTCTGCAATACGGTTAGTCTAGATAGTCAGCTTGCTCTGGGATCCCCAGTGAGACTGGGATTCTCAGCAGGCGGATGCCTGGCACTTACTTGGAGCCCGGGGAACCGAACCCTGGTCCTCTTGCTTGCATGGCAAGTGATTTTACCCCTGGGCTATCTCCCTAGCCTCTGGTGCGCTCCTGATTTAAAAACTGGAACTTCATTTTAACTCGATAAGAAAGGCCTCAGAGGCAGGCTGTGGTGGCTTGCCTCTGCCACCACAGCTAAGACAGCTGAGGAAGAAGCATGCCCTAAAGCCAGGTATTAAAAGCCAACCTGAGCCACACACTGAGACCCCACTTCAGAAAAGCACGCATGAAAACATATTTAAGTCCCAAACCTTAGATTTTGATATCTGACAGCTGTTCTCTCAACAGCAATGAAATGAGCCAGTCATCTGAACATTTGAAGGAGACAACGGACAGTATTTGTTGGTGATGATAGCATTCTGTTCTTTTTGTTGAAATTCAAATCCTGGAATGTACTTATACACATCACATAGGCTTGGCAGCTTCTTCTTCTTCTTCTTCTTCTTCTTCTTCTTCTTCTTCTTCTTCTTCTTCTTCTTCTTCTTCTTCTTCTTCTTCTTNCAGCTTCTTCTTCTTCTTCTTCTTCTTCTTCTTCTTCTTCTTCTTCTTCTTCTTCTTCTTCTTCTTCTTCTTCTTCTTCTTCTTTTTCGAGACAGGGTTTTACTATGTAGCCCTGGCTGTCCTGGAACTCACTCTGTAGACCAGGCTGGCCTCAAACTCAAGAGATTCTCCTGCTTCTGACTCCCAAGTGTTGGGATTAAAGGCATGAGCTACCACTGCCCGGCGCTTGGCAGCTTCTTAAACATTTCTGATAGAATGTAGTGCTTTCAATGAATATGTTTAATACAGTATAACAAAATGTGTTGACATTAGAAAGATCTGCATAACTCACAGTTAACAGACTAGCCATGGTTGTTATAAAGTCAGGCATAAATGGGTATGGTGGCACACCCCTTTCTTTAATCCTAGTAGCCAGGGGTCAGAGGCAAGTGGATCTCTGAGAGTTCAAAGCCAGCCTGATCTGTAAACTAAGTTCCCAGTCAGTAAGGAAAAAATGGTAGTTGGGGGGCTGGAGAGATAGCTCAGCGGTTAAGAGCACTGACTGCTCTTCCAGAGGTCCTGAGTTCAAATCCCAGCAACTACATGGTGGCTCACAACCATCCATAATGAGATCTGATGCCCTCTTCTAGGGTGTCTGTCTGAAAACAGCTACAGTGTACTTACATATAATAAATTGTTTTTTAATAAATCCTTTTTAAAAAAAAAAGGTGGTTGGACAAATAGGCTAGAACTTACCAACTAGAAACTTAAAAATGGGCTGGTGAGATGGCTCAGTGGTTAAGAGCACCGACTGCTCTACCAAAGGTCCTGAGTTCAAATCCCAGCAACGACATGGTGGCTCACAACCATCCTTAACAAAAATCTGATGCCCTCTTCTGGAGTGTCTGAAGACAGCTACAGTGTACACACATATAATTAATAAATAAATAAATCTTTTAAAAAAAAAAAGAAGAAGAAGAAAAGAAACTTAAAAATTCATTGATGGGCTAGTGAGATGGATTATTGTTTAAGAGCACTGGCTGCTCTTCCAGAGTACCCATGTTCAATTCCCAGCACCAACATGGCAGCTCACAACCATCTCATAACCCCAGTTCAAAAAAATCCAACAACCTCTTCTGGCCTCCTGGGCACTACATTGCACACACGTGGTGCTCACACATACATGCAGTGCACACACATACACACAGGCAAATACTCATACATATCAAGGCAGAAATAAATCTTTAAGAATAATAAACAAATTTTTTGGGAGGGGAGGGGGTTGAGACAGGGTTTCTCTGTATAGCCCTGGCTGTCCTGGAACTCACTTTGTAGACCAGGCTGGCCTCGAACTCAGAAATCCACCTGCCTCTGCTTCCTGAGTGCTGGGATTAAAGGTGTGTGCCACCACACCCGTCAATAATAAACAATTTAAGTAGAGCTAGTTGGGTGTGTGTAGCACAGATGCTGGAGTCCAACATGTTGGGTTCTGTCTTCAGCACCTTAAAGATCCGAGCACCATGGCACATGGCTATAATCTCAGCACTTGAGAGGTAGAGGCAGGAGGGCCAGGAGTTCAAGGTCATCTTTGGCCACTTAGTGTGTTTAAAGGTAGCCTGGGCTACGTGAGGCCCCATTTCCAAAACCAAAACAAATATGCAAGCTAACTGCCCAAGGTGTGGTGGCATAGGCAATGATCCTTACAGGAGAGGAGAAAAGAGAAATCATCGCAGGTTAGCTGAGCCATAAAAACGTGGCCCTGAGAACTGCCCAATCGGAGCTAAGAGCAGCCCAGATGGAACATATAAAGTAGGAAGTAATAACTCGGGGTTATCAATAGGAAAGTAGATTCTGACAGCATGGAGGGTGGCCAGCTGCCCAGCTATTGTGCTGCTTAAGGCATATTGTAAATATAAAGGCTGTGAGTGTGTTTTTCATCTGGGAACTCAATAACCAAAGGTGGGGTAGAAATCCTGGGCTGGGATATTAAATATTATCTACTACAATCCTATGGTCTGGGAGTCAGAGGCAGTTTCTCCGGGATTAGCTACAAAGAGAATTCAAAGCCAGCCTGGACTGCATGAGACTGTCTTAAACAAAACCAAGCTCGCTCATTCTCTTCTGACCTCTGAGAACACTGGACACACACATTGAACACATGTATTCATGTAGACAGAAAACCTTTACATAAAAATAAAATTCATAGCTGGGCGTGGCGTGGTGGTGCATGCAGAAGCAGGGGGATCTCTGTGAGCTCAAGTTCAGTCTGGTCTACATAATGAGTTCTAGGACAGCCAGGGCTATGTAGTGAATCCCATATTAAAAAAAAAAAAAGATAAATAAATAAAAATAAAATTCATTGGTGGGGTTTCAGAGTCTAGATGACAGTTAAATTATAGGAGATCTGGAAGGCTTTTAGAATATCTTATGTAGCCAGGCTGCTATTTGTGGGTTTCTTCTTCTTCTACTTTTTTTTTTTGAATTATTTATTTATTTTATGTATATGATTACACTATAGCTATCTCCAGACACTCCAGAAGAGGGCATCAGATCTCACTACAGATGGTTGTGAGCCACCATGTGGTTGCTGGGAATTGAACTCAGGACCTCTGGAAGAGCAATCATTGCTCTTAACCTCTGAGCCATCTCTCCAGCGCCATTCTTTTTCTGACCCTTTATCTCACCCCTACCCTCAGTTTCACCCCCTAAAACTAGATAGGAAAAAACTAGGTTACAGGGGAAAGAGAAATTAGGAAAATCCCTGAATCTAATTCCTTTCTTTTTGTTTCTTCTTTGACCTCAGCTACTATCAAACTGCAACCAACCTCCTTAAACAACCAACAATAATCAACTGACTTGCTGGAGAGATGGCTTAGCAGTTCAGAGCACCAACTGCTCTTCCAAAGGTCCTGAGTTCAAATCCCAGAAATCACATGGTGGCTCACAACCATCCTAACAAGATCTGACTCCCTCTTCTGGAGTGTCTGAAGACAGCTACAGTGTACTTACATAGAATAAATAAATAAATCTTTTTTAAAAAAAAAAAANAGAAAAAAAAAAAAAAACCAACCCCCAGGATAAGGGAAAAAATGCCAGGGACAGAGGCTACGACAACAAGCTGTTTAGACTCTTCTGCAGTCATGACGCCCTCTTCTTTCGTGGACAGAGAGAGCTATACAGAAAAAACATATCAAATAAAAAAAAAAAAAAAAAAAAAAAAAAAAAAAAAACAACCAACTCCCAGAGTCCTTGAACTTATATACCCTCTGAGAAGTTCCCAGAACATCACGCAATTGCAGAAACTGTCTGAAGCTAGCTAAGCCATGCTTCTGCCAGAGCACGAGACAAATCACGTCAGCTGCTGCATACAATCTGAAGCAGCCCCCTAATCCCATACCTGGAATGAAAACAAAACCACACTCATAATATTTCTGTGTTTGTTTTTTAAAGAAAGCAAATCCCAGAATTTTCAAAACTGTCACTACATTTCTCCACTTCTGTTTTAAGCCATTAATTGTGCTGTGTGAAGCAGGAAATTATAACCAGTGACATTTTCAATGAAATAAGTGCTTTTTGGGTCAGTGGCCAGGGTGTTCAGTAGACCTCTTCTCCTCAATTCTAATCTTTATCAGTTTTGATGGTGTCCACAGCTTTCCACTTCCTGTGGAAATATAAAGATGTCCATGTCTCCAACACAAACCTTCCTCTGGCTTCTGCTCTGAGGTTAACGCGTCCTTACATAGGCTGACTTAACTCCACAGCTCTTTCTATAACCCAGTGTCTCTCAGCTGCTGTTGTTCCTTTCTCGTTAACATTCAGAAAATTTGAAGTTAGCGGAGCACTGTGGAGTCTATCTGTTTGTTTTTGTTATGTTTTCTCTTTGTGTTATAAGCCTTTCCTTTGAGATGTGATAGGATCATTCTACAACTGCTTGTCCTGTGTTTGGACAATTGGCGAAGCCTGGAGTTGTATTTGATGACACATATAACACTTGTCCCAGGAGCACCTACCACTTCACCCTTACTGCATCATGGACTATCTCTAGGATTGCAGGAATATAATCTGAGTACCCCCACTGTTGTAAAAAGTTCCCTCCCCCAGGAATTTATGGGTATGTCAATCACACAAGGCCTTAACTTTCCTATCATACCTTCCAGTCCCACATAGTTAACCCATTCATACTTAGTTCTATCTGAGATAACTTTCCAGTTCCTAGAAACTGGGCATAAACCTTTTGAAACGATCATTCTAAATTCCAGAATTTTTGTGAAATGGTAGTTACATCAGCTCCTGTGTCCACCTGGTCTTATATTTCAATACCATTTACTTTTGATTTTAATTTTGATTTCTGATCATTGACCACTGTTTTCCAGTAATTCCAAACCCTCCTGTTCTTTCCACGGGAGAGGCTTTGCCTTTGATGCAGCGAAACAGTAAGGATGAGCAATCCCATCAGCTCCAATAAGCTGCATCTCTGTTTTTACAAAGACCATAACTTTTATTTCTCCTTTGAAATCTTTATTTCTAATTCCTGGATGCCTGATGAATCCTTGTGAAGTCAATTCATTACTTCCCAAGACCATCCTTACTGTCCCTGAGGACAAAGGACCATAAACTCTAGTAGTTATGTTATAGAAAGTTGAGGGATAAAGTAAGATGTTTACCTGTGGCCACCTCTAGAGCCACACTGCCTGCAGTAGTGTGCATTAAATCTCCAAGTAGAGGTTTTTCAGTCTGCATGTTACTCCTTGGCAGAAATGGCTTATAATTTTTGTTGTGGGGACCTGAGTCAGGTCACCAAGGCTATTTCCCAACAGTAAGAAATTACCTTGAGGGCTGGCGAGATGGATTAGCTGGTAAGAGCACTGACTGCTCTTCTGAAGGTCCTGAGTTCAAATCCCAGCAACCACATGGTTGCTCACAACCACCCATAATGAGATCTGATGCCCTCTTCTGACATGTCTGAAGACAGCTACAGTGTACTTATGTATAATAATAAATAAATTTTAAAAAAAAAGAAATTACCTTGAATATCTCTTTTAGACCTACACTCTTTAGTCCAGTGGCAATCGTTGGCATATCCCACAGCACCTGCACATCCCTGGAAGCCTAGGCCCTTCTTTCTGGTTTATATTTAGAACAACCATTGCCCTACAGATGTCTTGTTCACAATTTTGTTGCAAATGATCATATTCCCCACAATTAAAGCTATGGGCATTTTGAGATCTAAGGCCTTTAGCATCTTGATCATAGTCTCTTTGCAAATGACCATATTCCCACAACTGAAACACCAGGCATTTTGATATCAAAGACCTCCAGCTGTAGCATGACCTGTTCTATTAGCTTGATACATGTTAGAACAAATATTGGTAGCATCCCTTTCCATTCATCCATAGGTGCTGCTAGCATCTTTAATGCTTAATAACCATTTTCAAATGTCAAGATCTCTATCAACACCTGCCTTTCATGAGGGTCTGATACAACTTTGTTCACTGCTGTGACTAATCTTTATTAAAAAACAAAACAAAACTAGTGAAGATTTTAATGAAGTAGACCTTTTCCCAGGATCTTCAACTTTGTCCCAAGCTCTTAAAGCCACTAAGCTACATTGTTCTATAGTAGCATCATCAAATCATATCTGTTCTACCGTCCTTCATCCAGCTGATCTTTTACTATAGCCGTTCCTCTTGCACTATTTTGCTGTTCAATTTTCATGGCTTCTTCCATCCACCATATTAACTATTACAACTGTGGGCCAGCCTCTAGTATAGCTGTTACCAATCCCTTCTCATCTTGGAGAATAATAATCCTGGTTTGAGTAGCCCAGTTATTTAAAATTTGTTTCACTTAAGGCGAGTGCATCACATATGAAATCATGGAACTTTAAAATGCCTTCAACCTATCGTTTCTTTAGGATGCCATCCTATCTCATCATAACCTTGTTCCACACCATCGGCAGGCATATTCTCTATGACTACTAGGAAAGCTGATGGTAACCTTGCAACCCCAGGCTGCCACTCCTCTACCTGGTGGTGCGGTTGGTTCCAGATTAACCCTTTCTTTCTATATGGACCGTTTTTTCACTAGATTGCCCTCCTGGTTTTTCAGCTTTTCTCTGACATGACTGCCCTGCAGCACAGTTTAACCACCTCTTTCCTCCTTTGGGAAACTCACATTCTCTTGCTCAGTCACTGGGACTGAGCTTTTTTTATTCTCTACTTTCCATTGCTCCTTGCTTCCCAAATGTTTCCACCTTCATCCACAACATTTCCAGTTGCACAGCTAACTCCGCAAACTTTTCAGAAAAGAAAGAGAAGAGCAACCCTTTCTCTTTCCCCATTTCAGGCATTTTGTGTTGCTCAGACCCCTCCATGTCCATCCTCAATTTTACCAACTGCTCAGCCATTCTTGAAACAGAATATATGAAGAAAAAGGGAAAACATAAAATCTCCTGTGGGAGTAAAGGAGGGGATATCCCAGGGGTAGCATTTTGGAGTGGGGGGAATCCATTCCTTTGTCACCTGTCATTTCCTCCATGGCATTTAAAATCAAATTTCCAATTTTTTTTCTTTATTGCGATTCACATTTGGTAGCACTCTTAGTCTGTCCTTGCTACTTTGTGGGCTCTTCTTTTCCCACCCTTTATCTCCTCTGGCTTCACCCCCTAATGCAAGATAGGAAAAAAAAACAAGGTTAGAAGGGAGAGAGGAATCTGGAAAATATCTGAATCTAATGTCTTTCCTTTTGTTTCCTCTTTGACCTCTGTTACGAACAAACCACAACCAACTTCCCTAAAAAACCAACAACCATCAGCGGACTCTCAGGGCCTTGGCATTTATATACTATCTGAAATGTTCCCAGAAATCCAAACATCACAAATTGCAGAAATTATCTGTAGGTAGGAAATCATGCTTCTGATCGAGGACAAGACAAATCATAGTCAGCTGCTGTGGACAGTCAGAAGCAGCCCTCATCCTGTGGACAGTCAGAAGCAGCCC
>NC_034604.1:31030691-31051640 GCF_900095145.1 Mus pahari | reverse complement strand
GCAGCCCGCATCCTGTGGACAGTCAGTCAGAAACAGCCCGCATCCTGTGGACAGTCAGAAGCAGCCCTCATCCTGTGGACAGTCAGAAGCAGCCCCGCATCCTGAGGACAGTCAGAAGCAGCCCCGCATCCTGGGATTCAAATAAAAGCGCACTCTTGGGATATTTCCATGTTTTGTTGTTGTTGTTTGTTGTTCTTTTGTTTGGTTTGGTTTGGGTTTGGGTTGTTTTTTTTGAGACAGGGTTTCTCTGTATAGCTCTGACTGTCCTGGAACACACTCTGTAGACCAGGCTGGCCTTGAACTCAGACATCTGCCTACCTCTGCCTCCCAAGTGGTGGGATTAAAGGAATGTACCACCACTGCTCAGCCTTAATTGTAATTTTTAAAAAATGATATTATCAGCTGGGCAGTGGTGGTGCACCCATTTAATTCTAACACTCAGAAGGCAGAGGCAGGCAGATCTTTGAGTTCAAGGACAGCCTGGTCTACAGAGGGAGTTGCAGCACAGCCAGAGCTACACAGAAAAACCCCTCTCAACAAGACAAAAAATAAAACAAGGTGTTATCTATGACAGCATGTGATGGAACTTTTCTTTGTATTTATTAGGTTATTTTTGTTTTGTTTTGTTTTGTTTTTACAGTGGCAGGGATCAAATGCAGAGTTTCAAGAAAGCTAGGCAAGGGATGGTAAGATGGCTCAGTGGGTAAGAGCACCTGACTGCTCTTCCGAAGGTCCAGAGTTCAAATCCCAGCAACCACATGGAGGCTCATAACCATCCATAACAAGATCTGATGCCCTCTTCTGGAGTGTCTGAAGACAGCTACAGTGTACTTACATATAATAAATAAATAAATATTTTTTAAAAAAAGAAAAAAAGAAAAGAAAGCTAGGCAAGTGTTGTACCGAGTCACATCCCCAGCTCTAATGAAGTTTAAATTAAATTTGGGTTGAGTCAGGGTTTTCTAAGTAGCCCCAGGTCGGCTTTGAACTCTGTCTGTAGCCCAAGTTACCCTTGAATTGCTTGTGATCCTCTAGTCTCAGACTCCTGAGTGCTGAGACTGCCACACTCCACATCCTATTGTTGTTGCTGTTTTAGTGACAGAATCTCTCTACATAGCCTTGATTACCCTGACTCACTGTGTAGACCAGTAGAGGCTGGCCTTAAACTCACAGAGATTCATTCACCACCTCTGCCTCTCAAGTACTGGGGCCAAAAGCATGTGCCACCACACCCAGCCCTATTAATATTATTAAATAAACAAATGTCTTTAAATTTGTCTTTTAATATCTAATGTAAATTGTGTGTGTGAGCACAAGTGTTCAAGTATATATGAGCATGAACACATGTTCTTCTCTGGTAGTCAAATCCAGAGCCTTGCACAATCGCAGCATAACCTATATCACTAAATAGGCTATACCACCAGTCTAATGTGGCAGATGCTGATGGATAGAGCCCCACCAAGACTCTTCGGGGGTTCTCAACATTTTTTTTAAGAATGTCTTTTATTTATTTATTTATTTATTTATTTATTTATTTATTTATTTATTATATGTGTGTACACTGTACCTGTCTTCAGACACTCCAGGAGAAGGCATCGGATTTTTGTTACGGATGGTTGTGAGCCACCATGTGGTTACTGGGATTTGAACTCAGGACCTTTGGAAGAGCAGTCGGTGTTCTTAACCACTGAGCCATTTCACCAGCCCCTCAGCATTTTTTTTTTTTTAAGATTTTATTTATTTACTATATGTAAGTACACTGTAGCTATCTTCAGGCACATCAGAAGAGGGCATCAGATCTCATTACGGATGGTTGTGAGCCACCATGTGGTTGCTGGGATTTGACCTCAGGACCTTCAAATGAGCAGTTGGTTGCTCTTACCCACTGAGCCATCTCTCCAGTTCCCGGTTCTCAGCATTCTTAAGCACCTAAAAGAATATTAAGAATGATGAAGTTAAGCCAGGCATGGTGGCACACGCCTTTAATCCCAGCACTCGGGAGGCAGAGGCAGGTGGATCTCTGAGGCCAGCCTGGTCTACAGAGTGAGTTCCAGGGAATGCAGGACTATACAGAGAAACTGTCTCAAAATAATAATAATAATAATAATAATAATAATAATAATAATAATAATAATAAAACAATTAATTATTATTATTAATTAATAATAATAAAGAAGTTGACACCAATGGTTCTGCGAATCCATGAAGGACAAAAACCCTGGAGTGGACACAGAGAATGTATGAATCCATAGAGGTCAACAGTGGCCAAAAGGGGGACTACTAGAGTTTTTCTTTAAAGAGGGTACCAGAGCCCTGAAATCTGGGTGGGCAGGATTCAGAAGGAAGGAGTGAAGCAGAAGAAGGTCACAGGCTTTCAGATAGGGCTCCTGGTGAAGGGTCCTAGGAGTCCCTGCTTCCCTCTGCTGCCCCCATGAGGATGCAAGTATATGGGTGTGGCCCCAAGTGCAAGCCAGATTCCCCCACACATGGAACTGAAAACTCCCCACCCCCACCCATGAGAAGGACTTGGGCCTTAAAATTATCGTCACCAAGGCCCTGCAGCAGACAATACAGAGGGGACATTATGCACTGAGAAAGAGGCCCTTGTTGTTGGCGTAATCAAGACAGCGGTGCTCTGTTCTGAGCAGGCCAGGGGCTGTTCATGTGCCTCAGGCCAGACCCCTCACACCCAGAATCATGCATTCACCCAAACGCACACACAGGCTCACTCACCCTGGAATAGGCCTTGAGCACTGGTTGAGTCATTTAGCACGTAGGAGTCCGACAAGTACCAAGGTTTCCACCTTCACCCTGGGTCAGAATTCACCCTCTCTTACTGGCTGGGTCCCTAGCACAGGCTTTACCACCTGCAGAACCCTGATGGAGAGCAAAAGACAAAAGACAGCCATATTGAGAACACAGGGGGCAAACACCCTGCATGCTCCCACCCGGCCCCTCCTGGCTGGGATCACGGGGTACTGAAACCAGCAGCCGCCTAGGCTGGGCCAGACGGGCATGGACCCACAGAAGGACACAAAGGCTGCCTTGTTGCTTTGCCAAACACTCCCATCTCTGGAGTGGGAGGGGGGGCAGACCTGAGCAACTAGCACCCCTATCCCTAGCTCCAAAGCTGGACCTGGAGCAAGACTGGACTTTAACCTGTTAGGCCAGTGCCAGGTGTGTTAGAAGGCTTGGTAGGGGACACCCCAACCTGTTAATAAAACCTGTTAAAGGAGAGCTCCCAGGCACAGAAGAGCCCTAGACCCTGCTTTCTCTAAGACAGGCGCACTTTCCTTTCTTTCCAGCTGCATAGGAAGTTCCTCTTGCCTGGAAGTCCTCTTGCTCTTGTCTAAAGGCATCTCCCTTGGAAAGCCTTCCTGGCCCTCAGCAAGGAAATGGCTTGTGTATATGTGTGCTTGCTCGTCAACTGGGAGCTCCAGACACCCCCAGGAGATTGGATGGGAGTCATCAAGGTTGCCAGCACAAGTCACACACAGGACAAGACAGTCACCAGTCATCTCTTCCCTGGGGAGAGTTAAGAACTACCCAGAGGGGCTGAAGAGATGGCTCAGTGGTTAAGAGCACTGACTGCTCTTCTGAAGGTCCGGAGTTCAAATCCCAACAACCACATGGTGGCTCACAACCATCCGTAATGAGATCTGATGCCCTCTTCTGGTGTGTCTGAAGATAGCTACAGTGTACTTAGATATAATAATTAATAAATAAATAAATAAATAAATAAATAAGAACTGCCCAGAGAGGCTCAGGGAGTTCCTGCCTCTCTGTACTTGTTGCAGAGTTTCTTTTTTTTTTTTTTTTAGGTTTTTCGAGACAGGGTTTCTCTGTGTAGCCCTGGCTGTCCTGGAACTCGCTTTGTAGACCAGGCTGGCCTCGAACTCAGAAATCCGCCTGTTGCAGAGTTTCTATTGTCTCTGTGTACCTGTAGCTCTGGGAAGCTGGGAGGGAGGGGCTGTGGGTGCCAGGACTCAGGGCTTTCTAAGACCCACTTTTTTTTTTTTTTCTACTTACAGCCCATTTTCTCTGGTTAGTTTCTCTGGCTTCTGCCCATTGCTTCCAAACCACAGATCAGATCCCAACCAGTAGAGACAGATTTGATGGATTTGTTGACATCTTCAGCCAGGAGAAAGGACTGTCCTCATGCTTAAAACAGGCTTTTGGACAGACCCCTTCCACTACAAATTCCATGGCCATTAGCTGTGGTCCAAAAAGAAGTCATAACCATGCCCAGGCCTTTTACTGGTTGTCTTTGCATGTCTTAAGAAAAGTCAGTCCCACAGAACCGTTGGGAACTGATAGTTCTGGTATAACACACTCTGGGCCTCAGGGGCCCTCGCACTTGGCTAGGAGAGTATATCAAAGGTTCAGAGATCTGGATGTGGTGTCAGCACGGACCTGTAATCTCAGCACTTGGGAGGGAAAGGCATGAACTACATACACAGGACCAAGCCTCAAAGAAATACAAAGATCAGCGAGATGGCTGGGAGGCCTTGCTGCCAAGCCTGACCTCCTGGGTTGGATCCTGGGATTCGCGTGGTAGAAAGAGAAAAGCAGCTCATCTTCCCTCCATGGGTGTGCTTGGCACATGTGTGCCCCTCCCCCAAGCCCAGCAATAATAACCAAATGCATAAGAAAATTAAGGAAGGAAAAACAAACCAAAACAACATAAAAAAGGATGGTTGGGAGTGTAGATCGAAGGTCCTTAGGACCTTCTGAGGTCTCTGTCTCTCCAGAGCCAGTTTATCTCTATGCTGATGCACTCAGAACTGTGCCCTTGTGAAGGAGAACCTCCTCGGAAGAAGCAGGGGCTCTCACCCCATGGTAGGGAGGTATGTGCGTGCACATGTAGGTGGGTGTGTGCACATGTAACTATGTATGTGCACATGTAGCTGGGTATGTGCACATGTAGCTGGGTGTGTGCACATGTCGGTAGGTGTGTGCACATGTAACTATGTGCACATGTAGCTGGGTGTGTGTACATATACCTGGGTGTGTGCACATGTAACTAAGTGTGTGCACATGTAGCTGTCAGGGACATCACTGAAGGTTCTATTCAGGCAGCTTCTGTCTGGAAGGGAACTCAGGGATCCTGTTTGGATTGAAGCTGTGCGTACAACTACTCCTTCTGCTTGTATTTTTAAATCAGGTTACTAAACTGAGCTTGGGGGGGGGGTGCTTGTCTATAATTCCAGGCTGAGGCAGAATGACCTTTAGTTCTAGGACAGAATATCTTGAAGAAAAAAAAAAAGTCAGAATATAAGTAGTTCATTTGGTGGAGTGATTCCTTACCTGGCTTACACCAGACATTGGTGGTGCACGCCTTTAATCTCAGCACTTGGAAGGCAGAGGCAGGTGAATGTCTGAGTTCAAGGCCAGCCTGGTCTACAGAGCAAGTTCCAGGATGGCCAGGGCTATGCTGAAAAATAAATAAATAAACTATGTCACGGCTTAGATCCTCTATAGAGTGAGCTTGGGGTCAGCCACCCTAGGCTACATGAGACCTTGAATTTTAAAAAGAAAAAGAAAATAGATCCCAGCATGGTCCCACCCAAGAATTTTATGAGTGTTTTTCCTGTTGTATATTTTGTCTTGTGGACAATACACAATTGTCTGGTATCCTCCTAATAGCACAGAGGTCAAGACATTTATGGCAGCCTGCAACCCCATCGTGCCATCTATCCAGGCCCCGGGCTGAGAGACACAGGTAGTTTGCAGGTGGCAGCCAGCCTCCTAAGGGTCCTGCCCAAAGTCCCCAGCCTTCACATCTGTGGGCTGCTATCCAAAACAGACACCCTCCTTCTTCCCAGGCCACTGCACCCTGTTGTGGCTAGATTTAAAAAAACAAAAACAAAAACAAAAACAAAAAAACCATGTTTCATAACTGAAGAGCTGTCTTCCAGAAATGCCTGTCATCGTGCCCTGCTCCTCCTCAGGGGACCCTTGCAGCCCTCACTGGAGAAGCTGGGTGTGTCATCCTAGTTTACTTCTCTTCTGGGTCTCTTCCAGATTGGACATTTCCTATTCCTCCATTACTCATCCACCACTGTGCATCACACACACACACACACACACACACACGCACACACATGTGCCCATACACACACACACACATGCACACACATGTGCCCATACACACACATATGCACACACATGTACCCATACACACACACATGCACACACATGTGCCCATACACACACACACACATGCACAAACATGTACCCATCCACACATACACACATGCACACACATGTGCCCATACACACACACACACACATGCACCCATACACACACACACACACACACACACACACACACACACTTGTAGAAAGGGAAAGAAGGGAATTACAAGAAAGAACTAATAAATAGCAAGATCTGGGATTCTGTCCCCAACTCTAGGAAGCAACTTTTGTTTGGGTTTTGATGTGTTTTCCAACAAGTCTCTCTGGCCTAGAATGTGCTCTTCAGCCCAGGCAAACGTCTAACTCAAGTCGCCATGATTCACCCTGGGGATTAAAATGCTGGGATGTAGGTGTGTACCACCATGTTTAACCCATGTCTTTGAATTACAAGTTACCCCTTCACCAGAAAGAGCAGAGCCTCTAACTTTAGACTCCAAAGACCAGTAACACTGTGGTGCACAGGATCCCCACCCCAAGATCTCCCCACAGGACTCTCACTCCCCTGCCTCTGGAGATGCTCTCCCTTCCTGACACCCTTCACAGAGAGATGGAAATTAATCTCCTTTGGAATGAATAGATTTTGATAACCCCCTCCCCAGGTAGTTAAGGCAGCCTTTTGAGGAACAGCATGGCTCACGGACCTTGAGATCCCACACATACAGCTGTTTCTGATGGCCCTGGACACCTCCAGTCCCCCTAAATCAACTGTGACAGAGTGACCTGGACAGCTGCCCAGCCTTCCTCAGGCTCCACTGGTGCCCCTGGCAGGCGCCTTCCAGGTCAGGGGGCGCAGGCTGCGAGGAAGCAAGCGGGTGACTTCATCCTGGCTGACTCATCAGAGTGACTGCAGGGGGACCTCAAGGGGAGGCGCCAGCAGTCTTTTTCAGCACAGACCTTCGGGGGCTCATCACTCTCTCCCTGCACCCCTAGGGCTTCCCCAGTCCAAATTAAACCTCTACTCGGCAGCATCATCCAAAAAAATTCACATAGACTGCCTTTTGGCACAACACTGTTCCCAGAGTTTTGAGGTCCTGTCCCCAAACCCCCTCAAACCAGTCAGGCAAAAGACACCAGCCACATAAGCATTGACTCAGTGTCTCTACCTGAAAAACAGTAGCCCTTGCTCCCCTGGTACTGGGTGAACCTGACAGATGTGACACAGTCTTGGAAAGTGCCAGGCCTGGAATGTTGGTCATCCGGCCCCATGTCCCAGGGTTGAGCTCACTCTTAGTTTGAGGCTGCAGTGCCTTAAAGATAGCAACTTCAGCCACAGCTCCACTGGGCCACATCCAGTGCCTTTAGGATCAGATCGCCAGGGTGGCTGCTCTCCCCCTCGTCTGACCTAAGGAACTGTTTCCCACATACACTCTATTTTGTTTTTGTTAGTTTAGGTGGGGTTTTGTTGTTATTTGTTTTGCTCTATTTATTTTTAGGGACCCTTGAAGATGGCTCAGTGACCGAGACCATGTACTGTTGTTTCAGAGAACCTGAGTTCAGTTCCCAGAACCTATGTCAGGCAGCTTATATCTGTCTGTACCTCCAGATCAGGGGATTCAATATTCTCTTCTGGCCTCCAAGGGCACCTACACATATACATGCACATGCTCATACACATACATGCCACACATACCCATATGCACACAATTAAAATGGTCTTAATCAATTAATTAATATTTTTTAAACAAGGTCTTACTACTTAGCCTGGAACTCCATATGTTGAACTGGTTAGACTTAAAGGCTTAGAAATCCACCTAACAGTCGGGCACATGATTTTCATCCCACGACTCAGGAGGCAGAGGCAGGTGTATCTCGAGGTTCAAGGCCAACTTGGTCTACACAGTGAGCTCCAGAACATCCAGAGCTACACAGAGAGATTCCATCTTGAAAACAAACGAACAAACAAATAAAAACTCCTTTTATCTTTCCCTCCCAAGTGCGGGAATTAAAGGTGTATACCATCGTGACCTACTAAAAATCTTAGTTCTAAGATTTATTTTTATTATTTTTCTTTAAAAATATTTTTATTTTATGTGTATGAATGCTGCCAGCATGTATGTATGTATACCAAGTGCATGCCTGGTGCTCTTTGGGGTCAAAAGAGAGTGCGGGATCTTCTGGAACCAGAGTCACAGATGCTTGTGAGCTGCCGTGTGCAGGCTGATAATTGAACCTGCCAGAGCAGCCAGTGTTCCTAACCACCCATATTTTTTTAATTTTATGTATCCCATGATGTGAGTGCAGGTGCCCAAGGGGGCCAAAAGCACTGGGTGTCGTGAAGCTGGAACTGTGAGTGGTTGTAAGCCACTAAGCATGAGTGATCAGGGCTCAAGAAAGAACAAGAAACAAATCTTTACACACTGAGCCATCTCTCCGGGACCCTTTTTGTTTGTTTTCGAGACAGGGTTTTTCTGTGTAGCCATGGCTGTCCTGGAACTCACTCTGTAGACCAGGCTGGCCTCAAACTCAGAAATCTGCCTGCCTTTGCCTCCCAAGTGCTGGGATTAAAGGTGTGCACCACCACCGCTCTGCTCCCTTTTTATTTTATTATTTATTTGTGTGTTTGTGCAGATGTGTATGCACCATGGCACACCCATGTGGAAATCAGAGGGCAGAGCTGAGGAGTTGCCTCTCTGCCCTCGCCATCTACTGTTTGCCTTTTGAGAGAGAGTCTTGCTAGGTAGACCGGACTGTCCTAGAAGTCTGCCTGCCTCTGTGTTGGGTGCACTGGAATTAAAATTAAAGGTGTACACAACCATACCTTGCTATGTTTTATCTTTTTTTTTTTTCCAAGACAAGTTTTCTGTGTAGCCCCAGCTGTCCTGAAACTTGCTTTGTAAACCAGGCTGGCCTTGAACTCACAGACATCCACCTGCCTCTGCCTCCCATGCTGGGATTAAAGGTCTGCACTATCATTCCTGGCGTGGCTTATTTTAACATTTTAAAATGCTTATTGATTGATTGATTGATTGGAAGGGGCATATGCTCCATGGTGAAATCCTGTCTCAAAACCAAAAACAAAACAAACAAACAAACAAACAACAAAAAGCTGGGCGCACGTCTTTAATCCCAGCACTCAGGAGGCAGAGGCAGGCAGATTTCTGAGTTTGAGGCCAGCCTGGTCTACAGAGTGAGTTCCAGGACAGCCAGGGCTACACAGAGAAACCCTGTCTCAAAAAATTCAAAAATAATAAAAATAAAAAGATAAAAATAAAAGAATCACTGTCAAAACCAAGAGGGCTGGAGGGATTCTGTGGCTGAGAGCACTCACTGCAGCCATCCATTGGACAGCACACAAGGTGCCCGATGGAGGAGCTAGAGAAAGGACCCAAGGAGCTGAAGGGGTCTGCAACCCTCTAGGAGGAACAACAATATGAACTAACCAGTACCCCCAGAGCTCCCTGGGACAAAGCCACCAACCAAAGAAAACACATGGAGAGACTCATGGCTCTAGCTGCATATGTAGCAGAGGATGGCCTAGTCACTCATCAATGGGAGGCCCTTGGTCCTGTGAAGGTTCTATGCCCCAGTATAGGTTAATGCCAGGGCCAGGAAGTGGGAGTGGGTGGGTTGGGGAGCAGAGTGAAGGGGGAAAGGATAGGTGATTTTCAGAGAGGAAAATAGGAAAGAGGATAACATTTGAAATGTAAATTTAAAAAAAAAATCTAAAAAAAAAAAAAAAAGCCGGGTGTGGTGGCGCACGCCTTTAATCCCAGCACTCAGGAGGCAGAGGCAGGCGAATTTCTGAGTTTGAGGCCAGACTTATTTACAGAGTGAGCTCTAGGACAGCCAGGGCTACACAGAGAAACCCTGTCTTGAAAGAACCAAAAAAAAAAAAAAAAAGAAAGAAAAAAAAGAGTTTGCATTCCTTACTGTACAGCAGACCCAGAAAGCACTTAGTAAATGTCGTCATCATCATCATCATCATCATCATCATCACCCAAAAGTTGTCTCTCCCACCCTCAGTTCACACAGGCCTAAACAGGAATTGTTGCTGCCTCCACCTTCCAATTTTGAGGATTACAGAAGAGTACCACCATACCCGGCTCAAACCTCTCTTCTCTCAGACAATAAATAAGGATAACTCTACCTCATGGGAGACAGCCTACACATATATCAGCTGATAAAGGAGTGAATGCCTACGTCTGCTTATCTGTACACACACGTGTGTGCATATGTTACTGAGTACGTACACAGTGTTAACATGCATTTGTCCACATGAGACATCTTTGATGTACCTGGATATATTGGATGTGTGCATCTGAGTGCTACATGTGTACTTGGGTGTAATATACACAAGAATGGATAGAGAGGTATGTATACATTGTATTATAGCAAGTTTTAACATGGCTTGCATGTTGGAGCATGGGAACGTATGGGCCCACATGAACCTGGGTGAATGTGACTAAGCGTGGGTAACTGTGTAGGAGCCAGAGCTTAGGCGGTACCCTCTGCTGCCTAATGCCCAAGCAGGAGCGGAGAAGTCATGTCAGACAGCCATCAGACTCAATTAGACTGCCACCTCTTCCAAATGCAACCTGAACATCCTTGTACCCAAAGCTCTACCTCCGTGTACCTCACCAGTAAAAGCCACTGTTTTAGGGAAGACTCTCCTGCATTCTGACTATATTCCCTGAGTGACCTTTCAGAAACCAGCAGTCCCCCTTACTCAGCTCGGTTTCCTAGCCACACATTGGTCTTAAGTCCCCGCCCAGCAAACTTCAAGCTGCTCTTCCAAGGGAGGACAGCAGAAACCACATTTCTTTTTTAAAAAAAAAAAAAAAAAACCTTTTTTAAAGATTTGTTTATTTATTTTATATATAAATACACTGTAGCTATCTTCAGACACCCCAGAAGAGGGCATCAGATCTTATTATGGATGGTTGTGAACCACCATATGGTTGCTAGGATTTGAACTCAGGGCCTTTGGAAGAACAGTCAGTGTCGGTGCTCTTAATCTCTGAGCCATCTCTCCAGCCCCCAGAAACCACATTTCTAGCAGACTGTCCTTGTCCCACATGCTCGCCATCGCCACGGTCTTTCTTGACCTTTGGTCAGGGAGCAAAGGAGTAAGCAGTGGGCTTCCTGCCTACTGGCATCAAGCCTTACGCTCAGCAAAGCTGCAAAAATGCATGGATGTAGGAGGGAAAGCCCTAAAGAACTAACCCAGTCAGTACACCAGGGGCCCTGCAGCTCCACGCTGGAGTTAGGAAGGGTAATAATCAACCTGAGGGTGAGAGATACCTAGGAACTAGGATTTGGGGTATGGACACCAGGAACGAAGCTGCCCCCAGAGGACTGGCTTACCACTTTTCCACACCACTCTACCCTGCCCAGTGTCTGAAGCACCAACCCGAGTTCTAGTTCTGTAGGCAACAATGATAACACTTGGATTAGCCAGGCAGAGACCAAGTTTCCTGACTCTCCGTGTTCTGCCCCCACTGAAACCATGAAATATTTTTCCATGGAGTTAAGTGAACATTGATGCCATTTATATTTTTTCAACAGAAAAAAATTCAAGGCAGTGATAGTTTAGGTCACATGCCACCAAACCCCATTTATTGTGGTGTGTGCACGCGTGCTTGCTTGTGCGTGCGCAAGCACACACACACACACACACACACACACACACACACACGCCTGATGGAGGTCAGAGGTCCATCTTGTTGTCTTCCACTACAGCTCTCAACCAAGCCTTGCTTCCCCCCCACACACACACACACCTTTTCCTTGAGACACAGTCTCACTGGGTTGCCCCAGCTGGTTTAGAACTCACTATGTAGACCAAACTGGCCTTGAATTTACAGAAATATGCCCCAGGTTTCCAAGTTTGGGAAAGGTTCATGTGAGCCACCGTTGTCCTAAGCCTGGTTCTTTATGTGAGTGCTAGGATCCAACCCAAAGCCCTCATTCTTGCCCAATAAGCATTTTTCATACTAAATCATCTATCACTGACCCTGAAGGCACACACATAGCCTTTTTTTTTCTCTCTCTCTCTCTTTTGGTAGCACTAAGATTTATTAGGATATATCTTACCACAGGTGCTAAGGTTTGCCCCTGGGGCTCTTGATGTACAAAGCCCAGACATTCTGCCAGTTCCTGAGCAAGGACACCAATAGCCAACAGCTAGGTGGATGGTGGAGACTAGTTCATCATGTCTGCCTCACACGATGAAAGGCAACAACTGCATTTGGTCCACCTGAAGCTTGAGTGTGGACTGCATCAACTTTGGCCTCCATGTTTGTGTCATGTGTCAACAGAGAAGGGAATTTTAGTTAGGCCCCAAAAAGGTTTCATACTGCTTGGCCATCTTCTTCAGTGTCTCCTGAGCCCATACTTTTCGCCATTGGGTCCTTAGCGAAAGGAGGCATCCTGGACTGTCTGTTTGCTCAGTTGTCTGATTTGTTCGGGGTGTGCTTGATCCAGGAACCTTTGATCTCCTGAGTACTTGCTGCATGCCTCTCAAGGTGAGCACTAGGACCAACCAAGGGCCGACCCCATAGCTGCAGGCTGGCAAGCCCAGTGGTCTGAGAACTCTGGGTGGAAGCTGGTGGAAGCTCAGGGGAATGTGGAAAGAGTCCCAGGAGCCCTCCTGATGTGTGATGGGCCTGGGACTCTTCCAGGGGTTGGGGGGGAGGGGGACCAGGACAGGGTTTTTCTGTGTAACCCTGGTTGTCCTGGAACTCACTCTGTAGACCTGGCTGGCCTCGAACTTGAACTCGGAGATCAACCTGCCTCTGCCTCCTGAGTTTGTTTTCGTTTTTTTTTTTTTTAAGATTTATTTATTTTATGTATATGAGTACACCATAGCTGTTTTCAGACACACCAGAAGAGGACATCCCATTACAGATGGTTGTGAGCCACCATGTGGTTGCTGGTAATTGAACTCAGGACCTCTGGAAGAGCAGTCAGTGCTCTAAACCACTGAGCCATCTCTCCAGCCCTCCTGAGTTTTGGGATTAAAGGTGGGTTCACATCCGGCACCTGGGACTCAGCAGTCTTTTTTTTTTTTTTCTGGTTTTTCTTTTTCGAGACAGGGTTTCTCTGTGTAGCTCTGGCTGTCCTGGAATTCACTTTGTAGACCAGGCTGGCCTTGAACTCAGAAATCCTCCTGCCTCTGCCTCCTGAATGCTGGGATTAAAGACGTGCACCACCACGCCCAGCAGGACTTAGGGAGTCTTAAAGCAGAAGCTGCTCTGAGATTTGGCTACCATTAAATAAGTGGTCCTAAATGGAAAAAAGATCTGAGTTCCAGACACATTAACAATTAAGTCAGGGATGGAACAGAAAGGACAAGCGTTTCCCACCTCCACTCCCACCTCCCTGAACCAAACAGGCGCAAGGATATTAAAAGACTCACTCCCTTGAGCCAAACTTGAGTGGAAGCAACCCGAAGGGTTTCCGGAGATTGGACAGGGGCAGGCTGACCAGTAGGAAGGTGTGAAGACAAAGGCTGACCTGGGCCAGGCCTTCAGCAAGCAGCTTGCCAGGGCTGGGTGCCAGCTCTTTGCTCCAAACCAAGTTCCTGCCGAGCGTGCTTAATGCAGCAGCCATGACATTACTGCCATCAGAGGTAAAAACAGGAACCTGGCCATTTTGATGAGGGACACCAGAGTGCTGGAGGGAGACTGGCAGGGTTGGGTTCTGATTGCAGTTTCTAAACTACCAAAAGCTCAAGGCAGAATGTCCTCAAACGAGGGTTCCTGACAAGAAAGCTGTCCCCCACACAACCGACCTGGAAAAGTGGGGAAACTGAGGTCGCAGGTGTTGACACTAGCCGGATCTGGGAAAGGAATAACTAAGCACCGAGGAATGTCCAGGTGGGAGCGCCAGCCTGGGAGAGACTGAGACCTAGCAGGCCGCAGTGACCCATGCCAAAGGGCTCTGCACACTTGGCCCCAGCCCTCACCGCCCTCAGGAGGGCGCTTGCACTGCGTCTCGTGCTTCAAGCAGCGACAGGGTTAAGCTTCCTCACGGTACTTGCCGCAGTAAGTGGAAAGGAAAGAAGTGTCAACTCCGTTCTCACCACAGCGGGGCTGTCGGATGGCACCTCCCCCCGCCCCGCACACCCCGCCCGGCCTGCTTCCCCGCCCTCCCCTCGGAACGCGCGCGCACACACCTCCCACCGCTTTGCCCAAATTATTTTCGATCCCGGGAGACTCCGGATGCCAGACGCGCTCGGCGGCGGCGGCCGTGCCTGATTCATTGCGCCAAAGCTGCAGATGCGACCTCCCGCCTGCGCCCTGTGCCCCGGCCCGCGCTGGGCTGAGCGCGCGCCTTAGAGAGATAGAAGGGGGGGGCAATTTGTAGGCGCTTTCCCCTCCCCACAAAAGGCGGGCCCCGCTCCCCCCCCCAAGGGGCCAGGTCCCCTGTCTCCAGCTCCCCGGGCTGCGCTAATTAGCTTCCTCCGGGGGCGCCACGCGGCGTGAGGGGCGGCAATTTCCCGGCTGGGCTGCGGGGGAAGCGCTCCTGCCGCCTGGGAAGGTGAAATGGGAAACTCGATTCAAAGAGACCTCCCCCACCCCTCCCGCCAAGCTCCGTAGAAAACGGGTTTGAAATTCCTCCTCTTTTTTTTTTTTTTTTTTATTTATAGTGCACGGTCACCATGGCAACCGCGGAGGAGGTCACGGTAGCTGGGCCCCCGCGCGTCACCCCGCGCCTCGCCGGCTGCAGGCGCCGGGATTGCGGCCTCCCAGGCGCCGTGGCCCGCGTGGACTCAGCTCCGAGCTCTCCGCCCCCGCTCCGTCCTGCCTACAGCTCAGGCCCCTCCACAGGACTCTACCGAGTCCCAACTGGGAATGTCGCACCTGGGCGCCAGTGAGCGCAGCTATGTTGTTCCCCCCCCCCCCAGTCCCCCGCCGCCCACTCCCCGCTTTGGCACGCGGGACTGCGCCATGTAACACGTGCCTATAACCAACCTAGGGAACATGTGCCGCTCTTGCCGAGGGGCTCTCCGCACTTAACGGATGCTCTGGGGAATCGACCTATATTTGGTGCACAACTCCACAGGCTTTGCCAAGAAGAGACCTTCCGTAACTAAAAAGGCCAGTTCTGGTGTCAGAGCCTAGGCCTGTCTAGCTGACTTAGGGTCCCAGCCTCTCTGTGCCTCAGCTTGCTCATCAGCAAAATGGACCTGTAAGGTTTAAGTACTTTCGAAGTACGTTTAATTGTTTAACACAGTGTTTGCCAACTGGTCCCCAAAAAATCTGTCCTTGGGGTCACTTGTTTTCCAGGCTGGAAAAAGCTAAGGCAAAGGTCCCGATTAGGACAGCGCGCTCAGCTTGAAGGCTGAGAGGGAATTCTGAGAGTTCTCCAACACCCCTTGCCTAGGCGCATAAGCGGCAGGTGAGGGGACCCGTGCTGGCAGCATAGAGCCCCGGCCTGCCTTGAGCATTGCGAGCCAGGCCGAGCCGTGGACGCTCGCCACATCCGCACCCGGAACCCTGGAAACGCGCCCCCCGTGGCGTCTCTTCCCGCCCACTCGCTCCAGCACCAATTGCAACAGGCCGGCCTGCCCTCCGTGGCAGGACTGGGGCCGCACCTGCCCCACCGGATGACGGCCGGGAGCCGGGCGGTGCCCCCCACCGCGCACACTTCCTCCCGGACCCCTGCGCCCGGTCGAACGCACTGGGGGAGGGGACCGGGTCACCCCGGTCCCACCAGCTTCCCACAGTTTAAGCTGCCCGCAGCCGGGGAGGCAGGAAGTCTCAGAGCCGGGGCGTGGAGGCGGGGTGGGGGCAGGAAGTTGGGGGTGACTCTCCCATAGACCCCAGACGGGCCCCGGCGTGGGAGCGCGTTGGGCGGGCGCGTAGGGATTAAGGGCGCCCCCTCCTCTGAAGCCCTAGGCCATGTGACTCTGGCTGGAGCGCCCTGCAGGGTGAGGGCGAAGGCCGCTACCTCTGGCGACCCCCAGCAGCGCGCACGAGGAGGGAGGGGCCGCCTTTGTCTACTTTGCCGCAGAGGCAGCCCCCCCACAACCCCTCCCCCTGCGCCCCGTCGGCCCTGCACAGCCCGGGTTTTCCATCCGGCCTGGCTCGGCTCGGCAGCTGTCAGGGGACCGAGCTGACCTTCGCGAGCAGGGAGTTTCAATTAGCTGCAGATCAGATAAGCGGGCGGGCCCGTCTCTCTGGGCACCGCGGGGGCGCAGCCCCGCCCCCGCCACGCCGCGCCAAACGCGCTCCAGATGGGAACAAAGATGAGGACGCAGCTCCACCTGCCTCCCGGGGGAGGAGAGGGGAGAGGAGGCCCCGCTGGGAGAAGCTTCCCACCCGAGGCAGGGTTGCACGCTCTCTCCTGCCGATCTGGGATCCTGGGTCGGGCCAGGTCAGTGCTTTCTGGCCGAGATGATCTTTGCGGCTCCTCTCGCCTCCTCAACTGACCTCATCTCCAGTTGGGCATTGTGCCCTCTCTTCCCCGGAAGGAACATTTTGCCATCTCTGATCTCATGCAGAGGTTCTCTGTGTGGCTGGGAGAATGAGTCGAAGGCCAACAACGAAAAGAAACTGAGGCACAAATGTGCAGAAGTGGTTGGGACTTTTTTTGGTCGGTTGGTTGCTTTGTCGAGATAGGGTTTCTTTGTGTAGCCTTGGCTGTCTTAGGACTCGACTCGCTCTGTAGATCAGGCTGGCCTCCATCTCAGGGAGATCTGCCTGCTTCTGCTTCCGGAGGGTTGGGATTAAGGGTGTGTGCGCCGCCTCCACCCATAGCAGTTGGGATTTCTTGATCCATGTCACACTTAAGCACACAGCATCTCATGTTTATTGAGTACCTACTAAATGTCTTGACACTGTTTAAACTCCATGGGCACTAAGGGAACTCTTGTATAGCTTCACAAAGCTTTCGTTCTAGTTCAAGGAAACACCATAATCAAATAACGTTGAACACAATCGCTGGAGAGCCAAGACTGTCTTCAGGGAGGGTACAAACTGCTGTTGTAGTCAGGGAAGACCTCTCAGAGGACCTCACATCCAAACTGAGGCCTGAAAGACCTGGGAAAAGCCATCTAGCAAAGGAGAAGGTATAGCATTCTGGTTGGAGGCGCATTTAAAGCAACGTCCCCAAGGCTGGAAAAGAAAGTATGGCCATAGGCCCGAAGTGGATTCTTGACAAATCTCCCCTCCCCTGACCCCCAGCCCCTGCTCGCTCAGGTCCCACTCATTCCAGCCATATTTAGTTCATACATGTGTGTACATTGTCACTGTCTTCAGGCCCAGCAGAAGACTGCACTGGATGCCCATGACAGATGATTGTGAGCTACCATGTGGTTGCTGGGAGTTGAACCCAGGATGACTGGAAGAGCAGTTGGTGCTCTTAACTGCTCTCCAGCCCAATTCTTGACAGATCTTAAATTCAGAGATCCTTCTGCTTCTGCCTCCCGAATCCTGGAATTAAAGGCCTGTGCCACCACACCTACCACTGGCTTAGATTTTTAAAAGGTCCTTCTGGCATCTGTATTTATCAGAAAGAAGGAAAAAAAAAAAAAGTAAACCTTTTTGGCTGAGAGGAGAGGGAGATGATGGGGTAGAGGTCTGAGGAGAAAGAGGCTGCTGGCTTTGTGATCATTTGACAGGTGAGTTGGATTCAAGGTAAGACAAACTGAACAGGACAGAATGTAGGCTGGCCCTGGGGAGGATGGAGAATCTTCTCAGATTAGAAGCTGAGGATACAGCTATACTAGGGCTCCATTCCTGGTACGTGACTAAGCTAGCATTTTAATCGGTTCCCTCAAGGGTTTCAAAAGAAAGGGAAACCTGGCACGTTGTTCAGTTAATAGAACGCTTGACTAGGATGCACAAAGACCTGTGTAAATGAGATGTAGTAGCACACGCCCAGCGTTCTTTAATCCCAGCACACAGGAGCTAGAGGCAGGAGGATCAAGTTCAAGGTCATCCTTAGCTACAGAGCTCATCAGAGCTACATAAGATTCTGTCTCAGAGGGGAAAAAGAAAAAAAGAAATGGTTGGCCATCAAGAGCGTCACTGTTGGGTATAATAAATATGATGCAACATTTGAGAGGTGTTTAGTAAGCCTTTTCCTGAGGATACTCAGCAACACACACACACACACCTTCTCACCCCTCACAGGAAACTGACAACAGACCGACGTATGGATACCACAAAGATCCAATTTAGTGCAAAAGTTAGTTTTATTGGAGTTACTGACAGGACTGGAAGTGACTCAAAGCACAGCTGGATCACCAAAGGCCTCTCCAGCATGGGTAAGACATTATGAAGGCATGGAACTTGGAGCACACTATACAACCTGTAGGCAATTTAATGGTACACGCCTTGAATCCTAGCTCTCTAGAGGCAGAGGCAGGCAAATCTCTTGAGTTTGAGGCCTGCCCCACCTGCCTGGTCTTCGAAATAAGTTCAGGGCTACACAGAGACCCTGTCTTGAAAAACAAATAAAGAAAAAACAACAACAACAAAACAAAAAACCAGCTCATCAGCAGCTCAACAGGTTGGAGAGAGTCCTTTCCTCGTTCCTCAGTTGGTCTGAACCTCTTCTTGGGAGATGGATGTGTTTCTATTTCTTCTAGGTGGCTGGGCTCCTCTGAGTGACAATAAGCAAGTTTTACCATTTATATATTCTTGGAGAGGGAGGGAGCCTATTGAATCTGGTCTGTTTCAGTAACTTCCTGAGCTATGTTGAGTTGCTTACTTCCTCTCATAATGAATTTCCTTGTAAGATGGAATGTCTCAACCTGGGGAATATACTGCTGCAGACAAGATGATCTTAGGCCTGGAGAGATGGTGGGAGGGATGATGGGTCAGCAGTTGAAAGCACTGTCTATTTTTCCAGAGGACCCAAGTTTGATTCCCAGCACCCACCTGGCAGCTCACAACCATCTATAAATTCTATTTCCAAGGGATCTGATATCCTCTTCTGGCCTCGGGCATCAACCATTTACTTGGTGTGTGGACATACATGAAGGTAAAACGCACAGAGAGAGAAAGTAATAGTACTAATAATGATGCAAAAAAACTGATCATAAGGTAGCTAGCATTCATGGGTCATCATTTATAGATGCACTCAGGAGAACTCTAGAGGCTGGGACACAAGGATCAGGAGTTCAAGGCCATCCTTAGCTACCTTAGGAGTTCAAGAACAGCCTGGGCTACATTAAGATCTTATCCTAGAAAACAAAACCAACAAAAATCTTAAGATGCTCATAAATTTTGGCTCGTCCTCTAAGAGTTTCCCACCCATCCCTACAGATTGTCTCTGCCCCAGAATTTTCCCAGTGCACCACCTGACCCCTCCATGCTGCTAAGACCCTTTTTTACTTGGTTGGGAGCAGAAAGCCCTTAACTCCCTCTCCCATTGGCATTGCCTCCATCTTTGCAAGGTAAAGGTCAGCCAGAAGGGACTGCCCAGTCTACAGAGCATGTTCTCTAAACTGTCTGCTGGGATCCTCATGCATGACACTATTCTGAGACAGAGAGAAGCTCTGGGTGGTCTCTGTAGGAGTCTGTCCTTATTCCTCTTTTCCCAAAAGGGAGGAGTGAGCCTCTCTTGGGCAGAGCTGGGAGCATAGAAAAAAGTGACCCCAGGCCCTACCCACCATTGGGCAGAAGCCTGAAACTCAACAGCTACCACTGTTGGGTATGACATTTTGTCCTCTGGGAGCTCCCAGAAAAGGACGAGATCAAGGAAAGAAAGCAGGAGTGTGTGTGTGTGTGTGTGTGTGTGTGTGTGTGTGTGTGTGTGTGTGTGTGCAGTTACATGTGCACAGTGCTCATGTACCCTAGAGGATATAGACTACAGTTATAATTGATATTTACTTATAGTTCAGAGATAAAATGCTTGCCTGGCATATGTGAGATGAGACCTCCTTAAGTTTGATTCTCAGCATTTAAAATAAACAGGCCACAGAGATGGCTCATTGGTTGAGAACACTTGTTGTTCTTGCAGTAACCTGTGTTCAGTTCCCATGGCAGTAACTCCAGTTCCAGAACATCTGACGCTCTCTTTTGATGCCCAAGAGCATGAGATGCACACATGGTACATGTGCATACATGCAGGCAAAACACTCATACACATGTCATAAAAGTCAGTCAATCTGTTTTTTTTTTTTTTTTAAGATTTATTTATTTTATTTATTTGAATACACTGTAACTGTCTTCAGCCACACCAGAAGTGGGCATTGGATCCCATTACAGATGGTTGTGGGTCACTTTGTGGTTGCTGGGAATTGAACTCAGGATCTCTGGAAGAGCCAAGCCATCTCTCCAGCCCCAAAGAAGAGGACTCTGGTTCATTCTCCAGCACCCACTTGACAGCTAGCAACCATTTGTACCTCCAGGTCCAAAGGATCTGACTCCCTCTTCTGGCCTCTGTGGGTACTGCACTCCTCTTGTGCATAGACACATGCAGGCAAAACACTCATACCCATAAATTTTTTAAAATATTCTAAGAAAAACAGTCATTAACTAATCCAGATTTTTAGTCTCATTTATTCCAGAGGCAGGAAGATGACAAGTCCAAGCCTGAGCTGCAGATGGAGTTCGAGGCTATCCTCAGTAACGTAGTCTTAAAAGGAGAGGGTTGAGTATAAGGTGTAATGGTAAAGCCCTTGCTTAGCATGTGGAAGACCCTGACTTTAATCCTTAGTACTGGGGGTGGGAGAGAAGGGAGATATGGAATCCAGGTCCAGGCAGGTGCCCTGGTCTACTCTACAAGAACTTTGTCTTTAGCCGGGCAGTGGTGGCACACACCTTTAATCCCAGCACTTGGGAGGCAGAGGCAGGC
>NC_034604.1:31026519-31030600 GCF_900095145.1 Mus pahari | reverse complement strand
AAAAAAAAAAAAGAAAAAGAAAAAGAAAAAGAAAAAGAAAAAGAAAAAGAAAAAGAAAAAGAAAAAGAAAAAGAAAAAGAAAAACCCTTTTTGTTTTTCTTAATTTATGATCAAATAAACAGAAGGAGGACACAACGATTAAGTGGTGGTGCTGGGAATCAAACCCAGGTCTGACAGAGGCCAGGACAGAAGAATTTAGCCAGTCTGCAATCTGCTTCACACAGCATCAGATGTCTCTGAAAGGTCCTCAAGGCTCTGCAGATAGAGGAGCCCATTGCCCTCTCTACTTGCAGAGCAGCCTGAATCAAGGGCAGGCAATTCACCTACATTCCAGGAGCAGAGCCTGGGGCTGTAGCAGTAGGTGCCATGGCTGTGATAACCTGTCCACACAGCATCCCTGATGCCTCTGCACACATCCACATCTCCCCTTGGCTTCTGGACCTCCTGCAGCTCAGAACACTTCAGAGCTGTTGACTAGAATAGAAAATTTCTATTTTGCATAACACTTGTATCTGCTTTTTGTGTTGCTCACATGACATCAAAATGCACAGAGCCCTGGCTCCCTACTTCTTGGCCTCCCTACTCATCCACCTGCTGACCTCCAGCATGAGCTGGAGGTTCTTGTGAACTTTTGGGATTGGGGGAGGGGGACCAGAGGGCTCTTGCCAGTCTCCCATCTGCCCCGCCCCCCCATTCCATCTTGAGATGGCTGAGGCAGTGAGAGAGATTAGGGAGCCAGCAAGCAAGCATCCCCAAAACAATGCGTGCATACAGCCAGTTCAAGAGAAATGTTTGGGGCCTAACCAGACAAAGGGTAAGAAGGGAAAAGAGGCATTTGCTGCAGGTGTCACCATTGTGGTCTTAGCTGTCCTCTCAAAATGAGTTGGTGTCTCCCCACCTCCCACCTATAGCACCCTCTGAGAGGCCAGCCTGGCCTGGGAGAAGAGGAGACGCCATCCCTCCTGGTGGTGAGTGGTAGCAAAGTCTAGAGAGGAGGAAGCTGGTCAGGCAATGGTGGTACATTCCCTTCATCCCAGCACTCTCCAGGACAGCCAGGGCTACACAGAGAAACCCTGTCTGGGCACGGACCTCCTGAAACACGCTGACATATGGTAACTGTAGAAGTAGGCATCCATGTGATTGGCTGATGAGCTGTAGCTCAAGTGGGTTGTCAGAAGCCCATAGTCTATTCTGTCTGGACCCAGGATCTTTGCTATGTTTGTCTTGTAGACTGATTGGAGTCTGGCCGGCCTTGAGGTATGGACTGAGCCTGGCAGAGGCCATCTTGCTGCCCACTCCGGGTAGAGATTTTTGACTTGAGCACCTAGTAGATATCTTAGGGAAATTAGAGATCCACAGCCCCAGGACGGAGAGTTCACCTGCAGTCACCGATGAACAGGAGACTTCATGGGTGGCTCTGCATTTGCCCTGTGGTGGGTGACATAGAACACTTGACCACTTGACTTCTTGGCAGATGCCACTCCATCAGCACCAGCCTGGGCAGCTTCCTAGAGGATGGAACATAGATGCTAGGCTTCAAGGGGTGGGAAAAGAAAGTGGTGGGTGAGCAGCAACTTAGGCACAGTGGGCAGGAGCCTCCAGTGTGGTAAGGACAACGTGGGAGAGACAAGAAAGGCATCAAGGGCTGGATGGTGCCAGGTCTAGGAGGCAGTGTCTTGCCAGATAGAAAGGGATGGGTAAGGAAGATGAAGGACTGCCTAGTTCCTCCATGACATCCTCCCTCCTGGCCTATGAGAAGCCCCCTTTGCCCAGAGCAAACCCAGGAGTAGCTCCCTTGGCTGCCAAATGCAGCTCTCCGGAAACCTGCTGGCCTGGTGTAGGTCCATGGCATGTACACACACTGCCTCATGTGCAAAGGAATGGCCAGGAGCCCAGGAACTCAGTCCTAAAACTCACATGACCCCCAAGTCTTGGGGTGGGGTCTTCTCCTAATTAATTAATTGATTGATTAATTAATTAATTTGGTTTTCTGTGTAGCCCTGGCTGTCCTGGAACTTACTCTGTAGACCAGGCTGGCCTCAAACTCAGAAATCCACCTGCCTCTGCCTCCCAAGTGCTTGGATTAAAGGCACCACCACTGCCCCAGCAACCTGAATTTATAATCTCTTTAATCCTCCATTTCCTCACCTCAAAATGGGAACACAGGATGGAGAGATGGCCAAGTGGTTAAGTGCTGGCTGCTCTCGAAAAGTCTTGAGTTCAGTTCTAGCACCCACATGGTGGTTCACGACAACCATAGCTCCAGTTCCAGGGGCTTTGGTACTCTCTTCTGACTGCCATGGGTATCAGGCACGAAGATGGTGCACATACATTCAAGTTAAAACATTTTTACACAGCTGGGCAGTGGTGGTGCATGCCTTTAATCCCAGCAGTTGGGAGGCAGAGGCAGGCGGATTTCTGGGTTTGAGGCCAGCCTGGTCTACCTAGTGAGTTCCAAAAAACAAACAAACAAAACAAAAACAACAAAAACCACATTTTTACACATACAATGAGGTACACATTCATACAATCAAAATCTTCATGCACAAAAACTTTTTAATGGAAAAAACTGGGGCACTATCAAGATTTTTAGCTTTATGTGAGAAGGTAAAGGACTTAATTTAATCACTATTTATGGCCTCCATATGCTCAGCCTTGTTTGAGGCATTAAGGTTTTAGCAGTTATTCACGGACATATATGTAAATGGTTTCATATTATGGCTGACAATGCAGCAACAGGTTGATGTAACACAGTAACTGGAAGTAAGTGATTTTGGATGATGTGGTCCAGGATCTGGTGGAGGAAGATGCTCCAGAGAGCAGAAAGAGTATGTGCAAAGGCCCTGAGGCAGGAACCTCAGTGACTGCGGGGGTGGGGGGTGGGGGGTGGGGTGGTGGTGAAGTTGGAGGGTCTAGAACAGGGGGGACATGGAGGATAGAGGCACGGCAGAGAGAGGTACAAGGGGGTGCTCAGGTCCTTGGGAATGGTGAGGCTTGAATTCTAATCACTATAAAACCCCCATTGGAGGTTTTCAATAGGCATATTGATCTACACAGCAACTGCTCTGTAAAGGCTTACTGTTATCATTATTAATATGACGCTTAGAGAGGAATAGCAATTTGTCCGAGATCAGAGTCCTGTCCCACAGCCCATTCTTCTCTGCCTTCCTTTCCCCCTAAGGAGCCATGTGGATCAGCCCCAAGCCGGCTGCGAGGAGGTGAGGACAGCTTCTCTTCCCTCCTTCCCCCTCCTTCCCTCCGGCCATTTCCCGTGCTCCGGGCGCCCGCGCCCCAATTAGCCAGCGAGGCTGACTGCCTCGGCTCCGAATGACAGACACCTCCTGTCACCCCCTGACGGGCGAGGAGATTAACTCAGAGAGGCGCCGGCTGGAAGGGACGACAGGGAAGGGAGGAAGGGGGAGGGAATGACCAGCCTCCCCCTACCAAGGGCGCTTTGTAAGGAAGGGGTGTGGGCTAAGGAGATCCGGTCCTCTAAGAAGAGCTCCTGCAGGCTGGGAAGGGCCACCCCACTCTCCTGATTGGGTGCTCCAAGCTACAGCCACCACACTGCCTCAACTTCCATTTCTCTCTTCTCCCAGGGCGGGGACCTTGACGTTTCACTGCCCAGACCTCAGCTCCATGCACCATAAGTATCTGTGAGCTGGGGGACTGGTGAGATGGCTCAGTGGTTAAGAGCACCTACTGCTCTTCCAAAGGTCCTGAGTTCAAATCCCAGAAACCACATGGTGGCTCACAACCATCCACAACAAAAATCTGATGCCCTCTTCTGGAGTGTCTGGAGACAGCTACAGTGTACTTACATATAATAAATAAATAAATAAATCTTTTTAAAAAAAAAAGTATCTGTGAGCTTTGAGCAGGGTGTGGTGGGTGACACCTGTAATGTAGGTAGGAAGACCAAGAGTTAAATGTTAGGCCAGGCATGGTGGCGCACGCCTTTAATCCCAGCACTTGGAGGCAGAGGCAGGCAGATTTCTGAGTTCGAGGTCAGCCTGGTCTACAAAGTGAGTTCCAGGACAGCCAGAGCTATACAGAGAAACCCTGTCTCGAAAAACCAAAA
>NC_034604.1:31018782-31026489 GCF_900095145.1 Mus pahari | reverse complement strand
TACATAGGGAATTTGAGTCCAGCCATAGGGAATTTGAGTCCAGCCTGGGCTATGAGGTCCTACCACAAACAAACAAAATCTGTATATTGTCTGTAGTGAGCATTTTTTACACAGACACATCTACTTTTTTTTTTTTTTTTTTGGTTTTTCCAGACAGGGTTTCTCTTGTATATAATCTTCCTAAGTCTTCTGAGTGTTGGGACAGAGAGCAAATTCAGCAAAGCAGTAGTAGGCATAGACACGGAGTGTCAGGCTTGTGTGAGACGTTCCAGGTGACTCTCTGAGAGTGTAGCCCAGAGAGAAGGAAGGAGCAGAGGGCAGTGAGCTTCCTGGAGGAGGCCTGACAAGCTGCCCTCCCACACCCATGTCCGGCTGGTCAGGGAAGGATGAGCGAAAGTCAGTCCACTTCCAGGCAGAGATTCACGGATAAAGACCTAGAGGGAGAACTGGGCAAGGCCTGTACTATCTTGGCAGATCCTCAGACTGCAAATGCAGAACTCCAACACACAGAGCTCAAACAAAATGCCAACCAACTGGGTTACTCCAAGACTCGATAATGTTTCTTAAGGTACTGCAGATGCAATCCCTAAAGCCTTAGGCAAGTGTGCTACCCACTGATCCACACCAGCCCAAGGGCAGCTTTCTTTGCTTGTTGGACAGCGCTCTTCCAAGGTGCTGATGGTGAATCCTGATGTGTTGGCTCAAGCCCCTAATGGGAGCATGAGTTGGGCAGAGTCCAATGGATGAGAATTTCAAGGACATCCTTGGCTGTGTATCAAGTTTGTGGCCAGCCTGTGTAGCATGAGATCCTGTCTGGAAAAAAAATCAATCAATCAATCAATCAATCAAGGCAGTGGTCCCCAAAATCCCCAACTGCTAAATCAGAGGACTCCCTCAATTAAAGCCTTTGGATTCAGCCTGATTGGCTAGTCCCAAGTCACATGTCTATTTCAGAACCAATCAATGTGGCCCAGAATCAGAGGTAGGAAGAATCCCCTAGAGCCTAAGACAGCTGGGGTGAGGAAAGTCCCTTTTCTGGAACTTCCCTTCATAGTTCCAAAGTAGATTATAATTCCACATGAAGCCGGGCATGGTGGCACACGTCTTTAATCCCAGCACTCGGGAGGCAGAGGCAGGCGGATTTCTGAGTTCAAGGCCAGCCTGGTCTACAAAGTGAATTCCAGGACAACCAGGTCTATACAGAGAAACCCTGTCTCGAAAAAAACAAAATAATAATAATAATAATAATAATTCCACATGAGATGGGCTGTGTTCTCCTCCCCCGAAAGTGATGACACATGGAAGTGAGAGCTGGATATGGGCATGCCAGGAGTCTCAGTCCATATGGGTGTGTATGTAAGCCTATGTATATGTGTGTAAATGCATGTATGCATGCATGCATGTATGATATCTGCATGTATGATTATGTACATACATGTGGAGGTACTCAGTATCTATCAGTGACAACCTACCTCAGTCTCATGGCCACCAAACCCTGGACCTTGCATGACTCTTCCACCAGCCAGCTGAGGATCACATACTACCTCTCAGAGCTCAGCTGTTAGACAACATCCAGAGCATAGCTCTAGAAGGGGATGCTGTAGGAAAGCTCCCAAGTTGCAAAGTGTGGTGAGGGGTCCTTGGATGTCTCCATGGGCCCACCTGATGCTGTCATCCACTTTCAGCCTTAGTTGAACTCTTTCCTCTCCATTTGTGTAATTTACAGCATTACCAGCCCTGACTGGAGCCCAAGAAGGCCAGTCTTCCAAGAGGAAGACCATGGCCAAGGGCACCCCACCTGTTAACCAGGATTTAGGTATGGATGTCAGTTTTAGGAAGCAAAGCAATTGGGGCCAGCTCCAGGATATGGGATCAGCTTGCAGGCCCACCCAATGATGAGCTAATGATGTTGAGTTGGGCCTCGCCAGGACAGCAGAGACCTTTCTGACACTCTGCAGCTCCTTAGCATTTGGATCAAGTACTTGTAATTAAAAAAAAAAAAAAAAAAAAAAAAAAAAATAATAATTAAAAAAAGAAAAAAAAAAAAAAAAAAAAAAAAGACAGATATTTAAATTCTGTGTTAGCTGGGTGGACTTAAGGCTTGCTCTCTCCAGCCTCAGCATTCCCATCTGTGAAATAGGGATAATGCAAGGAAGGCCGGCCAGACTTCAAAAAGTGTACCACAGAGATGACATAGTGCACAGCAGGTGCTGGCCATGTTCCTGAAGCAGCAGTTCCTCTATAAAGAGGCAGTTGGTGTTATAATTTTTCAAGCTCTGAGCCTACCCCTCAGCCTGCAGTTCTAGGTGGCCCTTTTTGGACCTCAGTTTCTCCATTTGTCCTTCCAGCTTTCACACTCACAGAGTGGGTGACTAGGATGATCTCACTGAAGGGAGGACCCCTCCCACATGGGTCAGTCCATGGGGGGGCAGGCGACAGTGCCCAACCAACATTTTCACCAGGCTGGGCAGGCAGCGCCAAGCAGGCGGGAGCTGGTCAGGTTTTTAATTGAACGCGATGCAAATGAAATGTAAATACCATGCAAATAAGCTCTTGCCAGGAGGTGCTGGGCTGGGAGCTCAGGGAGCAGGGAGGGGACTGCCGAGCAGGGATCCCTTCTTCGGGGGGTGGGGTCTCTTTCCTTTGACCGTCCACCCTCCCACCTCCAGTGCTGACCACCCAGCCTGGTCATTTCAGAAGGCAACAGAAATACTTTGTCCCCCTACAGCTCTCTCTAGACTCACTCCCTAACCCCAATTCTCTTGGTGATCGTAGGGTGCTCTAGGGAGAAGCAAGGGACCTCGTGTGTAGGATGAGGTTGACACAGTCACACACAGTCATACAGAAAGACACACCAATAAAACAGAGACAAGTATGCGGAAACATTCCCTCCTCAGACCCTGCAACCTCGAGGCCCACTTGGACACGGACAGTCATACATAAATATACTCAAGCGCACATTTAGTCACACATACAGTGACAAACCCCGTCACAGAGGCAAGTATGTACGCACACACTGCTATGTCGTGAGGACTGCAAACGGAAGTCCCTGTGCTGGCTGGAGGGAGCTGGGTGTGGGGGTGTAGGAGAGACACCCTGTGTGGTCAGAGCCCGGTGGCCAGACAGCCAGTAGGGGGATTTTCAGGGTGGCCTGGGCTCTTTGCCCAGCCCCCATCCCAAACCCCAGAACTCACAGCCCTGAGATCCCAGGTGCTAGATGTGGAGTCGCTCTATGTCCCCACAGCCCCTACTTCTGAGACAGCCATCTTTTAGGGAAGGCTGGCCCAGGATGACAGAGTCACCTTCCCAAGGGCTAAGGGATGTGGTGTAGGGGAAGTGGGGTCTAGGGGTGGGGATAAGCAGTATGGCAAACGCTATTCACCCTTCACATCTGAGGGTGGTCCCATCCCCCTTTCCGAGGTGACTCACGCCCTACATTTAACTCTCATTAGCGCTTCTGAGCCCAGCTGAAGGGACAACCGCCAACTTCCCCCAGTAGACAGGGAGCTCTGGGTGGGCCGCCCTCGCAGCCTCAGTTTCCCCCTAGGGGCCTGGCCCAGGGACAAGAACTGCGTGGGAAGCAGTGCTCACAGTCTCTTTGGCCTTGGCAAGGGCTGTCCTCCAACCCAAGGAATGAGGCACTGGGTGTGGCCTCTTCCAGGAACCACCCTCCCCAGACCCTTCCGGATGCGTTGCAGCTTCTTACAGCCCTAGCCTAGAGCTTGGCCCAGAGGACAGGACGGGAAGAAGAGGAGGAGGTGACGGCAGCGGCAGTCTCAGGGGGCCGAAGTTACTGGGGATCTCGCCGCCAGTGCTTCTCCAACACCCCGCTGTGTGCAGGCCGGGAAAGGGTGGACTGAGACTGGCCAAGAATCCATGGGAGTCCCGGCCTCAGTGGCTCCCAGTGTCCCCGGCACCATGCGAGAGCCCCGGCCACCTCGGGAGGCCCAGTTGCGCTCGCCTCGTCGCCGCCCTCCCCCTCCACGGTTCTGTGGGAAGGAGGCAGCTGGGGCGGGGGTGGCCGCGGGAGCGTCTTGCCCGTGTGATCGTGCCGAGCGGGGAACTCGAGGCCATGTGGGAAAGACATTAGTGCCGGCCGCCCTGCCAGCCAGGAATGCGCCCCCCGCTCCGCAGTCGCCGCCTGCCTGGCCCAGAAACGGTGACTCACACGCTCCGCGTTCCCACCCCCTCGGCGCGCACCCTGAACAACCCACCAAGGGCCTGGCCAGCGCGCTCAGCCTCCCTGCCTCCGAGCCTCGGCTGCTTGCGGGCCCGCAACCTGCCTCGCCCAGCTTCCACTGGGCCAGGGTCGGGAAATCAGGAGCCACAAAGTTCTTCCAGGGCGTCCTGAGACGCACACGCCTCCCCCTCCACACAGGCTTGCCTGTTCTGGGCTTGCTCAGAATAGCCACCCCTTGGGGACTTATTACCCAGGGCTGCCTCTCTCACTGCGGAAACATTCACCTCGGGATCCCCATATTCAGCACAAGGCCAAGAACACGGGGCAGATTAATAATAACCAGGAGGCCATGCAACATCTTGAGGCAGGAAACAGAACCTTTGTGTGGGAGGAGTGTCCCAGGACCACCTACCTCAGCCTCATAAAGCATGATGACTTGTGGACCCTTACTCCCTTGTTCTAGCCTAGCTTTGATCAACCCGAAGTAACCATTCCCTGTAGCTCGAACTGAAGCCTATCGTAGAAGGCTTTGGTCCTCAGCTAGGAGCCAGCTGCTACTACAAGCAATCAAGGCTATTTAACAAACTATGTGGCCCTACTCCAGGCTAGCTCAAGACAAGAATGTATGATGCATGTATGTATGTATGTATGTATGTATGTATGTATGTATGACTTTTATAACCCAGGCTAGCCTGCAACTAGCAGAGAATATCCTTGAATTTCTTGATCTTTTTGCCTCCACCTCCAGAGTGCTGGGATTGCAGGCTAAGCTTGTATTCAAGTGCCGGGGACTCAGTGCAGGGTTTCCCAGTCCCTGCTAACATACACTCTCCCAACTAAGCTGCATCTCAGGTCCCTTATTTTGTTTTTCAGATGGGCCGACTTGGAATTCCATGGCCCTCCCCGGTGTTTGGGGGACCGCGTTGTTCTCTTCTCTTTCACAGATGAAGAAACACGGGGACTCTAGGAAGAGACAGACCCTTGGGTCCATGTTCAGGGCTGTGACCACCCATGCCCCCTGTCTGTAGACTGGATACAGGAGCATCCTGTTTCCCCACCTGCTCGACCTGTGAGACCAAATTGGGTTCCAGTAGACAGCCCTTTGCCTCAGCTGTCCCCCTCAGAAGCCCTCTCCTAGCCACCACCCAAGGCCACCTCTCATAACTTTTAATAAGAGGTAATAGCACCGAGCAGCAGGCATCAGCTTCATTTTTAATTATCTAATTTACATGTAATCTTCCCCACCAATGTGATGCAGTTTATTAATGTTTCACCTAAGAGCACCCTTTCACGGTCTAAAAATGCATTCACGAAACGACTGGGCATCGGTTCCCCAGGAAGAATGATCTGGTTCAGAGTGGATTCCAGCTGGGGCCTCGGGCCACAGCGTCCAGCAACCAACAGTTCTTAACCCTAGAATAACTGATGAACAAATACCCCAGAATTCTTTCAGAACGTGTCTCTTCCCCGCCAGCTGCCTCCAGAAATCTAGATCACGCTGCCATGTTTATGTTGCTTGAATCTTTGTACCTACTTCTTTTTCATTCCTCCCCCTCTTCCTCCTCTTCATCCTCCTCCCACTACCACTCCTCCCCTTTCCCCCTCCTTTTTCTTTCCTCCCCCTCTTCTTCCTCTTCTGCTTTCCCTCCTCCTCTTCCTCTTTTTTTTTTTTTTGTTGTTGTTGTTGTTGTTGTTTTTGGTTTTTCGAGACAGGGTTTCTCTGTGTATCCTTGGCTATCCTGGAACTCACTCTGTAGACCAGGCTGGCCTCGAACTCAGAAATCCGCCTGCCTCTGCCTCCCAAGTGCTGGGATTAAAGGCGTGCGCCACCACTGCCCAGCCCTCTTCTAATTTTTTAAGTCGGGGTTTTTACTATGTAGACCAGACTCACAGAGATCCCCCTGCCTCTGCTTCCTGAGGGTGAGGAATCCAGTGATCCTTCTCCCCAGTTCAGTGTGCTAGAGGAGGGTGCTCTGACTCAGGGCACAGCCACTTACGGAGCATGGGAGCTTCCGAGGGCCTTAGAGATGACAGCCTTGACCTCCCATCCCTGAGCCTCTACATTTCTATGCAGCTTCTCTATTTCATAAAAAGGGAAACTGAGGCCCAGAGAAGCCAAAAGACTGCTCCAAGATCACGCAACGAATTGGGGTCAGAGGCAGAAACAGAATCCATATTTTGGTTTCACCCAGAATGGGGACTTTGGAAAGCTCAGACAGTGGTTAAGTTCAGACGGCTCCGTGGAAGGTCCAGGGTGGGTCTGAGAAAGTGCAAGTTTTGTGTGTGTGTGTGTGTGTGTGTGTGTGTGTGTGTGCTTGTGTGTGAGCTTGTGTATGTTGCTGGGAGTGAGGGGCGGGTGGATGCGGTGTCTAGGGAGCTGCAGCCGCCGCCTTCTTGGTATTTTTAGCCTTGAGAATGAGCTGAGCTCAGGGCTATGAGCTCTGGTTAGTGTTGGCAGTGAGAGAAATAGGAAGGTCCCCACCAACCTTCCCTGTCACCACCAACCTAAAGCTGAGTCAAGAGAGGGCAAGTGAGCCTGGAAAAGTACAGGACTCCAGGGACCCTAAACCCTGGCTGTCTCCACTGCGACCCATCCCCGTTCAGATCTTTTTTCTTTTTGTTCCTTTGTGGTTTTTCTAGACAGGGTTTCTTTGTAGCCCTGGCTGTCCTAGAACTTGTTCTATAGACCAGGCTGGCCTTGAATTCACAAAGATGAACCTGCCTCTGTCTCCCCAGTACTGGGATTAAAGGCACATGCCACCACTGCCTGTCTCTCTCTCTCTCTCTTTAAAATTACATTTATTTATTTATTTAGTGTGTGTGGGGTTCAGGGAACCTGTCAGACTTGCCTCTCTCCCTCCAGGATTTGGATCCTAGGGATCAAACTATTAGGCTTAGTGGCAGGCACCCTTACCTGCTGGCCCATTTTCCTGGCCTCAGGTCACCCATCTTTCTAATACCCTCTTCCCAAGAAGAAAGCCAAGCTGGTAGGAACAGGAACCCCACTCCAGGACCATCAGCTTTCCTGGCTATGAGCTCTAGGCCTGCTTTTGCCTATGCTAGGTCAGAAGTGTAGGTAGGGTTCCCATGACAACAAATGATAGCAATACAGTCTGCTGGTCTCAAGGTCAGAGGTGAAAGGGGTGTGGATAGACGAGCAGAAGAAAAGTAGCCTACCTGAGGATGGGTGAAGGTTGAAGAACTCTACATTTAAAGCCTACTCAAGCCTTGAACGCCCAGGAAATGCCTGGAGCCAAGGCAGACTGCTGATGGATGAGTCTGCCACACCAATGAGGAGAGATGGGCCCAGGAAGGGCAGCAGACTGGCTATGCCTTTGTTTGAGATCATGAAGCCAGCTTGAGGTAGGACTCAGATGGAAATCCTAGGCCCTACCACACTGCCTTTCATCCTGCTGCTTCTAGGCTTGGGACACAGATATTTCTTTTTTTCTTTTCTTTTCTTTTTCTTTTTTATTATTATTATTTTCTTTATTTACATTACAAATGCTATCCCAAAAGTTCCCTAT
>NC_034604.1:30972429-31017915 GCF_900095145.1 Mus pahari | reverse complement strand
GGAGCATGTGTCCTTATTACCAGTTGGAAGATCTTCTGGGTATATGCCCAGAAGAGATATTGTTGGGTCCTCCGGTAGTACTATGTCCAATTTTCTGAGGAACCGCCAGACTGATTTCCAGAGTGGTTGTACAAGCTTGCAATCCTTCCAGCAATGGAGGAGTGTTCCTATTTCTCCACAACCTCGCCAGCAGACACAGATATTTCTTTACTTTCATCGCTAGAAAGCGTCCGAAAGCCTTCCCAATTAGCCTGGTTGACCTGTCATTGGGAGTCTTCCTAAGAGGATAGGTCAATTCCTGAACCTTAACCTTCTGACATAGAATGGAGTGTTTTAGTTATCCCACAATATTGCTGAAGCTTGAGAGCCATCCCCGGGCTCCCACTGTTCCAAGGTAAACTTCTATCCTCATCCTTGACATTAACCCTTGCCTGGGCTTCCATTAGTATGGTCTCACAACCCAAGGAATTCCTAAGGCTCTTATGAAAGTATGGGCATAGGGGTACATGCCTTTGATCCCAGCACTTGGGAGGCAAAGGCGGGTAGATTTCAAAGTTCAAGGCCAGCCTGATCATTCTATCTGGAAACGTCAAAATCCTAAGGCGTGACACCTGAGTTTGACCCTCCACATGAACACACATGCGCCTGTTCATATAAACACTTATGCATGCATGCATGAGTGCAAGTGTCATTCCCACACAAAAGAATAAGCCAGATCCTTTGTTCCTTTCCAGGTAAACCATCCTTGTTCTTGCCTCTTGCCTCTTCCTATGCACTCAAGATCTCTTGTGCTCTGTGGAGTGAGGGTGAAGGACAGTGCTTCCTCTGCCTCTGTTGCTCTGTCAACAGGGTCATGCTTATGCTACAGTCCAACCTGACCTCAAACTTGCAGCAACCCCTTACTGGGCATGCATCCTCACACACAGCTAGTTGAGGGGGTTCTCAAGGACTATATTTATACAAGCTTCTCCTTCGATCGTTGTATCTTGGAGATGTGGTGTCATGGATGTATAAACTGAGGCTGAGAGGGAGCAGCCTCTTGCCCATCAAAGAACTTACACTGGCCACACAATGTTCAGATCCGAGAGTGCCCGACAAGGCTTTTCTCTTGTGTCTTTTTGGAGTCCCTTCTTGGAGTCCCTTTGTTGCACCAACTCTTGGTAGTCACCAGCTGATGGCACCAATGTTGGGATCCTTAAGCTCAGACCTAACAGGTTTTGCCCCAGCCCATTGTTTGCACCAATTCCAGTATCACTTAGCAACTGATGTCCTCCAGTGGCCAGTCCTGCCTGCTCACCACGATGCTCTTTACCCAGGAAGTTTAGCAAAGCATACAAGTCAGTTCACCCAGTGGCATCTCTGTGGGGCCAGCCAGGGAACTCTTGGATAGAGGAAGGTAAGACAGCAACTCAGTCTAGTTTCTGGTCTAACCGAGTCCCACCTGCTGCAATGTGTTGAAGATTAAAGTGGGGTGACTGGCTGAGGAGCCTGCACTTTGGTTCCTTACCCTAGGGTGTTATCAACAGGTGCTTATCTTTTTTTTTTTTTTTTTTTTTAAGATTTATTTATTTATTATATATAAGTACATTGTAGCTGTCTTCAGATACTCCAGAAGAGGGCGTCAGATCTCATTATGGATGGTTGTGAGCCACCATGTGGTTGCTGGGATTTGAACTCTGGACCTTCGGAAGAGCAGTCAGTGGGTGCTCTTACTCACTGAGCCATCTCTCCAGCCCAACAGGTGCTTATCTTGTTTCTACCCAAGATGTCCCCTGCTCCCCATCTCTAGGTCATTCAGGGTGAGCGAGCAGGAGGGGCAGGCTGAGGAGCCTAACATCAGATCCCCATGTGAACAGGGCCTGAGGGTGCCTCACTGTGGCTCTGCTTTGGAGGGAATTGCCTGACAGTAGGCAGATAGGTCAGGGCCGCCTCCTCTCAGGGCTGCAGAGCTAGATTAAAATCAAGGAAGCCACAGGATTGCTGCCTGGTCCTCAGAAAAGGCAAAAGGAATTTGGCCTCAGCTCCCCAAATCGCCCCCCTCCCCTGCCCAAGTTAGAGTGGCTCTGCAGGACCTTAGAAAGGCAGAGGCCCTCCTGGGGGCGTGGCGGTGATGGCGGTGAGGTGTTGAGAGCTGGGTGCTCTTGTGATGAGGCCAGCTGCAGGGTGATTAATCTTGTGAAGCTTGAATGTCACTCCCCCCCCCCAACACACACACACTCCTACCCCCAGCCTCCAAGGGCCAACCCCACCCGCACTGCCCCCGGAGTTAATCTCTGCTCCAGGGACTCCTCAGCAGTTCTTGCTGCTGCATTAATAATTCTGAGATAGGCAGGAAGCAAAAACACAGTTGGGGGGGGAAGGTTTTGTGACTAGTAGCCAGTGAGGAGTCACCCCAAAAGCTGGAGCTAGGGTCCCCTTCAAGGCCCAGCCCTGGAGGAAGGTCTGGGACACCCAAAGTATTTCTTTCATCTTATCAGAGCCTATGCACCCCTGGTCTGTATCATAGCCCACAAGCTCAGCCCCAAATGCAGTTTGCAGTTTTGACAGCAGATGTCTCTGCTATTATGATTTATCAAAATGCTTAAGGTAAATAATGCGCACATATTTATAGTAGAGGAGTGGGTAGCAGACCGGAAATAGCTAAATGGGGAAGGAGGCTTCGGTGGAGCACCCTGTCTCTCCTTGCTCTTCCATAACAATGCCCAAAGGCTGACTGACCCAAGTCTGACCCCAGGAAAACAGGCTGGAGTGATACTTCCAGCCACTAGCCCAGGCTGACCCCTGGGAGGGCAGGAGGAGCCATAGCCTGTGGCTGGACGGGGCTTGCTGGGCCCCTGCCAGGCCTGGGAGGCAGCCACCTGGGGAAGCGGCTGAGCCAGCCTCACACTTCAGCCCTGTTTCCATGGCTTCACTGCGTCCCTGCTCCCGAGGGCTCTGTCGCCTTATCAACGGCTGCAGAGCGGGCACTGCCCTTGCCCTCACTCTCACAGCGGCCACTCTTCTTCTGGGCCCCCAGCAGCTTGCGTGTCAATCCTATTGTTGGGGAGGGGGTGTAGGAGGGGCTGTGGGTCCTCCATAGAGAGAAAGGATGAGAGCTGTGCTTTTTGCACCTCCAGAATTTCTCCTTTCTGCTCGGAGATTATGCTCTTCTTCCCTATACAGGACTTTTATTTTCTTTCTAAACCTTTCTGGACTTGTAAACATTTGGTTAAAGAGTTTTCTAGGCTAGGTGTGGCTGTACATGCCTGTAATCCCAGCACTCAGAGGCTGAGGCAGGGGGATTCCATGCGGGCTATATAGTGAAGCCTCATCTCAAACAAACAAAACCCCTAGACTGGCTCCAGTGGGCAGTGGCCTGTCAGGAGAGGTCAGCTTTGTTTCCTGACAAAGTCTGAAGCATAATCAGGTGATTAAAAGATCAGCTGTGTGACTTTCTCCCCCCCCTCCCCATCTAATTTTGTTATCTGTAAAGTAGGGATATTTGATCAGTGCCCTTCTCATGGTATTCTGGGCATATGAATGTAGTAAACTGGCCAAGTGCTTGGTTCACTAGTCACAAGCTCAGTGTCCTGTGAGGCAGGAGGGTCTAGTCACCACCATCAGTATTTCTTACTGAGGGCTATGGAAGCCAGGGACTGACCCAATGCGTTGTACATGCTTTTAAAGGCACTGAGCCACACTCTCTGCCCAAGGAGGCTCTTTTAAATAAATTTTCATTTATGGATAGTACCTCAGTTATGATAAAAACTCACCCAGGAAAAAAAGTGTCCAGGCAAGGAAGATGGTTTTTATTCAGCTCACAGGTTTGTTCTGAGACACTGTCTTTGACATGAAGCTCAGGCTGTCCTTGAACTCCTGATCATCTTGCCCCCACCTTCCCAATACTAATTATAGGCATGCTCCTCCACACAGCTGGATCCACAGATGTTTCTTAGCACACTTCCATGTGCTAGGTACCAATGATGCCCTTCATGAACTTAAGATCACAGCCTTGAAAGCATGTGATGCCACCCAGAGTGGCCAGTACTGTGACAGGGGAAACACGGCCACCTGAGCCAGTGGGGGTCAGGAGAGCATGTGTGTGTGTGTGTGTGTGTGTGTGTGTGTATGTGTGCACACGCGCACACGCGAGTAAGTGCTGGGGAGGGTGAGTTAGGATCAGACATAAGGAACAGGAAACAGGTGTGTATCCTAGAGCCTGTTATCTGAGATGGGGTTAGTGTCCACCACCCTTAGATCAAATCCTTAGGGACCCAGACCTGCAGCTTGGGAGGACCTGGCCTACCTCTTCTTCATGGCTCCCACTGCCTGGAATCTGAGGCCAGCTCTTGTTCTCTGGTAATTTAATGCTGCTGGAAGATGGTAGGTCTTAAGCAGAGAAAACGTGTCTGTGTGGTACCCTGGCCAACAGTCGCAGGGGAGCAGGGGAACTTTCCATCCTTCCTCGAAAGCGGAGACCTCAAGGCAGATGTGGGCCCTTAGGGACAGGATACACCAGAGCTATGTGATTGTGGGGGACAAGGGTCTCTGTGTGCGGTCCTATCTGCAGGGCGGTGGGGTTGAGATCTATGTTTTTACTGTCGCTCGTTCCTTCTACAGCTCCGGCCTGGCAGGCAGGCAGCGCGGGGTGGCGGGGGTGCAGGGAGGGCTGTACAAATGACCTCCATCTGTGCATCTCTGGCACCTGGGAGCCGGAGCTGGTAGTGCAATCAGGTCAGACCCAAATGGCCTTGATACAACTGAGCCATGAGGATATCATGTCCTTCTTTGTAGCAGTGTGAGCTAGGTGGGCCTGGGAGTGGAGGCTGGGCCTCCAAGCTCAAATCTACCTCCAGGGTCACCAGTCTCATGTCCCTGCTGTAGGTCTTGGCACTGTGAGGTGACCTTGTCAAGTGCCCTACTCTACAACCCCTGGCTATGCTGCCCTGCTCCTAGGAATACGGAACAGAGGCAAAGGTACTTGTTCAATCAACCAAGGTCATCCAACAAGAAGAAATATGCACAGCATGGTGTCTGTGACATCATGACCAGTACATGGGGAGGAACCCATATGTCCAGACTCCCAGGCCCCCTGCCAACTCTTCTGGAGGCAGCTGGTCCTCCTCCCAAGAGAGTCGAAGCCTGGGTGCTGACCACCATCTTGCTTGTGGTGAGTCACGCAATGTCCGTCATCTATAAAATAGGTCATAAGACCAACCCTGATGGTTTACCTCAGCCACATCGGCCAACTCAGAACGGAAACCAGTCTGGACTGAAGGCTGAGCTTCCAACTTGGCCATGTGCCAAGGGGAAGTTGTACCCTTCCAGACCCCAGGTGCTGACCCACCATCACCCAGCACAGCCCCAGGAACTGGAACTGTTGTGGTTTCTCCTTCCTGCACACCACACTCACAACTCAGGGCCAGTCTGTAGCCCTGTGTAGATAATGTAGAGAATGGGACAGACTTGGAGGGCTGTGTGTGTGTGTTGTGTGTGTGTGTGTGTGTGTTGTGTTGGAAGTTGGTGGTTTCAGTGGGGAGGGACTAGGTCATACCGAGCTGGCTGTCATGGGAGAAGGGTTGCCTGCCTGGCAGGCACTGGACATTATAGGGTTGAAAAAGGAGGCCTTTGGTGGCCACAGAACAAAGGAATCAGAGTTGCCAAGGTATTTAGTGGCGCTGAAGGCAGCAGTGAAAGGTCTGGGAGAGGGCCACTTCAGCTGTGGGAGAAGCCTCCCTCCCTCCTGTCCTCCCGTCCCCTCATGCCAGCACCCAGTGCAGCCTGGGCTTCTGGACCCACACTGGAGAATGAAATGTCCCGAGAGCCCTGTGCTTTCTCTAGAGTTGTACAGCTGTCAGGGGTGGGGAGCAGGAAATACTATGAAGACACACATGAACAGGGCTGTACCCCTGCGACCCCATGGGCACACCGACACATGTATGTACGCCGCACATCCACAGCGTTATGTAGGCAACATGCAGGGTTACAACATGGTCATCACATATGTCACACACTCTCTCCGATGTCAGTCTCAGGGCCATGTGTATGAGTCATGGACATTTAGTATTGTGAAGTGTTGTCCCAGAGTCATGTAATACACAACAGTATTGTATATTCAGTACCACAGACGCAAAATCATCCAATGTTACCTTTAGTTGTACATCTTATCATCATCCTGGGTCTGCTACAGGACTGTACACCGTCACAGGAACACAAAAATGACCCCAATGAGATCATTCATACATGAATCCATGGACACATGATGTCTCAAATGTCTTCCACATCATCTCAAGCCCACTTTCATGTCACATTCAATGGTACAGTCATGATCCTGGACATGGCCTTGTAAGATTTTTCTAGACTTTAAATCAGTCTCAGTCTCCCTCTCCTCTTGTGTGGGCATGCACACACACACACACACACACACACACACACAAACACACACAGTTACTTGTGTTACTGGACTTGTCTCTAGGAGTGGGCCTAGCCCTTCCAACTCATACCTTGCCACCCTCAAAGCCCGTTCTGACCATTAGATTGTTGTAGGTAGGGATGATATAGGACACCGGGGTGAAGGCTCCTAGATGACCAGGAGTCCACACTTCCCATCCTGACAAGGGAGGGAATGAACCATCCCCACTGCCCGTTTGTCAGCAGAAGAGAGGTCTAAAACAGAGATGAGAGAAAGACTCTGAACACAACGCAGGGACTCAAAGGTGTGTAAAGACAGACCTTTCAGGAGTTTGAGAACTTTAATATGGCAGAGAAAGTCTTAGGGAGAATGCTAAGGTCAGGTCCACCCAGAAAGGCCTTTTGGAGAGGTTTGGTGAAGTATTTTAAAGAAATATTCAGTGTGGGGCTAGGGAAGGTGGCTCAGCAGTTGCAGATAGTGCTCTTCTAGAGGAGCAGAGTTCAATTTTCAACATCCATAAGATGACTTCCAACTGTCTGTGACTGTGGTCAGTCTCAGGGCATCTGACACTCTTTGGCCTCTTACAGGTACTGACTGGGCCCCCATGTGGTGCAGACTACATTCAGGCCTAACACCCATATACTTAAATATACAGTAGAGCTCAATGGACCGTCCCAAAGTGGGAGTGGGCTGTCGAACTGGGGAAAGCACACATTCAAAATCTTTTTGTTTTGAAACAAGGTCTACCTACATAGCCATGGGTGTCCAGAAACTGTGTAGACCAGGCTGGCCTCAAACTCACAAGAGATCTATTTTCCTCTATCTCCTGAGTCCTGGAATTCAAGGCACACCCCACCACACAAGACTTTTTTTTTTTTTTTTTTTTTTTGAGCCAGTACCTGATGTAGCTCAGTATACCTCCACACTCACTAAAACTAAGGCTTTCTGGATTCCTGGAATGCTGGCATCAGGGAAATGTAATCACTTTATCAGGTTGTTTTATGTTTCAGACAGGGGCTGTCCTCCCATCTCAGCCTTCACAGCTGGGGGGTTACTGGTCTGTGCCACCAGAGCTGGCCCAATATATTTAACCTCTATGTATGTGTGCGCGTATGTGCTGGTGACTGGAGAAGCCAGAAGAGGGCGCTCCATCCCCCGGAGCTGGAGTTACAGGTGGTTGTGAGCATCGCAGGCTGGGAGACAGACTCTAGTTCTTTGTGAGAGCAGCAAGTGCTCTTAACCAGTGACTGGTCTCTTCTGCCTGGTGAATAGTTAGTTCTAAAGTAGCAGTTGCCCTTGACCACTGCTCAGTATGCTCCAAGCCCGACATTCATAATGGGGGTTCCTCCTTGACCATCCACTGGGAGAGTATCACTTCCCAGGCAAGGCTTGGCTTGGCAGCAACCCATTCCCTCTGCTTCCCTTAGAAACACTCTGGCTAGTGTCCACTTCACATGCCCTTGGGTACAACAAGAGGCAGGAACTCAAAAGTGAGGGGCTCTGGACCATGGCTTTCTGCACTGTGGGGTAGGTTACGGCCAGCCGAGTCACAACATCCCCTTCCCATTAAGGCTGGCACCAGAGCCACCCACCCCACCCCTGGAGATGTGCCAGAGGGCTGGCCTAGGCCATCTGCAGTCTGTGTGCTGCCAGCAAAGGCCTCTAGCCCAGTGCCCCCTGCTGGCCAGGCTCCCTGCTCCCTCCTAAGCCCTCCCTTCTGAGGTTCTGGAGGTGCTGGTTTGCCTTGTGCTGCGGTGAGGGTGCCCCCAGCTGTAACAGCCCCCCACACTCTCTGCTGGACAACCCCCTTTTGCAGAGCCGCCTGGAGAGATCACAGGCAGCCACATGAAAGGGAATTTTCCCAGGCAGGGATGGAGTTGAAAGCTTGAAAGCTACCCCCCCCCCCGCCCCTGCCTACCCCTGCTGTGCCAGGCCAGGCTGCTGAGCCCTTGGTGCTCCAACGGAGCCTGTGACACTGGCAAAGGGTTGGGGTCAGGATCCCTCCCTCCCTGCTCCCCCTCCCTCTTCCAGGAACAATAGCAGACAGCCCATCTCCCCCACCTAACCACCCACTCAGCTCCAGAAGCCCCACCTTGTTTTGTTCTGAAAGCCTTCACCCACCTGAAACCTTGTCCAGGAAGTCCTTCTGCAAATCTAGCTTCCATCTCTGCCAGGCTCAGAGCAGATGAGGGGAAGGGAAGAGTCCACCTCCAGTGGTTGGCAAGGCCTTATCCTTCAGGTTGGCCTTTAGGATGTGTGAATAGCAGCATCCAGATCACACACCTTTCTGTTACAGTCACCCTGGCCTAGACCGTGGGGTTTTGTAAGGATTTCCCCAGATGGTGGCTGGCTTCTGAGGTTCTAGACCGCCCCTTACCAACCAACCTTCTGGAGGTCAGAGCAGCAGTGCACTTCTTAAAACCAGGCTGGAATGGAAGGGATCCAAGACCAGGCATTACAGAGGGCACAGCTGCAGTCCAGAAACCCAAGGGAAAACAGTGGGAGAAGGCTGCCCTGCAAAAGGACCCAAGTAGCTCAGGCCCACCCCAATAAATAGCACAGTCTGCCTGGCAATGGTCAGGTGAAAGAGCTAGGGGGCTGGGACGCACCAACCCTTCCATACACACACAGTTCTGTGCTGTTTCCAGGATCTCACCCTACCTCCTGGGTCCAAAGGCTTCTCCTTCCCAAGAGAGTCCAGCTATCCCCAGCCCCAGCCCCAGCCCTCTGAAACCCAAGAGCAAGAAGCCAGTAGTGTTATCATGACACAAACATGCATTCAGTTTTATTCACAAAACAGCCTGGTCTCCTAAAACAATACAAACAGCATGTTCCTCAGCAGGGAGCTGGCCACGGGCAGGGGGCCCCCTGGGCACCCACCCCTACCAGCAGGGGACCACGCAGAGAAGCCCTTTCTTCTGCTGCTGCGAGCAAGGCTGAGAAAAGAGGGCTTATTTTCTCTAGGGGAAGCAGCCAGGATCAGAAATACTGAGATCTGGGCTCCCCAGATCTCAGCGATCAACAAATGAATAGAATTTTCATCTCTCCAAAATCCGTCACTGTTGGGGTAGGGGGATCCCAATCAGGGGACGATGGGTGTTACATGGTCGGGCCTGGGTCAGGAACTCCCAGTCCCAGTGGACTCTGGCCCCTCTGCACACGTGGATGGATACAGAGGGGCTTCTACACGGTGCCACCACCAATTCCTTTATAAATGTGAGTGGATTCTCCAGGCAATCTATGCACTATTTCATGGTTGGAAAGAATCAAAGGAAGTTTAAAATGAGAGTGGAGTTAAAACTGTGCTAAATTACAGTAGTGCTTATTAGTAACTAGATTGCAAAAGGTTACAGAAAATTTACATTCTCTACACAAAAACAGCATCTCCCGCACAGACAACATTGACATTGACACAGGAAGGAGACTGATTGTCCATTCTTTGCCCAGGAAGTCTCGGTACTTTATAGATTCGTCTTTTCCTCTTGCTGTTGTTGATGTTCTTCTGAAAAAGCAGTTACATTTTTTTTCTTTTCTTTTTCTTTTTATACTAGGGACGTGGAGATGTTAAAACGACAACAAAAAATATATATATATAAAAACAGGAATGAAATCTGTGAGAGAATATTTTTGGTTCTAAAGACGGGTGCATCCGTTTGTCTTCGCCCGAATCCCTTGCCGGAGACCACGCGGGCAGTGACATTGCACGGAGAGGGCAGCTTTGGGTTCCCGGCCGTCACTGAAATCACTGAAACCACCGGAAGGCGGCTCCCGACGGAAGCATCACCTTCTGGCGGGGCGGGAGACAAAAACAAGGAGAGAGTTCAGTCAGGGTCCGGGTGGGCCTGGTGCAAGATGCTCCCCGTGGCCGGCTCAATGATGGAGGGACGGGCATGGAGAGCGCACGGGCAGTTACCCCGAAGAGTTCCGGTCATCTCGGCCAGGCCAGGTTGGCCAAAGGAGGAGCCGTGACCCGCTGGGCTACCCAAAGGCCCAGAGCACCCAGGCGCCTCCTGAGCCACTCAGATGCCCAAAGGCACCTAGCACCAGGTGGCCATCGTATACCTGGGGCCACAGCTGCATTCTGGCAAGTGAGTGTGAGCACTGCTGTGTGCATGTGGTGGGGAAGCAGCCAAGTCTATGATGATGAGGCCTACAGGGCAGGAGTACACATGGGTGTCCACCCTGGAGTGGGTGCCTTGGTGTGCTGGTAGGTAAGCAAGACACATGAGAGAGGCAGGCTGCGGTAAGAAAGGTGGCCAAAAGGCCACGACTAGGATGCCTTTCCGACCGTTAAGGAGTCAAGCCACCTTGGAAGAGGAGTGGAGACGAGTGGGCAGGGATGGGAAACCACGAAGCTGCTTCTGAACTGGACAGAGAGCCAGGCTCTGCTACACGGGTAGACAGATCCCTGCAGCTATGGCAAGCTCAGTTATGAATGAGCCGCCTCTTCCCACCTGCAGGCAGGGCAGGCAGCACTGGGACTACTCTATCTTGGGGAGCAGTGGGTGGAGGTCGGGGTGGGGGTCGGGTCGGGTTGGGAGTTTAACAACACAGGACTCTTCTCAAGGCCACAGGGTCCATAGACAAAACCCCTCAGATGGGGCTAGGGACAGAACCAGTCTTAGGTGACAGACTAGATGCTTTAGGACATGTCTACGAGATAGAAACTTGGTACCTACGTGGAAATATCTTGACACAGGCCCTAGGAGGGGCATCAGAGTCCCAGGGCCTCACTGGGAACGCCAGGCCCCTACCTGCAAACCATGGCTTGCTGGCATCTCAGGATGTGGCTCTGACTTTTAGGGCAGTGAACAGGTATCTTGCAGCCAGACCTCCGGGCCCTAGGAGCTGGGTATCCCCCACACTTGCAGACAGGAAAGGTGGGCTCCAGGACTCAGGGGTAGGTATGGACTGCCAGACAGATGGGAGAGCCCACACACCTCCCTCTACGGTGCTGTTACCTCCAGAGCAGCGGAAGGCTTCTTTTTGAGTTCTTCACACTTTCTGAATTTGCAAATCTGATGGCCAGTCTTTCGGTTCCTACAACTGCTGCACTGCTCACAGTTGATGCGCCGCCGGCAGGGCGCACACATGCCGCAGCGTTTCCGCTTCTTCTTGCCTGAGCTGATGGCAGAAGCCAGCTCTCCCTGCATGGGGTACTCGGCCAGGCCGGCCATGTGCAGCGCACTCTCAGCCAGGAACACACCAGCTGGGGTCATGATGAAGAGGCCCGGATTGATGGGGAAAGCGCCCAGATAGGGGAAGTCGGACTGGCCATTGAGGGCTTCGGCGCCGGCCACAGCCTCCATGTCAGGCAGGCCGGCACCGGCCTCGCTCATCAGTGGCAGGTGTTCCTGCACCACGCGCTTTAGCATCTCTGTGGACTGTGCGAACTGCTGCAGCGTCAGCTGTCCCTCGGCTGCCAGCTCTGTGGCCCGCTCCGCCTTGCTCAGCAGACTGGCCACAGCACCACTTTTGTGCTTTGAGGTAGGGTTGCTTTTGTCCACTGCCATGGCCGCAGCCAGGTCATGACCATTGGCCAACAGGGAGGCTGCGGCTGCGGCTGCCTTGTCAGCAGACTCCGCCCCCATCATGCTTCCGGCGCCACCACTACTACCAAAGGAGGAGTAGTGGGAGAGTGGGCGGGAGCGCCGCAGGCTCTTGTTGAGGGGTTCACTGATGATACCACTCTTGTTCCGCCGCTCAGGGGGCGGGGCATCGTCTGCCACAGAGGTCGGCGCTGCTGCAGCAGCGGCCACCGCGGTACTTTTGTCTGTTCCTCCGGCCTTTTGGCCACTGCCACTGTTGGTGTTACTGCTGCTGCTACTGCCACCGGCGTCCTGGGAGCCACCGCCGAGGCTCGACATGGTGGGGCCGAGGCCCAGACCCCCGCTGCTGGGAGCCTGCAAACTGTTTGGGGGCTCAGAGTTGAGCGCGTAGCACGGCTGACCACAATAGAGATGCCGGGGGAGCCTCAGTCAGGGTAGGCACATGGTCAGGTGTCCACGTGGAAACGTCTTTAGTCTGTTGGGAAAGGTGGGGACAAGGTCAGTAAACCCTCCTCCTTCAGCATCATCACCCATATTGCCATGGTAACAACCAGAAGTCTGATGAGGCATTAAGTGCCAACCCTATCTTGGTGAAGAATTTATTTGTACTATCTCACTTAAGACCCAGAAGAACCTCAGGAACCAAGCAGTACATGGTAATCCAGAGAGAACCATGTTTATTCCGAGAGTTACTAGCTCAAAGACACACGGCTACTGAGGCACGGGGAGGTTTGGGTCTAGGTCAGGTCGTCCCAGCCCAAATCTGCCCTGTGTAGATCTAGAAGACTTAACTAATGAGGGCGAGCGGCTGCTGTCCTCGGTGGGGTAGGAGATCTAGAGAACCTAACTAACGCTGTTTAACGACCTCTAGTCTGACCCATCTACGGAGTGGAGTAAAGATTTGGACAACACCCGAACTGCAGCCCCTGGATGCTTGTTTGGAGGGTGTGGGTAGCGCACACCTTTAATCCCAGCACTTGGCACTCGGGAGGCAGAGGCAGGCGGATTTCTGAGTTCAAGGCCAGCCTGGTCTACAAAGTGAGTTCCAGGACAGCCAGGGCTATAGAGAGGAACCCTGTCTCGGGAAAAAAAAAAAAAAAAGACCCTCTTCACAAGTTGGGCGTGGTAGCACACGCAAGAAACTGTCCAAGGAAGAAAGAAAAAACCCAAGAAAGAAATACCGAAAAACCAAAAAACGAAAAACAAAAAAAAAAAAAAAAAAAAAGAGAGTGTGGGTAAAGGAATCAGGCTGCTTCGTTTAATACAAAGTCTGATGGAGTGATGGAGTAGAGCACCCTCATTTTATGGAACATCTACCCTCTGAGAAAGAAAGCAGGGGCTCTCTGCCTGAAGTGCTTCTCCTGCAAGATTGGGAACCATGCACGCACTCCACACACGCTTCCCTTGCACAGCCATCATCTCGGACTCTGCTCTGGCTTCAGACGGAAGGGGATGCAGGCCTGATAGGGGGTGCGGAGCAGAGGTCACAGTGCCGATCCAGAGTGGAGGGGGGGGAGGGAGAGCTTGTCTTCTGGCCACATCTATAGTTCTGAGGCCTAGGGTCTCTCCCAAGATGGGGCTTCTGAACGCAGACATTAAGCAGGGCATGTGAATGGCCAGCCCCCTTCTCACGGGTCCAGATGGAGTGGGGTAGCAATTTCCTATCAGCCTTCTCCACAGGCCTGCTTCAGTCTAGCATCCCCAAGGAGAGGAGGGTGCAGCACAAGGCCCAACCCCTGAGCAGCTGGTGGCTCAAGGGGCAGCTGAACATCTGGCGGACCCCGCCCTGCCCTAGGCTTGAGTGTTAGGAACACATCAGATCTTTGTCCCTGGACAACCCCATCACACCCACCAGGCGGCCTGGATACTCAGCCTGTACCAAAGGTCATGGAGTCCAACTCTCTGCATTTACAAAGGGGTAAACCCGTCACCCATAAGACCCTCTGCTCCAGGAAAGTGGTTAGTGTAGCCAACTGACGTGTTGGGGAGGGTGGGTAGGTGGGGCCTCACTCTGTGCGCGGTTCTCCCCTCTCCAGGGATCTGCACCCAGGGCACCTAGATCAGGAAGAACCAAGCATGCTGGGAACCACTGGGATGTCCCAGGAGGGCATGGCTGGGGGGGTCAGAGGTCAGGGCCATAACAGGACGGGGACCATTCTGTCTGTATCTCACCTTCAACAGGCCAGGCTAGACCACCTTTCCAGGCCAGTGCCCCTGAGTGTGCTCAGAGGGTCAGGAAACACCAAGCACCCTTCTGGCTCCTGCTTTTTGAGCTCAACTTCCTTGCCCAGGGCCACAACCCAGCAGCCCCAACTACAGAGACAGGGAAGAAGGAAGAGGTCTACGGGCTGAAGCGACAGGAGCAAAAGCCCATGTGTCCCCCGCCTCTAAGGCCTGCTGGCTGGTGGCAGAAATCGATAGCCGCATTAACGCCGCTCTTGCTTGCTCGAGCTCACTCCCCCCCCCACCCCCCAGCTCCAGGAGCTGGCTCTGCGTGCAGGGCCGGCAGGTCAATTAGAAGTCAGCTCCCTTCAACACAGCAAGCAGCGTGGTTCAGGGCTGTGCTTTCTTGGTCTGGCTGAGCTCCTGCTTTTGTCTCCATCCCACTCTGTCTAGGTCGAGAACAGGCCTTGGGTTCTCTGGTCCCCTCCTAGAATCTGTCTCATCTCTCACTTCGGTTCTCCCAGGGACTGCGTGGTCTCAGTCCCAGAGTCCTAAAGCACACTGAGCTTGGGACAGAGAACGTGATATGTCACTGAACAGGTGCTGCAGGAAGAAATGCTGTGGTTTGCTAGCCTTGGAAGGTAAGGGAGGATACACAAGGGGACTGGCCACAGGGGTAATGGTCCTCAAACCCAGACAGCAAATATGCAAGACCAATCTTCATGGCCTAGGCCTAGCTCCCAATCTTCTTCTAAGCCTGCCTTTGCGGCTGCGTCATCCCCTTCAGACCTAGGGAAAGGACGGTGCCTTCCCTGGTCCCTAACAACTACAGGTCCCATCAAACCTGTTCACGGAAGGAGAGAACAACGAGGTGACATTTTCCTAGGCCCCCAGCCTTCTATGGCAGGGCACACAGCCACCCTTCCAAGGCCAAGAAGGGCCTGGCAATACCCAGGCAGCAGGGGAAGAGCTGGGCTGCGTTGAAGCGGAGCGGGAATGAGCGGGAGGGAAAGCTGGCGGGCAGGCAGGCGGCAGCGGCGGGCGCATCCATCATCAGCCCTGCCAGGAACGCATCCAGCCCCCAAAAAGAAATACTGCGCCTGAGGAGGGACAACAAAGGGCTCCGTTTCATCAGCAATGCGGAGCCAGCGCCCCGCCGCCCCGCCAGCCGCGGTCAGCCCACAAAGGACCCCTTTGTCCACGCAGGAGCCTGGCGGCCTGAAGCTGGGACCAGGGGCTGACGGGTGGGGACAGGGCCTAGGGATGAAGGAACTAGTCCCCAAGAGCTGGGGTGGGGTGGGGGTGGGGGGTGAAGGAGAGACAGGTGTTAAGGACAGAGAATGTTGACACAGAACCTAGGAAAGGGTCAGAGACAACAGGACCTGGTAGGAGGAAGCAGCCTCGCGGTCAGAGGTCAGAGGGGACGTAGGGGACCAGGAATGGGAATGACAGAGCCCAAAGAAAGAAGCTGGAGATGTCCACAGAGGGAGGAGCTGAAAGTAAGAATCGCGTCTAGTCTATCGTAAGCTTGGGGAGAACAGACGGAGGGAAGGATGGGGACGCAGAGCTCTTGCCCCAGACCCTAGCCTCAGAAGCCTACTGTGTTTGGGTCCCTGGCTGTTGGGAAGAAGGAAAGTCATGTGACCACGTGATAGCAGTGTGGGGGGGGCGCCCTACTTCAGCCTCTACTCCCTGAAAGCAGAATCTGCTCCCTTCAAACCAGCACCTCAACTAACAGTTAACTAAGAACCCTTTCGCAGGGGCTCGAATTTGTTGAGCACCTATTCTGCTGTTGTATTCGTATGTGTCACGTGTTCAGATAGTGGTACCCCGAGAGACAGGAAGCGTTAACCAGCTTCAGAGATAAAGAAACAAAGGTTCACAAAAGTTCAAGCTGTCAGCCTAACATCAACCGCGGTAGAACTTGAACCCAGAGCTAAGGGCTGGTCACCTGCTCTATGGCTGCCTTTGTTCTACTTGGGCAACTGACAGAACAGCCCAAGGCAAAGTGACCCAGTTATCCTACTGCCCTGCCACCCAATTGTTACCATGCCTGTCACTTCTTCCTGGTCAGGGGTCAGCTGTCACAGGCCCCCAGGGGAGTGCCCCACCTGGAGGCTTAGAGATACACATGCAGGAGGAACTCAGAATGCTAGGCCAGTGACGTCATAATGCCAGCTGGCAATGAGGTCACCGGAGGTGGTGGCGATGGCCTCACCCTCGGCCCCAAGAGAGTGACTGCATAGGGGGGTGGAGCTTATGTCCTGGGAGGGGCTGGTGCTCTGTCCCTAGGAGGGCTACAGCTAGATCTAAATGTTTAGAGGTCCTCCCTTTCCTACCAATGCTCTCCCTGTGTTACTGTGGAGGGGCAAGGGGGACGCCCACACTGACCCTTCCCGCAGGAGTGCGTGACAGCTGGGCTGGTGGAGTCACCAGTGAGGCTAGAGGCCTTCTTGGAGGAAGAGGGTGGCACAGGATAGGGAGATATGACCAGGACACAGCTGAAAGAGGGTGCCAGGTACAGATGACCTCTGCAGGGTCACAGCCACAGTCTTCAGGGCAAGGATAGGACATATATAGGACCGTTCAATGCTTTTACTTAGGTGTGTGTGTTTGGGAGCGGGGAAGGCAACCACCCTAAATGCTGGGATTATGGGTGGTAGTTACCATTCCTGGCCCTAGTTCCATAAGTTTTTTTTTTTTTCTATTTTTTTTTTAAATTAATTAATTTGTTATGTATGTGAATACACTGTCACTTTCTTCAGACACACCAGAAGAGGGAATCAGATCACATTACAGATGGTTGTGAGCCACCGTGTAGTTGCTGGGAATTGAACTCAGAGGACTTGTGGGAGAGCAGTCAGTGGTCTTAACCACTGAGCCATCTCTCCAGCTATTTTTTCCCCCCTGAGACAGAGTTTCTCTGTATAGCCCTTGCTGTCCTCGAACTCAGAAATCCGCCTGCCTCTGCCTCCCGAGTGCTGGGATTAAAGGCGTGCGCCACCACTGCCTGGCTATTTTTGATTTTTGTTTTTGTTTTTGTTTGACAGGGTTTCCTTGTGTAGCTCTGCCTGTCCTGAAACTTGCTTTGTAGCCCAGGCTGGCCTCGAACTCACAGAGAACCACCTGCCCCTGCCTCCCGAGTGCTGAGACTGAAGGCACCACCACCACACTTGGCCTAGTTCAATGATTTTTAAGTGCATTTTTAGAATTATGTCCAAGGACAGGTTTGCCCAGGGCATTACGCCTGCACTGGCTTTAATATGTCTATCCTGCCTGTGAAAGGTAGGTTTCCTGAAGTAACTCCAACTGCCAAGCAGAACGCAGCATGGCCTGAGTGGGCTAGCTCTACAGAGGACCCTGACTAGGAGCTTCTTGTATCTACTTATCTGGGGTATGGGGAGAGCAGGGCTGATGAGTACTATAAGGAGGTCGGACAGACAGACAGACAGACAGCTGGCAGACAGCCCAGACCACAGGCTCCAGCGACTGAACTGAGCTGACCCACTGATGCTGAGGAAAGAGTTCTGTCTCGGATTCCCATAATTTAGCTTGGGAAGTCTCTAGGGTTGGGGAGCCCCGTTGGGCCCAAGAGATACACATGGGGTGCTGATCTTGGAGGCAGGAAGACATGTAGCCTGACAGGCCAGTATGGGGGGATAGACTAGTGCAGCCATAGCAACCCCAAGCACTTAGCAATTGGTCGGGGTGAGACATGCCCTTGACACCACTGGGGGTAACTAACAGAGATGGGTAAGGGTGGAGTAGTGCACCTCTGTAATCCCACCACTTGGGACACAGAAACAGATGAGTTTGGGGCAAGCCTGGCCTACAGAGTTTTTCAGGGCAGCCACAGCTACACAGTGAGGCTGCGACTCCCCACTGCAAACAAACTAAAAACAAAACCCTGGGTCTGCTGCAGCCGCGCCTGTCAGCTCACACCTCTGACTTAAACCTGCTTCAGACGCAAAGCTCTGGACCCAAATCATCTACCTCCGAGGACCTTCCTGGACTGGCACGGACTCCACTGCTAGAGGTGTGCTTTCAACTGGACAGTGAGATGCGGAGCCTGCCACTCCGTTAAAGACTTACTCTACTGGCATCTCCCCTGAGCTAGGGTCTTTCCACAAAGGCAGTACATGCCCAGGAATGTCCTTCCTCGTTGTGACTTCAGCATGTGACCTTTGAGCTCTTTTCTGACATGTTATATGGGACCCTATGGATTCCAGCTATCAGACAGGCTTTCCGCTGTATGCGTCAGCCCATATACTCCTTATAGACACCCCGAGTATGTCCTGTATTGTCTTACTGAGAGTAGGCAAAATGGTCTGTGGTTGGGATGGACAGACTGCTTCCCGGAGTGATGCTAAGCAGACACCCACCTGAGATGATAGCTCGAATCCCTGCTTAGCCTCTGTCCTGATGGGTTTCATCACACATAGGTAGCGAAAGCTACTTGAGTCAAGGAGCCAGAGTGGGTACACTGTGTCAAAAAAAAAAAAAAAAAAAAAAGCTAGCTAGGCACTGGAATCTTATGGTCTGTGTCGTGGCTCTGTTCCCTCACCATGAACTTTGAACTAGCCCTCTCCCTGCATAGAGCGTAGGTTTCCCATTTGTAAAATAGGAAATGCCCAAAGACTGTTTTATCATATGAGTGCCTACCTAAGATACACTGTGTGCATCTTTGGTGACCAAGGAGATCAGAACACAGCATCACCTAGAACCGGAATTACAGGAAGTTGTAAGCTGCCATGTATGTACTGAGAACCAAACCTGGGTCCACCACAAAAAACAGCTAGTACTCTTTTTTTTTTTTTTCCTCGAGACAGGGTTTCTCTGTATAGCCCTGGCTGTCCTGGCACTCACTTTGTAGACCAGGCTTGGCCTGGAACTCAGAAATCCGCCTGCCTCTGCTTCCCGAGTGCTGGGATCAAAGGCGTGCGCCACCACGCCCGGCTGCTAGTACTCTTCTTAATCACTGAGCCATCCCTCTAGCCCTGCAGACGGCTTCTTGACCCTCGCTCCAAACTGTAGGACTCCTGCTCCCGGGCAAGAAGACAGATCAAAAAAAAAAAAAAAAAAAAGTTTGGGAAAGCGACTCCTCATCTAGCTACCCAGAGTGGTAGAGACCTAGCGGCCTGACGGGAGGCCGGAGCTAGTCACAGGGTTTGCAGGAAAGGAAACCTCTAAGCAAGCCACAGATGGAATTTGGCTTACTGAGGGGCAGGGGGACATATGGTGTCCTCTAGCTCTGGTTGCCTAAGGGGGACGTGACAGCAAGCCAGGCACTGTGCTGAACATTTTCTTGTACTTTGTTTTTGTTGTAGCTGTTTTGAAACAGGGTCTCTCCTGGAACTCAAACTATCTGCCTGCCTCTGCTTCCCAAGGGCTGGGATAAAGGTGTGCGCCACCACACCCAGGCCTTGTCGCTTATTACTGGACTGTCTCTATACCCTGTTAACTAAAAGATGTGAAACTATCTGCCTAAGGTCACCAGGTCAGTAGGTGACAGGGCCACAGTTTGAACCCAGATGCCTGGGCCTGGCTTTCTAACCCTGGCTTAGGAAGAGAAGGCTCCTCCCAAGGATCTTTCTGGTGGCCTTCAGGCCCTAGGCACATCCTATCAAGCACTGCTGCTAAAGAGTCTGCGACTGTACCCCAAGCCTAGGGGAAGGGGCTATGGCCGGGCCTGGGCCAGCAAGAGCTCCGGGCATTCCGGCAGCCTCCGCAGGAAGCAGAAGGGGACAGAAACCGGCTCTTGCTGCCTCCCCCAGAATCCTGTGGGCAGCCCAGCCAGGCTGCACAGAGGCCTTCTTTGTGCCTGCCCCAACCCGCCACCCGGCTGGCCCAGGGTTTTGAGTTTCCTGGGGGTGGGGGGGTGGGGGTGTCCAGCCACCACTAAGCCTCTAGCTTCTCTCCCTCCCGGTAACAACCACAGCAGTCCACAGCTGGAGGAGGAAGTGAATGGATGGCTGTGGCTGCCCCGGAGACCCTAGGGGATCTGCAACAGGCCCACATCCCAATCCCCCATATTTACATACCCTAACCAGAAACTGTGGCACCTAAGCTGTCATGACCCACCTGGAACCACCCCCAGCCGACTCCACCAGGATGCTCTTGGGCCAGGTGGGTGGGGCAGCGCAACTGCCAAGCCACCCTTCCCCACACTCTGGACACAGGGCGCACCAAGCTGATGTCTCTTCCCAGCATTTCAGGGGATAAAGGCCCCTTTAGGGGTGTAACTAAGAAACTCGGGGTACCTGGGAAGAAGGGAGTAGGAAGCAGAACCATCTAGCTACCAGCGGAAGTATGTCAGATATTCAGGCTTGGAGCCTGCGTCTACTGGGCATGGCCAGGTGCAGATGAAGTCCAAGGCGCTAACCTTTATGGACGAGAGCGCCATTATGGTTCTGCACCAACACAGGTGGAGGCATTTGGAACATAAGCGCCCAGTGTGCGCTTAGGTGGAGGGGTGTGCTTCCCATACCTTGGGCCGTACACAGCCATCAGTGTTGTTTGCAAGTAGAGCATTGACTATGGTGGGTGAGTGTCTGAAGGTTCTTCTGCTGTGTGCCTTAGCTGTGAGAGCAGTGTGTGTGCCCTGTGAGCCTTGGCGGGGCCCAAGTGTGACGGGCATGATGCAGTAGGGAACTGGTGCCAGCTGCTAAGGCCCTTATGGAAACAGGAAGCTGCCCACAGGTGTGCCTGCGGTGCGGTGCGGCGGGGGCTGGGCGGCACCCAGGTTCAGTTTGTCCCTCTGAGAAACCAATTCACTGTTTTAGCTGAGAATCCCAGCCCCGAGCGAGGCACCTGTCTGCTGTTCAAGGTCTAACAGCTCTGGTCAGCATCTAGCCTCCTGCCTGGCAGCCGGGCCTTAGCGGTAAAAACTGGCAAACAAAAGCCCCTAGACCGCAGGCCCTCCCTGCAGAGGCGTGGGGGAGGCAGGCAAGACGCAGGAGACTGAAGGGGTGGGAGGGAGGGAGGGAGGGAGGGAGGTGTCGTCGCAACCCCGGAACACAAAAATAATGAGGCGAGAGGGGCCATGGGGCCAAGCTGGCTGGTTCCGGAGTCGCTATCTGACCTTGACAGATGCCACAGCTGGGCGCCTGGAGAGGAGCTCCAGCCTCCCGCTGCCTCTGTGCTCCAGCCTGCCGCCCCCCCTCCACTCCCCCCAGGCCAGGGTCGATGGAGGCTCTTACAGGCCAGCTACAGGCAGACCCCCACCAGGGAAGGGAAAGGAGAAAGCCCAGGGTGTGGAGGTGACCGGGAGGGGATCTAGCCACAGGGACACCTGAGGGTACCCCAGCCCTCAGGTGTGACCAAATGTTGACATCAGGGAGTTAGCTATTGTGCTGCAGCTTAGCTGTGTGTCAGGGAGTGGAAGTGAGGCAAAGTCCAAGTCTGACAGGGTCAGAGATAGTATGTTTATGTCCTCGGGGGTCACACAAGCAGGACGGAAGGACTAACATTCCTGCTGTTGATGGGGACATATTCTCGGGGATGGGCGCCAATCACTCCCCTACACTCTTCCAGAGACACAGCCGGCCAAGGCAAGCAAGGTTGGGGCTAGGGCTGAAGTGGGAGACAAAGAGAAGCACGGCTGCCTACCCGCCCCCCCACCCCATGACTCTCTCTAGACCCCGCTCCCTCACTGTAGCAGTTGTGTCCCTCAGCATGCAATGATGGGTATATAGCAGGGTACTGCCCCTTGGGGGGTTGGCAGCAAGGGGCTGGGGTGTGAGCTGCAGCAGGGGACGCTGGGCTAGAGGTGGATTAGCAATTCCGAGCACTGGCTGCATAATTAAAAAATCATTACGGCAGGCAGGCGGGCAGAGCTGAGTGTGAGCTCACGCTGGAGCAGGCGGGGACACAGCCACAGCGCTCCCCCTCAAAGTGCTTCCCCGAGGAAAAATCCCACCTGCTAATATAATTATGGAAAAACACAAGCACGGAAATTCTGTTTCAGCAAACAGTGTGCCTGAGTGCCCAGGGCTTGCATGGCCCCCAGCACAGCTAGCAGGACTTAAGGCTGGCACCTCTGGTTCACTGCAGTGAGGCAGGTCCTGCAGGGTTCAGATTCTGACCTCCACCTGCTGGAATCCCCAAATGCAAGAATCTGCATAAGGTCATCTCTTGTCAGTCATGGCAAGGCTGACGGGCATTGGGCGGTCCTGCTCACCAACGCAACACCCCAGAAGCTCAACTGCCCGCCTCTCTCCTGTCCCCGGCCTGCCTTTTCAGTCTCTGCCCAGCCCTTCGGCTGGCTGTGTGGACCCCAGGCTCCAAGGACACAAGATACCCTGGGCTTGTCTGGGTTAAGCCAGGCGGGCAGCCATTCGGCCTGGGAAAGGCGGCCAGCTTTGGGGCACATGCCCCTGAAGGGCAGGCTGAGCCGCCATCACCTCGAGCCTGGAGCGGGCAGCGCAGGAGGGAGCCGGGTCTAATTAGTCGGCCTGGGAGGACGGGGCGGGCGCCAGGCGGCTGCCCAGAGCAGCGCAGGCACGTCCGAGAGCGGCCAGGAGGTGGTGGCGCCCGGAGACGCACCCGAGACGCAGCGGGCAGGAAGCCTGGGAAGGAGGGCTGGGGCCAAGGAGACTCGGCAGCGAGCAGGACTGCCGCCCCTCACTCCTCCATGCCACCAGGCGCGGCAATTAGAGGCTTTCAAAGTTTGTCCTTAATTGGTTTCATTTTTGCCTCATAAATGATTCATGGCCCCAGAGGTCTGGGAGGCGGAGGGAGTGGCAGGGGAAATTTGGGGAGGCTTTTGCCTGGGGCCAGTCCCTCTCTACCTGAGACTGGAAGAGAACTCTGAACCCACTGCAGTGGAGAGGGGCTGGGGGAAGCACTTGGCGGGTGGGACCCTGTAGCAACATTTAAACACCCAGGCCGCCTCTTTGGAGTTTTAATTAGGAGCTGCAGCGTCTCTTATGTGGACGAGGCTGAGGCTCTGAGTCTAGGCACAGCCACAGCAGCTGCCGGGACCCAGAAAGCATGAATAACGCCAAGATAACAACCTACAGCATCAATGGTAATAACCATGAACACTTAAGAACGCTTTTAACTGGAACCCGGCGGAGGCTCTTTTAACCACTCACTGCCCCAGCACCACAGGGTGAAGAAGTACTGAAGATCACTGCTTTCAAAGAAACTGAAGCCAGCAAAATTAAGACCCAACTTCTGAGTGGCCTCCCCCCCCCCCCATGGTAGAAGTCCTCAGCCCCAAAGCTCTCAGGGCTCAAGAGAATTTGTCCTCGTGGGCCCTTGGCCTACCTGTAATGGGAACAGAGAAGCCCACAGTCCCTAATGGGGTGATAACTCTGTGCCAAGCCCGGTACTGAGAGATGCAATGGACACCACCCTCTGGGAGCTCCCGGTCTCAGAGACAGACAAACATGTAACAGTTCATCCAGAGAACATGTGAACACATCATAGCTAACATGGTGGGATAAGAACAGGTCTTGAAGCAAGTGAGATATATGGTAGGCTCAGCTAGAGGATGTGGTCCACTTAACCCAAGCCCTGGGTAAGATCTCCAAGAAATCTAGAACTACAAGTTACACCAGACTGACACTAAGATGCAAATTGCTACTAAATACACTGCTTTTTAAAAAATGCAGCCTAGGGCGTGGTGGTGCATGCCTTTAATCCCAGCACTCAAGAGGCAGAGGCAGGCGGATTTCTGAGTTTGAGGCCAGCCTGGTCTACAAAGTGAGTTCCAGGACGACAGCCAGGGCTATACACAGAAACCCTGTCTCGAAAAACCAAAAAAAAAAAAAAAAAAAAAAAAACGCAGCAGCAAATGGGATTGCACCCCCGGGTAAAAAAAAAAAAAAAAAAAAAAAAAAAAAAAAAACGCAGACCCCAGAGTTGCTTGCCTTTGCTTGCCTCTGCCTCCCAAGAGCTGGAATTAAAGCACTACACCTGATGTGTCTTTTAACATATTTAAAGATGTGTGTGTGTGTGTGTGTGTGTGTCAGTGCCTGTTTGAATCCCTTGGAACTGTAGTTATCTTCTGGTGGTTGTTAGCTACCTGATGACCTGAGAATTGAACCCAGGTCTTCTGGAAGAACAGCAAATGTGCCTACCACTGAGTCAACTCTCCATATTAAGTTCGTGGTAGGGCCTGCTAGGCCCCTAGAAACCCTAGATGAAGGAGACTGACTGCCCCAGGTCCAGGCCTGCTGTAGGCTTGGATGCCTCATCTCCTCTTGCACAGTGTGTACCAGGTATTCCTCCAAAGCCCTGCTGGGGCAGCACAGCTCCAGAGCAGGCCCCCCCCCCCCGCCCCATCCGTCAGGCAGAGGGGGCAGCACAGCTCCAGAGCAGCACCCCCCTGCCCCATCCGTCAGGCAGAGGGGACAGCACAGCTCCAGAGCAGCCCCCTCCCTCGCTCCCCATCGGTCAGGCAGAGGAAACAGTGCAGGTTGGTTACAGCTGCCCAGATGCTCCCATAGTCTTCAGAATGTAACCACCTACACTTCCCAGAGGTTTAACAGTCTATGGAGCCCATGTCCCATGATCCCAGTGATGGGTTGGGGCAATGAATATCCTTAACTCTCCCATGCCTAGAAACTTTTTGTCCCAGCCCTGAACACCCACATTTCCTCAGCCATTAGAACTCAGCCCACGGGCAGTGGTGGCACATGCCTTTAATTCCAGCACTTGGGAGGCAGAGGCAGGCGGATTTCTGAGTTCAAGGCCAGCCTGGTCTACAGGGTGAATTCCAGGACAGCCAGGGCTACACAGAGAAACCCTGTCTTGTAAAAACAAAAACAAAAAACAAAAAACAAAACAAAAAACCCCTCAGTCCAACTGAAGCATGTGTTCAGTGGCCTCACAGGAGTCCTGAGGGTGGACAGAGATATTTCTACTGCCATGGCGTGCGCAAGGCTCCCAGCCCTGTCTTGTTCAGATAGATCTTTTGACAAGAAGCTGGGAGGAGAGAGTGAAATGGTGCCCGCCAGGGGTGACAAGCTGCAGGGGGTGACTGTGACCCACAGACTGCTTACCCTCACCTAGGACAGTAAGTGCCTGCAGGATTCCGGTGCTGAACTCATTCTCTGGGAGGAAGACTAAGCAAGCAAGCAAGCTATTCTCTACCCTACCTTGATGGAGTCACTAGCATAACAACCTGGGTTGCTTAATGGCACCACCATGTCACTCTTGGAGGAAGGAGACACTCAAAGGATCTGTTCTTTGAAGAACTGGACATTTGTGGCATTGAGATCAGTATACTATGGAAGCTGACAAAGGCCACTGATAATACAGACAAGTGGCCAGTTCTCAGGGCCCCAAGTCATACTCACCACGGGCCAAGGCACAAGTGCCCCTCTGCTCCCATCTACCTGTCCCAGAGCTATACACTGGGGTGACTGGGGCCCCTCTTACCAGCTTGCCCAGGAAGCTGCATGTCTTCAGTGGGTCAGTGCTGACGTCAGCAAGGCCAGCCGGGCGTGGAGCCTGCCACCTCCGGAACCGCCAATTAATTAACTTTTTCAAATTAATTTCCCAAGCAAAATTCCATAATTACATCTGTCTCCATCAGCCTCCTAGCTGGGCAAGCAAGAGGATGACCCCACATTGAGGTGGGACATGCTGAGGGATGACTGTTACAACCTGGGAGTTGAAAAGGACACAGGAGGTTTGCTTTCTCTCTAACCGGGAGTTTGCCTACGTCCTCATGGAAACTGTTCTGAGGAGGGATGAACTAAGACCAGAGAACCTTGGCCCAAAAGTGAAGGGTTCTCGGGGTTATCTGTGTCCTGCTGAGCTCACCTTGCTGCTGCTGCTGGTACCCCACCAACACACACACCTCAGTGCCCCTAAACATAGCAGGTCTTGGCCCAGTAGCAGCACAGGCTCCAGGAGGCTGAGAACGCGGCTGCGGTCTAATTTCCCAAAGGGGCTGAGATTAATTAGCTCACACACAGGCACAGAGAGGGAGAGAGGAGAGAGGGAGCAGGGGCGGGTGGCGTCAGGCAAGGAGCTGCCTGGCGCTCCCCGCCACCCGACCGGCAGGCAGGCAGTCAGGCGGCCTTGACAGCCTGGGTGCTCTGAAGGTCAGTGGCCAAGCCGGCTGAGCTAGCAGACTGGCACCATCTCTTTCCCAGAATCCCCATGACCAAAGCTGGAGGGACAGAAACCAGGAGGCCAGGGTTGGGGGAGGGGCTTGCTGTTACCATCATCTGTGAAAGCCTCGCTAGGTACTGTTCACACATGTCGTGTTTCATCCTCATAGCAGCCCTAAGACAAGGCAGCATGGTCCTCCCGCCTTTCAGCTGAGGATGCTGAGGCCCAGACAAGGGCAGTTGACCGGCCAAGGTCACTCACGATGGGGCAGCAAAGGTAACGCTTTTTGTAAAGGTTGGCTGGTCTAACTCCACAGCCCACCCTGCTGCCCCGTGTCTCCATGACAGCACAGGGGCAGCAGCAGCCGAATGCCAGCACTGGGCGTATGAGAGCCTCTTCTGCTTCCAAATGGTCAGGAGTCAGCCATTTCACGGAGGGACTCTGACCCAAAAGAGGAAGTGACCTGAGGTGGGGACCAACCTGCAGCCAAGTCAACCTAACTTGGCGAAGTTTTTCGTGATCACCAGTGGTCACATGGAACCGAGGGCTCTGATTGGTTAAGTGGCAAACCAACCAGGTGATGGGGGACAGGGGCGTGTTCTCATGTGTACCCAAAGGGAAATGTTTACTTAAAGGACCTCCCAACCACTCTCTGAAGAAGTTTCTCAGAGAAAAGAGAGGCAGCCAGTCAGAACTGGGATGCTAAGGAACCTCAGCAGGTGCCTAGGTGGCTCAAGCCTGGTGCTGAGATTTCTCAGAGCTTGCCGCACCCTTGTGGCATCCTTGTGGGTGCTAACCCTCCTGAGACCCAAAGGACCAGCAGCAGTCCACAGCAACCATTACCCATTCATTCCCTGTGACTCTGCAAGTGGAGAGGCATATTAAGGTCCTGTCCCTGTTCTGCCTAGGAGATCTAGTCTAGGGGATCCCAGACAAGCTGAGGAGGCTTGCTGAGCTCAAGGCCTAAGTCTGATCATAGCAAGTAACAACCTCAACTCACTGGGGTCTGCAGCCCTCACCCCCGAACCTCAAGACAGGGCTAGCTTGTTACCTTTACAGTCACCACTGGCTCAGGCCACAGATACAGGATGACCAAGGCCCTAGTCTCTCTGTGAGCCGCCAACTCCCTTATTCGTACGTTCTGCTCCCTCCATCCCCATACACAGCAGTCCCTGCTCTTTACCCTGCAGACCCCCGGGAGGTAAGTGTGTGTTTGGGTCTGAAGGTTGCTAGGAAGGCAGTGTCAGCTGGATGAGCCTGTGCATCTTCTGACCACAGAAGAGCCCACCTACACTTATGGTGACCCTTTCCATGTCCACCCTATGGTGGCACTGCTGTGTCAGTCGCTCTGGAACTATTACGGCTGGCTCTTTCCTTCCAAGATGTGAGGTGTCAATGTCCTCTATTCTGAATCTAACCCATCAACCCCCTTGTCTCCTGCCACTCAGCTGGGCTTCCTCACTTGTGCACGCATCTGAGAAACAGCTCCAGACTGGGCCAAGCCCATGACAATCTAATTACGGATGCTTCTTGAAGATGATGCCCCCAGGGGGAAAAAAAATCTAGCTTTGGTAGAGCAGACAGGGGCTCAGTACCAGCCCCCACAGGGCTCAATGGGGACTAAACCCAGAAGCTCACACATGCTGGGCATGAGTCCTGCTGGCAAGCCTTACCCTCAGCAGTGTAGCTATAATACCAAGATGGCACTTGGTTCATTTTATAGACAAAAAATGATGACAGAAAACCTGGCAGGTGGGGTGTGGTGTCGTACATCTTTGATCCTGGTATCTGGGAGGCAGAGGTAGGCAGATTTCTATGAGTTTGGAGCCAGCCTGGTCTACATACTTGAATTCCAGGCAGCCAAAGCTACACACACACACACACACACACACACACACACACACACACACGGTGAGACTCCGTCTCAACAAAAACAAACCAAAATAAAACAAAGCTTTGGGCATGACACAGCAGGTAACAGCCACCATCAGGGTCCCCAGCTCAGGGACAAGTCTAGTTTTCTGAGTGTCTCAACCTTTCTGGAACCCTCTCCTGACCATCTTACACAGGGGAGACCAGGAAGTGAGAGCCTGCTGCACCCCAAATGATCTATAACAGAGTTGCTGGACAGTGGTGTCAGTACCCACCCTGATTATAAGGCCATGCCCACCCAGCTCAATTCTTTCACTTCTCGTACGGAAAACATTATGTCTCCATTCTGTGTGGGAGGGCAGGCAAGCCCTGGCCCCAGTGGCGCTAAGGCTTAGACACCACTGCAGGCACCCTGCCAACCTCACAGCCCAGGCCCTCTTGTCAGACCAGCGCCATGCAGACTAAGAGGTGTGGCCAAATCCCAAGTCTCAGGGTGCTGGCTGGAGGGGACAAGGGGACAGAGAAGAGTGAGTGCCAGGCTAAGAGGCACAAGACTCCTTGGACACAGCTCCCTTTGACAGAAGAGATGTCCTTCCTTCCCCAGCCCCCAGACGGCTCCCATCTCCCACAGACCCCACCTTGAATGGGGAGAGGCGGCCACTTCTGGGAAGACGAATTTTCCATGGCGTTCCACCGTCCTCTCCTCCTCCCAGCCTGTCTGCCTCTTTCCCTTGTCTACCCTCGAGTACCCTCTGCTTGAGCCACAGTCCCCTATGACAACAGCAGCTGGATCCCCAAATGGGGCCCGCAGTAGCCTAATGACAGGCAAAGCACTCTCCCACTCCCATCCCAGCATCAGAAGACAAGACAACTGAAGGGAGGCCTCTCTTGTGTAAGCCTCAACAGAGACAAGCAGTGTAACATGAGTGTTGTGTGTATGCGAGTGGATGCAACAGGCACTGCTGAGTGGGTGCTCCGGGCCTAACACTGCAGCCTCCTAAAGGTGCGAGCCAGGGCCTACAGACCACTGCTTGAGCCTGGATGGGGGGAGGGGGGTGTACAAGGTCTGTGAGGGTGAGGTGGCTTCCTACCTATGCCTGACGGAGACTGGGCATGCCCGATTGCCAAATCCGTGCCAGCACGTACATGTACCAGGATCAGGTGTTTCTGAGGTCCCCACACACGCTTGAGTGAGTCCGGAGCATGAGGGTAGTGGGTTCTGCTGAGGTAGGTGGCATTAGGTGTGCTGAAGCCGGGTATACTCTCTGTATCTCTGGCTGTGTTGAGAGTGGGACTGCGTTGTGTGCTCTGCCTGCTGCTAGGGATGGGGTGACTCACGTCTCCTGAGCTAATCTCGCCACCCGCCACCCGCCTGCCCGGCTCACCCTGCTCTGCTGGGCTCATGGCCGCCAGCACAAGAGGTGGGGAGGAGGAGAGCGGGCAGACGCTCAGCGGGGAGGCTGGCTTGATAAATAACCTGCTGCTTCCCCAGGCCTCTGTGAAGGGGAGGCGGCCTCAACAAGGAGCAGGAGAGGGAGGCGAGAAAGGCGTCTGTCCTTGGCCCCCCAGGCGCGGACTGCCCCGGGCCCCCGTGGCCCAGTCTCCGGCTGCGGTTCCTGTTTCATAGAAACCTGATCTGGGAAAAGCCTATCGGGTCATCTTGCCTGTCCCGGCGACCCAGCAAACTGCCCCTCGGGGAACAAGCCCACAGCCTGGCTGCCCAAGCAGTGGGTGGGTGGGTGGTAGGATATTTCTGTCCAGACTAAATGCAGCTTTAGGCCTCTGTCTGTGCACCAACAGCTGCTCCCAGAGGCCTCAGCTACGCAGTGATGACTAAATTTAGCCCCACCCCACCCCCCAGCAAACCCCAAAGCTCACCTCTTCATACTGGCTCCACTCGGGGATAAAGGGAAGGATAGTCTACTGTGTCACCTTGGGCCACTGAATGCCTCTCTGGGTCTTAGTTGCATGTGTGTGTGTGTGTGTGTGTGTGTGTGTGTGTGTGTGTGTGTGAATCAAGTATTACTCAGGTCTGAGCTCTGTCCTGCAGATTTATTAAGGATAGTCTACAAAAGCAACTAAGTTGGGGTCTTTGCCTAGTGGTTACTGAGCCGAGTGGTTCCTTTCCCACAGTATCAACTTTAGCTTATAAACACTGACTTCCTCCGTTCTGCCTTTCTCTTGCTCAGACTGGGCAATACCAAGCTTCTCCAATCTACCAAACCAGACTCTGGCCAGGAGACAAGTTGTGCCAGGCTGGGAGTGTGTGTGTATATATGTGTGTGTGCACGTGACAACTGCTATTTCCTGGAGGCTACAGTTGGGTAGGGCCAGAACTCCTGTCTGGACCCTGACTTCGGCAAAGAAGCCTCTTACAGTTTGGACCCTGGAGAACCTCACTCAGTACCATTTCCAAACCCACACCGCTGTGGTACAGCCGCGGTGGGGGTTCAGCAGGCCGGGAGGCAGCCACAGCTCCCCTCCAGCCCACCCGCTGCTTCCCCCAGCCCCACATGCACCGAATTCCCCACGTGCCTGCCCGTCTCTGACAGCTCGTGCAAAATACTTGGCTGAGCAGGCGCCCGCTGTTCTGAGCCTGCTGTGCCTCCTCCCCATCTTCCCAGGGGGTTCTGTAGACACAGCCAGGGATGGGAAGGGACCGGAGCCCAGGGCCTGGTGGACAGTTGGGGGAAAGAAAGGGCCAGAGAGACCAGTTTCAATTCACACGATGACGCTATCCCCAGTTCCTGGCCCTGAGCATGGGGGACAGGGGAGGCTACTGTGAGCGAGCCAGTCTTGTCTGGGTGGCAGCTGCCTACATCCCTTCTGCTCTCTCACCCTCTCAGGAGGCCTTGCCAGGGGGTTCCCATTCTCCTGGGCAAATGAAACCACACCTGCCGCTCCGTCTCTCCACTATCCCCTCCTTCCCAGGTAGTAACTCAGGACAGAGCCGAGGGCATCAGAAGGCTTGGAAATCTGGATGAGGGCCCAACCCCTCTTGGCAGTCAAAGCCCCCCCTTCCCAGAGCAGGAGGGGGTGCGTTCCAGCTCTCCTGCAGCGAGGGGCACACCCACCCAGCTGCCAGGCTAAGATGACTCCATGTAGGCCTGAGGGGGGCCAAGTCTGCTCCTTCCTGTCCAGCTTGTCGGGTCTTCCCAGGAGAGCAGCTGGGATTTTCCTTTGACCACTGCCTAGCGGCCAAGCTCCTTCTCTGAATCACCCCTGTGCCCCAGTCAGAGCCCCAACCCCATTTCTGCAGCCAAGGATTCCCCTCTCCCTGGGAGAGGTGCCACTTGACTTGAGTCCCTAGCCCAGATCCGACTTGTGGGATAACGTGCTCTATTTTACAGATGGGAACACTGAAGTCACAAAGGAGTCCCCTGGAATGAGGGGTAGGCTTCCTATTCTATCTTATCTTGAAACTGATTGGTTCTCTTTCTTATCTATTCCATAAACCTACATCTATGTTTTGCTCAGGAATCCAGCTACCCCTTGCCCAGACTAATGGGGAGAATAGAGAAGAGGACTCAGGGGCTGGCAGAAGGCCGGTGTCCCAGGCTCTTCTGGACCATCCTGTCATTCTCCACTGCATGACAGTGGTCCCAGGAAGATTCCTAGCCTTGCTGTTGCAGTGAGCCACACACTGTGGGACAAAGCCTCCTCTTCCCATTGCACAGATGGGGTTGCTGAGGACCCCAGGGGAGGGGAGCTGCAGGCAGCCATGAGTCAGAGGGGGAGCTGGGAAGCCGCCCGGCCCTGCCTGCTGTCGCTGGAAGCAACAGCCTGCGTTTCCTCCTCGCACTGGTGTCTCGGGAAGCGTGGGCAGCAGGCGGCAGGCTGCCACAGGGAGGACCCCTCCTGTGTCTGCAGGCCAGCCACAGCCCCTTGCTGCCTGATTGGGCCCAGAGCCCACCCTCTTCATGTAGAACTGGCCTTTCAGTCCCTGGAATAGGTTCTTGTCCCTGGAGGTCTCTGGGCTCTGCAGCCTCAGGAGAGCCCCAAGCCCAGCCCCACTCTCCCGTGTTCTCTAGCGTCAAACAAGGCGACTGAAGCGTAGCCATGCGTGCTTCCTCCCCGCAGGAAAACCTACTCTTTGGTGACTGTAGAATCCCAACGTGACAAGAATGCCAACTTAAAACATCTTTTCAATGCAAACAGTCTATAATTCTAGACTCCTGTCAGTAAGATTCTAGACTGCCAAAACCCTACAGCACTGGGAAGGGGCCACTGGACCCACCCACCTCCACCTCCGACCAATCTCTCACCAAAGCTTTTGGGAAGAGGGCTGGGCAGGAGAGGGGCTGGGTTTCTGCCATGAGGGTCAACAGGAAATGACATAAAGCTGGGGTATACTATGGGTTGGGGGAGGAACCAGTCTAACCCCAGGGGACAGGCCACCTCCTCCTGGCACACAGGGCCACTAACTGCACAGATGTCAGGAAATGAGCTTGCGCTGGAGCAAGAGTTGGTAGCCGGAGGGTTATGAGCCTGTGCTCGCCCCCAAAGGGCGGGCCAAACCCACATCAGGTCAGTACTGGTCTCCCTGCTTCTCAGGTTCCAAGCCGGGCTCTTGGCTTTATCTTCCTGTCTTCACCACCCACTGCTTCCTGCTTCCCACCACAGTCCCTTCGCCTCCCAGGCTGGCCCCAGTCTAGGCCAGCTGGTAGCCAGCCAAAAAAACCTCCAAATTGGGGCCCAATTGATAGATAGAAACACTGAGGTCCAAGGAGAAGGTATGACTTGCCCATCAAGTTGTTGGTCTTCGGCCACATCTCTCAGTTGTGGCTGCCCAGCCCTTCACTTCCCACTCTGCTTCACAGAGCCAGTAGGTGTCCACATACCCGCCCTCTATCCCCACCCCCCACCCCAGTGTACTTTGAGAAAGTTCACTCACATGGCCAGCGCATTCATTCATTTACCCAACCAGTCAAGCAGCCTTCTTCCCTGCCTCAAACCAGGCTCCTTGCTGGGATGATGGAGTCAGGGTGGTGGAGAGGACGCAGGGCCATGTTTGGTAAACATTCAGGCAGAGTGGAAGGTGCAAACACACACACACACACACACACACACACACACACACACACACACACACACAGACCAACTCCAGCTGCCCTGAGGGTCCTCAAAGCCTGGCATACACTCGACCAGGACCCAACCTCACTTGCTTCATTTGTGCACAGCTAGGCATACACAACACTCAATTCCCAAGTCTACGGTGGGGATAACAGCAGAGAAAGGGCATAAAGAGGTTGGCATAGTAGCATCACATAAGGGCTTAGGTGGGCTGTGCTTTCTCATACCCACCTGGGGGCAGAGCCTGATGAATGCAATAGCTAAAATCTTCCAAACACTCACATGGTGCCAGGCACTGGGGTACACAATGAAGCCACTGCCATGTCCCATTTGCAAGGCTGGCACCAAGCGGGGCTCAAAACCCTTGTAAGCATCCAATGAATGAGGGAGTTAACAACAGGAAGTGCGGCACTGCCTCGAAGGAAGCACAACCTGGTGGCGCTTGTGACTAAGCAGGTCTCAGCGCTCATGGGGATGTGTATACCCACGCAGATGTGTGCACACGGGGCCTGGGTCAGGACACTGAGGGACCCAGCTACTCTGGTTCTGCACCTTCCTCACGCACCCCTGCCCCTCATCTGGGCAGAGCTGAGGGGCTCTGCCAAGCACAGGCACTAAACCCAGCGACAGAGGCCTGGAGTGATGTTTTGCATAGTTCTGGCCAGGTGATTACAGGCCTAGGTTAGGCCCCTGGGTGGGAGATAGGGTGGCTATTGGTACCAGCTCTCCAGTACCCTCACATTGGCAAACGAGTCTTCCTGCTGGCCAGCCAGGAGAGGTGGAGGTCATAGGAGGTCAGGGACAAGGCGGGGACTGGTCCCCCCAAAAGCCACGTGGGGTCTGCCAGACAGGACAGAGTAAGTCCAAGGCTCCCCAGGGGCCACTGGGCAGGCCTGGCTCGGCCCTGTTGAGCCCAGCAGCTGGAAGGAGGTAAATCCAGCGCAGGGCGTCCCAGCCACATTCCTGGGAGGCCAGCAGGGCTGCCTGCCCACTGCTTGGAGCGGAGCGCAGCAGCCAGGCCTAGGGCTGCCACTGCCCTCTTCCCAAACAAACAGAAAAATAAATAAAACCAGCTCTCACACGCCAGCCAGCCAGCCAGCCAGCCAGCCCTACTGGCCGGAGGAGGGGGCAGGAAGGGGCGGAGGGCGCAAGGACAGGGAGGCAGGCCAGTTGCCACGGTTTCTGTTCCACTGGGAAGGGGAGCCCAACAAAAGAGGAAAATGGAGGAAAAGCAGATGAGACAGTCAGAGATGTCAGGGAGATATCAGATAGGGGTGTGTGTGTGTGTGTGTGTGTGTGTGTGTGTGTGTCCAGTGGAGGTGCAGAGAAGGAGGGTCAAGAAAGACAGGGAAGGCAACAGGGGCAGTCACAGTGCCAGAAGGTAGAGACAGCCTCTGGGTCAGTAACTTAGTGAGAGATGAGGGGAGGCAGACAAAGGGGGCCCTGTGGGCTGGGGCAAGGGGGTCGACTTGAAGGGCTATGAAATATTAAAGAGCCTAGGCCAGCGAGTGACAGAGGTCACAGAATTCAGAAGACTAGCCAGTACGCGATAGGGGGCCTGAGGCGGAAGGCAGCCCCCCACCTCTGTCACTGTCTAACCGACAGAGGATGTACAGAGGGCAGGCGGGGCTCCGGGGACTGGTGATAGGAAGGAGAACTTTATAGTTCCCTTTCCCCTCAGGCTGAGCTGGGCACAGCCAGCCTTCCAGAGCTTCCAGCCACCCCAGTATTAAAGCCAGGAGGCCTGTCAGCTCAGTGGCTGTCATGGGTGCCTCCTGGGGGAGGAGGGGGTGGACTCCCCTTCCCAGAGAAAACAAAACAAAACAAAACAAAAAACAGCCAAGCTACCACTTTTCAGTGACCAGCAGGGAGGGAAGGCTGTGTGTGCCTCACAGCTCCGCTGAGCCAGCAAACCATTCCCTGGCCCCATTACCAGTCTCATGACCTTGGCCAGCCCCTTGCCCTCTGTGTCTGTATAGTTCTACCCACAGCAGGCTTAATGAGAGGGAAGAAAGGAGAGAGCAAATAATGTGTGGGGACCTGTGGGGCTGAGCACCCTACGGTCCTGCATGCCTTCGGGTGCTCTGAGGCTGGCCCCATCCATCCACTTTGCAGATGGGGAGGATAAACTCCAGTGTGGAGAGTAAGGCAGCCAAGGGCACATACCTGGTTCTTAGAGATACAGGTTGTCCTCCCCACCCCAATTCATTGGAAATAGTTCTTAACACTATAAATGCCTTAACACTTCTAAGCCTTCGATCCCAGCAGAGGCAGGCGGACTCAGTGAGTTTGAGGCCAGCCTTGTCTACATAGTAACTTCCAGGACAGCCAAGGCTATGTAGAGAGACCCTGTCCTAAGAACACCATAGATAGATAGATAGATAGATAGATAGATAGATAGATAGATAGATAGATAGATAGATAGATAGATAGATAGACAAAGGCCCATCTCTGTTGATTGCTGAGTGGATGAATCTAGGCCCTCTCCTCGTGCTTAATCCTTGCATTCAATCTAAAACTGGTCACATGAGTTAGTTTGACATTTACTGACTCATCTCAGAGATAAGGAAACAGGCAGGTAGAGAGATTGTCTGTATGTCACACAGTGAGCCATACAGTGGTCAGGATTCACAACCAGGTGTGAAGAACTCTCCTGAGTCCTGCATGTGCACTTGCCTGTGTGGAATCCAGCGATGGTTACTAGGGGGAGTCAGGAGAAGGCCTCGGTGAGCCCACAGACCCCTAAGAGAACTATGGCTGGGAAGAGATGTCAGAAAAAGGTGGAAAGGGAGGCTAGTGCTGAAGTGCTGGACATGCTGTAAGTCCCTGTACTTGGGAAGGCAGAGAGAGAAGGGTCTCTGCCAAGTGTAAGGCTGGCCTGAGCCACACAGTAAATCCCAACTGCTGTGCTAGGTAAGTTGTACCTGCTGCGGGAGCAGGGGGTGGGCAGTCTACAGAGGCCATGGACAAGGTACAGCCTAGGAACCTGGCTAAAGGGATCTGGCTATTCCACAGGTAGTCCTGAATCAGCTAGAAGAGATCCTGTTTCTTGACAGAAGGATTCTGTAGTTGGCTCAAAAGGGCTAGTGGAACCCTGTCTTGCAAGTCCCCTGGGTTATGACTTCAGCTCTAGGGCTAGTGTACCAGGAACTAATCGCCCTCCCAGATTCCCTAGGGCTAGCAGAAGGGAAGTGGGGATTGCCCACCACCCCCAATCCCTGCAAACCCAGAGGGAGGCCAGCATCAAGAGGCAGGAAATGAAGAAGAATTTGCAATCTAATTGAGCTGGCGGGGGATTAGGCCACAGAATGCAATTACAGAGGCTGGAGCTGGTCCAGGGGCAGGCAGTGACACCCCAAGATGTGGCCTTGTCCAGGTGACTGGGCCCAGCTAGTCTCAAAGCCAGAAGGATTCAACTAGAGGAGAAGAAATTAAGTAAGCAAGACTCGAGGCCAGGCCACTCTCCCTTAGCAGACTGTCAAGAGTTGCAGCTCTGTGGGATGCCCAAGCAGCGGGAAGTTTAACTGGGAATCACTCCCCAGCCCATGGAGAATCCAGGACAAGCCCGTGGACTGTCACAGGTTCTGCTCATGCATGTCCGTATGTGATTCTGCTCTCGGGTAAGGCACACACACACACATTGATGTTCACCTGCACAGGGGCATACCCCAACCTGCACACACACTGCTGTGGACCTCTGCTACCACTGGCTCCAGAAAAGGGGAGAAACAGAAGAAACATCCATGACCTTAAAACCCTTTTATTCTTATAATCACAGGCTGCCATGGCGGTGGATATGCGCTGTCACCCCGGCCCCAGCCTGTCTCCCGCCACGGCTTCCAAAACTCCCAGAGGCAGGCTGCCCGGTTACTACTGCTGGGGGAGGGAGGATAGAGCTAAATGGCTTCACACACAGGGAAGAAGGGACTCAGAAAGTCAGAATGGCAAACAGATTATAGAAAGGGACAAGAAACACAAAGCCACTAGCCATTGACAACTGCCCACCCAGTTCAAATATGTCCACTTCCAGGTTTACTCAAATACTCACAATCCAGACACGTACCACTAAAGGAGTGGACACTCTCGAATACGTACGTATGTGTGTGTGTGTGTGTGTGTGTGTGTGTGTGTGCGCGCGCGCGCGCGCGTGCACGCGCGGGCATCTCAGATACATGCTAGGAGCCAAGTGTGGTAGGGCACATCTTTAATCCCAGAATTTGGGAGGCAGAGGCAGGCGGGTATTTGTGAGGTCAAGGCTAACCTGGTTTATATGGTAAGTTCCAGGTCAGCCAGGGCTATACAGTATGACACTGTCTCAAAATCAACACATACAAATCACAAACACTACAAAATTCCAAGTACTGGAAACATACCGTACGTATTATATAGGGACATGGCCAACCAACAGACATACAATTTCAGACTTAAGTGCATGAGATGTATATATAGTAATATATATAATGCAGATACATAACCATTCATTTGTATAAAATCATACATCTCAGACTTCCACATCTTCAGACATACACACTCTAAACACAGACTTGAAGACAAGAGATACACCATCCAGGTTGTCACACAGATCAACAGACATAGTGCCACACAACCCCATCTTTGCCAGCTGATTTTAGGGGCAGATGAAGGGTTGGAGCTTTCTGGGTCTCTGAGGGGGCAGTCCTTTCTCCCTGCCAGCAGCCTGGGAAGGTGGGCTCAGCACTGAGGAGAGCAGAGGGAGCAAGGGGGAAGGAAGAGAATGCAGAAAAAAACTTTAGTGGGATATTCTTGTTGGGCAGTAGTGCGTGAGTAACGGGGGAGGCTTTTTTGTGGTCTGGTGAGTTCCAGCTATGAGTGAGAGTTTAACTATTAATATACTTAATCAAGGGCACCACACACACACACACACACACACACACACAGCCACACACAACTCTAGGATGGTAAGGGTAAGAGAGCAAGCACTCGGGGATCCTTCACCCTCCTGCCCCTCCAGACCCGAGGCAGAACAACGTGCACTCCAGAATGACAAGGAACTCAGCACCCACCAGAGGCTGAATAAATGAACTACTTAATGACAGTAGGTAAGCCCGGCTCAGGCAAGCGCTGGAGAGTTCCCTGTGACAGAGTGATTCCCGCATCCCACAGAATCAAGAGCGCGACCAGTCTAGCCAAAGTCTCAAGTGTATTCCTCCATTTTTCTCTACTTCACTAAGAACCCTATGAACTCAGCTGGCTTTAGCTCAGTCCAAAGCTCTCTCCTCCTCTTGGGAAGAAGCACTGTATGCGCCCATGAATAACTAGGTGGGGACATAAGGGAGGACTTAACCTACTGAAACAAGCATGCCTCCACATTCATATGGGCCTCACTTTCACACTTGCCAAATGGGTATGAGAAAAGAAACAACAAAGCTGAAAGGTCACCAGGGGAGCCCTTGGGCACATAAGCTTGTGAGGGGCTTGAGCCCTAGATTTAGAGTCCTGCCCCCTTCCCTTCCCCCACGCAGCTCAGCTCAGCCGGGTGGACATTCCAGGCCTCACGTGATAAAGGGGAGGCCATTGGCCCTCTGGTAAGTCAACAGGAGAGATAGGAGGCCCAGGCCAGGGTCACCTGCTGAGCTGGGAAACCGGGCCCAAACACACACATAAATAAGGCACTAACAAGCCAGCTAGTCAAGGAAGGGCCTAGCTTCTGCAGAGGGCCCTCTGCTGCAACTTGGAAGGGGGGTGAGGGGTAGGGGGCATTGGGGCGGGGGGGGGGGAGACGGCTCAAGCTTAGAGAATCCAGCTCCTGCCAAGATGAAGGGGAGGCACCTATATAGTGCTATCAGGACTACAGAGTAACCCAGAGGCCAACCTCCCTCAGCTGTTCCCACACCTCCCCGGGGNAAAAAAAAAAAAAAAAATCAAACTGTCACCCCCTCCCTCCTCCCAAAGGAGGACAATTTCCGTTCTGAGGGGGGGGCGACAGCTGCAGAGCGCGTCGCTACCCGCCCCCCCCCCCAACAACAACAAGCTCCAGCTTGACTCTGATCTAAGGAACTGCTAAATCAACACCATGCAGTCACAGTCGAAGTAGGTGAGGACAGTCTCCTCATACTACTCTCAAAAAGGAGATGGGTTTCCACCAACAACTCAAGGCACCTTAGTCTTTCAGGAGAGGGTCAGCTCAAGCTTAGGCCAATAGGCGCCCCCTACCCATCTCATTTAAACAGTCTCCACCGCTAGGACCGTACACCCGAACCCCCGAAGGGGGCAACTGAGGTGGCGCTGGGCGTTCGAATAGCGCTCCAAACAAGTCCGCAGCGACCGCGCTCGCAGCCCCCGCCAGGCGGCCCCAGCGGAAAACTTGAAAGGGACTCTGTTTGCCGGCGGCCCTGGGGCTGCTCCGGCGGGGGCGGGGGCGAGAGCCAGCGATCACACGCCCCCTTCCCTAGTGCTTCCTGGGCAAACCCGCGCGACTCGGGGGTGGGGTGGGAGGGGGACGCACTACAAAACAGCAAGGGGGCACAAGGAAAGGCGAGGATCAAGGGCCTAATAATCCGCATCTCGTTTTGGGTACTCCCATTTGGATGACCCAACTCTCAGACCACCCAGGGTCCCGGGGAGCAGAGTAGGGTGCGGCTGCCAAACCTTCATTCCCCCCACTTTTCTGGAGACTAGGGGAGCAAGTCTTTCCAGATGAGTCACTACAAACCCCCCAAAATCTAATGGTACCTCCTTGCAACCCATGGCACCCCTTACAATTCCCCAGGGAGGGAGGAAAAAAGGAAAATTTCCTTGCTTTTTCCGGTGCGCCCCAGCACTTGTGACAGGTCCCCTATTTTAAAAACGGGGTCCCTCACTTTCGGTCCAACCTATTCATAAACAAAGCCAGGCGCACCCCGCTCTCCCCGCCGGAAAACAGCCCATTCCGGGCGAGGACAACTTCCCCCAGTAAGAAAATTAACACATTCCTCTCGCGGCGGTTCAGCCCTGGCTCCAGGGATGCGAAAGGGGGGGGGCTCGGGCGGGACTTCGAGGGTAAATTCGGGGCCAGAGCAGCGTGGCAGGAGACTGGGATGCCCGCCCCCTGCAGACCTGCAGCTGAGGAACAACCCCCCCCCTCCAGCGTCCCCGGCTTTGCACGCAGCTGGGCACACGCGGAGAGGCAGTCCGAGACTCCCCAAGGCCGTAAAGGACAGAAGAGAGGCCGCCTAGCCGGCGGAGGTGGAGGTAATATACTTTGACGGAAAAAAAAAAAAAAAAAAAAAAGGTCAAACTTGATCAGCCCGCCAGGCACCCTGCAGGCAGCGGGGGCGACCAGCCCGAGGGGAAAAACAGAAGTAGCCGCCGCCTCTTCCAAGTCTAAGGGGAGGCAAGGCCACGCGTGGTCCGAAGCGCTCGGGGCAGTTATGAACGTCCCTGAATACAGGGAAGCGAGTAGGGTCTGATGCGGGGAGTGTGCGCCGCAGACCTGCAAGCAGCCGCCCCCGCAAGGCGCAGCACCCGCCCAGCACTGCGAGGTGAGGACCCCCGGCGCCCGCAAGCTACAATGATTGGGAAGGAAGCGTCCCCAGCAGGGAGAGCCCCAGCCCCACTCCTCCGCTCCCAGCCCGCCGTCCTCGACCCTAAAACCCCTCTTTTTGTCTGAACTCAGTGATCTGCGACCGAGCATACTGCGGCTTGGGAAGGCTCCGATATAGGAGCGGCCACCGAGCGATCACCGGAGCTAGGTCTCCCAGGCCCCGCGGCTCAGGCTGCGGGCGTCCCCCGCCCCTCCCAAACACCGACCCCTCCTTCCCCATCCCTGGCTCTCCGCACCTGAACTTCGGGGGAACCCGCGCCGCCAAACTTTCCGCGGACTTGCGGCGAACTCCGGCCCCGGCCGCGTACGGAGCCCCGGGGGAGGAGAGGGAGGGAGGCGGGGAAGGGGAGGGGGCTGGCCTCCCGGGGGGGCGGAGGAGGGCCCGACACCTACCGGCTCCGCGAGTCGTCCGAGCCGCCACGGTCGCCGCGAGGCCGAGGGGGAGGGGCGGGGCGGGGAGCTGCGCTCCGCTCTGGGCACCGCCGCGGTGCGCTCCGCTCCAGTCGCCCGCCGCGCCCGGGGCCAGAGCCGGAGTCGCGCCGCCGCGGCTGGCCCGAGGCGGGGAGGGGGGGGGAGCCTGCAGCACCTGCCCCTCCTCCCCCTCCCCGCGGCCCAAATTAAAAAACAACAAAAAGCAACTAATCACCCCGGAGCGCAGCGCCTCGCGGCGCGGCGGGCGAAGGACTCGGCGTGCGGCGCCCGGACTCAGCAGGCGGTGCGCATGGCTAGGCGCAGGCTGGGACGCGGGGCTGGGCTGTCGGGGGTGAGGCTCTCCTCTTCTGGCTCTGCTCGGACGCCTGCTCTCGCCGCCGCCTCTACATCCCAGCTCAGGCTCCGCCGCCTCTGCCGCCGCGCCGCGCGCCCGCCCGGGCAGGAGCTCCGAACGCTGCCCGGGGGCTGCCGGCAAAACCCGGACCGGACTCGCGGCTCCCTCACCCCCCCTCTCCACCTCGGATTCCCTCCCTCCTCCGCGGCCTCCCTCCCAGATCAGCTTTGGCCACTTGGACGCCGCAGGCTCTGAAGCTGGAGTCGCAGCCGCTGCGCCTCCAGATCCCCGCGTCCTGGCGAGGTCCTCCCTGGCTGAGCTCCCCCGCGCGTCAAGCTTCACCTTTTTTCCATGCAACTTTACAAATACATAAGTAAATAAATAAATAGAACACGACCCCTTTGTAGGAGATGCCTGGGCTTGGAGACGCACCTTCCGTGGAAAATCCGCAGACCTTCTGCTCCCTGCTCAACTGTTCAGTGAGGCAACAAGCTACAGGGATTGAGAAGGAAGGTTTGGCTGCTCAGCCCCCACCCCCACATCCCACCTCAGGTGCTGCTCAGTCTGCCAGACTCTCAATTCAAAGACCGTACCCTTCCCAAATACACTTTCCTGCGTTCAGTAGACCCTGATTCCAAAAGAAGAAAAAAAGGAGGCAGAGTCCTGCTCCCATTTCACAGACGAAGAAACTAATCAGAAAGAGGACATTTTGGGTTTTTAGGAAGCAGGCTCCTACCCAACTACAGTCCTGGGGCAAGGCATGTACACTGGTGCCCTAGAGCTGTGGCCTATGAACAGGGAGTCTGTAATAGTGCCTGGAACCACGCAACATTCAGTAGATAACTAGCCAAGAACTAAATCTCAGCCCTGTGCCTGGTGGGAACAGCAGTTTTTGAGACAGCACCTATTCCATCTGTACCTCTGCCCTTTGAACACACCCCCTCCCTGACCTGCCCAGCTTGGGCTAATCCTACCTACATCTGACGTCTTCTCAGAGAACCATAGAATGAGCCCTGCACTCCTGTCGTCCTGGAGTGATAGTTCTGCAGTCTTGAGGGATTTGAGTGGAAGGTCAGGGTTGCAGTGGTCAGACCTTCAGGCCAGAGAAAACACGGCCTCCAGTCCCATGGGGAATTCCGGGGCAGTGAGGTTGGGGGGCATCAGCTTGGGGGTAAGTGTTACCCTCTAATACCAATTGGAGTCCAGATAACAGAGAGTTAACTGCAGTGGCCCCGGTGCCGCCAGCCACAGACTCTGGCCTCTGTGGGAGAAGTGAAATCGCCTCCCACAGCTGCTTCCTCTCTGGCTGTGGGTCTCTCTAGAGCAACCCTCCAAGCCATCTGTGTATGGACTGATGGGGCAGATGGAGTGGGGTGGTGGCATGTCAGAACAGAGCTCACCTAGACCACAAGGTGACTCCGCCCAGCTCTAGGAACACCCCCTTGCCAGTTCCTACCTACTGTCAAAGGATGGTGTCCCAGAGGAGGTGTTTAGCTCCCCTTAACCTCTAGCTGGTTTCTTCATAGTAACCCCCAAATAAGCCTGTCAGCTAAGTAAAACAGAGCTTGCAATGTAAATAGTTGTCTCCTTCTTCTTGTGACAGGGCCTCACATTGTAGTCCTGGCTCGTCTGAAACTCACTACACAGACTAGGCTGGCCATGAATTCAGAGAGATCCACCTGCCTCTTAAGTGCTGGGACTAAAGGTGGATGTCACCATACCCTGTCTGGAAACAACCCTAGCACAGTGGACACACTGTGCTAGTCTCCTTAGAGATTCTGGTCCTAACCTTGCCAGGTGCTATTTGGCACAAACCATACAAGGAACAGGGAGGCAGAATCCTGGGTCTCTATGTTTTAGGATGTTCCGACACTTACCCCTCCTAACTTACTGTATCTGGAGAAGCCTGGATGCTGACTGTGTGGAGGGACCTGCTCCCTGGGGATGAGCAACAATCATGAGATCCTGACCCAGGAAGTAAAGGACCCGTCCATCCTTGAAGCCTAGAGCCAGTACAGATCAAGTCCTGCACACTAGGAAAAGGCTCTGTGCTAGGCGGTCTCGGGGCAGAGGGTCTGGCTCACTCAGTAAATAAAGGTGCTTTCCTTGCCAGTAGGAAGGCTTGAGTTTGATCCCCTGAACCTGGGCTTGTAAACCCAACATTGAAGAGGCAGAGACAGAAGACTCCCTAGGGCTTACAAGCCAGCCATCCTAATTAGTGAGCTCCAGTGAGAAGCCCTAACTCCGAGAAGGTGGGCAGCATTCCGTGACCCCTGAGGTAGTCCCTCAGGTCATCACACTGCTGTGCGCCACCCCAGCCTCCCACCTCACGCATGCATCCATATGCATTTAATAGAAAAAAAACAAAACCCTAAACCAGAGTCTGGTCCCCAACTTACCAGGCACTATTTGGCACAGAAGTTGCTATTAAGCATTTTTCTTTGAGACTCCCTACCTCCCAGCAAACTCAAGAAGCCCAAGGCTAAGGGGTCTGTAGTGGAGAGAGCCAGGTGCCCCAGTGGGCTTGACTTCCTCAGGGAGGAAATGATACCAATACCGTGCAGTGCCTGGCCTCCTTTGATCTCAGAGTCTTCCCATTTTATACCTCAGCAACTGGGAGATGCAGAGCCTCACCTGTTCAATCTTTTTGGGAGCCAGAGAGAATATTGTTCCCATGGAAAATACAACACGAACAGGGACTGTGACAAGCAAGTCATCTACATGCAACACTATCCTATGAGTGTGTGCTTAAGAAGAGAATGTGGAGGCGGGGCGGGGCAGGAAAGACCACCCCCTCTGAAGAGGGAGGGAAGCCTACCCCTCAAAAAATATTTTTGTTTACATTGTTTATTGAAGTTTCAACTGAGTTTTCAACCAACCAACCTCTGTGAAGGGCAGTCCCCGACCCCAATACCCACCTGACTTGCCTTCCAGAGTCCAATGTAGCAATCTACCACCCCAGATTACTGTGTCCCTGTCTACCCTCAGTGCTCCCTGTGTCTGATTCTCTCCTTTCCATCACTCTCTTTCCCTTTCCTCCTCCTCCTCCTCCTCCTCCTCCTCCTTGAAGGCCTCACAGCCATTCCAGCCTGATCACGCCCGCCCTCTTGAATCCCACTCTGAAACCCTTGCCTATCTTTTTTTTCTCGCTATCCCCATTTCTCAGATGAAGGGACTGAATGGTTGGTGCCAAAGTTGCTCTCTAGCCTGAGTTTTGCTGTCCTGGGGCTTCTTCCACACAGACTCATTATGGGGTGCCTGTGCTTCAGATCCTGCAGTGGTTCCGTACAGCCATAGGATCCACGCAATCCAGGACTTTACATCTACTGTCCTATGTAGAAGGCTTGATTCAAACTTGTCATAGAAGGTCCCGTTTTAGACGCAGTGTAACTCCACTGAGAAGCCTGTGTAGGGGTCGCTCTGAGCCTGAGTTTGGGCCATACCTATCCGGCCAGCAGTACTGTTGGTGATACTTGGAAAAGGTGTCCCTTGGGAGTCTGTTCAGATTGTACTAAGTGCTCACGCTTGTGCTACACACACACACACAAAACACACACACACACACAACACACACACACACTCTTCTCTCTTCTCTCTCTCCCCCTTCCCTCCCTCTCCTGCCTCTCTTATTTAACCTTTATTTACTTTAAAATTTTTATTTTAGCTGCCCAGAGGTGTTATATACCTAATCCTAGCACTGAGGAGGCAGAGGCAGACAGATCACATTCCAGGACAGCCAGGGCCACATAGAAAAATCTTGTTTCAGAGAAAAAAAAATTGTTTTATAAGGCTGGAGAGATTGCTCAGTGGTTAAGAGCATTGGCTGCTCTTCCAGAGGTCATGAGTTCAATTCCCAGCAACCAAATGGTGGCTCAAAACCATCTGTAATAGGATCTTATGCCCTCTTCTGGTGTGTCTGAAGACAGCTACAGTGTACTTATATAAATAAATTTTTGTTTTGTTTTGTTTTTGGTTTTTGGTTTTTTGACACAGGGTTTTAGCCCTGGATGTCCTGGAACTCATTTTGTAGACCAGGCTGGCC
>NC_034604.1:30941356-30972217 GCF_900095145.1 Mus pahari | reverse complement strand
ACATACACGGAGAAACCCTGTCTCGAAAAACCAAAATAAATAAATAAATAAATCTTTAAAAAAAATTAAAAAACAAACAAACAAACAAACAAACAAACAAACAAACTTTTAGCACTTGGAAGGCAGAGGCCGGTGGATTTCTGAGTTCGAGGCCTGCCTGGTCTACAGAGTGAGTTCCAGGACAACCAGGGCTACACAGAGAAACCCTGTCTTGAAAAATCAAAATAAAAAAAAAAATCTTTTATATCTATGGATGTTTTATCTGTATATATGTTTATATACCATGTGCGTGGCAGGCCAGAAGAGGGTGTCTTTGGATGATTTTCAGCCTCCATTTAAGTGCTGGGAATCTAATTCACACTCCCTGGTAGAACAGTTAGTTCTTTTAGCCTCTGGGTCATCTGCCCAGCCCCTTAACCACTATCTTTATTTTATGTGTCTGGGTGTTTCCCTACATGTATGTCTGTGTACTGAGTGCACGCAGTACCGTGGCAGCCAGGACAGGGCATTGGATCCCCTGGGACTGGAGCTACAGGCAGTTGTGAGCTGCCATGTGGATGCTGGGAATTGAACCCGGGACCTCTAGAAGATCAACCAGTGCTCTTAACTGCTGAGCCATCTCTCCAGCCCTACTAGGTACCTTTTTTGAGATGTATGTACTATATACCCACAGCATGGCCTGGCTTTGTGTAGGTCATCTCTCCTCTCATAAGGCAACTGAGATCACATTGGATATACAAGTGGATTTTTTCTCTTTCGGCTGGGCTGGGGATGAGATTTGCTCATATTAGGCAAGTATTCAACCACTGAGTTGCATCCCCAGTCCCAGAAGTAGATGTATTTATTCATCCACCAGCCGTGAAAAGTCTTTGAAGGTAAGAGAGTGGCTCCCATCTCCCCTTCCCCTAAAGTCTACATCGTCCTAAGTGAGAACTAATTATAAATTAGGCACCAAGCTAACTGCTTTCTGTGCATATTTAACCCACAGGTTCTGAAGGACACTTGCCCAAGTTGACAAAGCAGCCAACCAAGTTCTCAGCCCAGTCTTTTCTGAGGCATTCCCACAACTGCACACGCCTGTCATTAACCCAATAGCTAGTAGCTGTAAATGTCCAGACAGAGGAGTGTAGGAGTGAGTCTCCAATAAAGACGTTCCCCTCAAACTGTGCCTAGTGTCAACCCCTCTAGGACCTAAGTCCTTTATCAGTATCACAAAGGATGGGAGTAAGGGTATTTGAAAGCTTGTCTACTAGGGTAGAATATGTCTTAGTGGAGGTCACTCTGGATTCTGATTGCAGCCGAAATCCCAATGTGGTGCAGAAGAAGGGAAGAGTTTAAAAGCCATTTGTGGTTGGGGCAGTGGTGGCGCACGCCTTTAGTCCCAGCACTTGGGAGGCAGAGGCAGGCGGATTTCTAAGTTTGAGGCCAGCCTGGTCTACAGAGTGAGTTCCTGGACAGTCAGGGCTACACAGAGAAACCCTGTCTCAGAAAAAGAAAGAAAGAAAGAAAGAAAGAAAGAAAGAAAGAAAGAAAGAAAGAAAGAAAGAAAGAAAGAAAGAAAGAAAGAAAGAAAGAAAGAAAGAAAGAAAGAAAGAAAAAAAAAAAAAAAAAAGCCATTTGTGGACTCAGGCTTTTGGGGTCTCAACCATCACATTGACTGCTGGTCTGTGTCACCTCTGTCACCCTTACCTATGACAACCGACAATAAGAGAGCTATAAAACCAAAGAAAAATGTCAAACAAGACAGCCCTGCTGGGCATGGTGGCACATGCCTTTAATCCCAGCACTCAGGAGGCAGAGGCAGGTGGATTTCTGAGTTCGAAGCCAGCCTGGTCTACAGAGTGAGTTCCAGGACAGCCAGGGCTATACAGAGAAACCCTGTCTCGAAAAACAAAAACAAAAACAAAAACAAAACAAAACAAAAAAAGACAGCCCTATCTCCCACATGACCTGGGCTTACTCCTTTAAAATCAGTCTGTTGGCTCACCCTGGTCTTGGTCTGGAAAAACAGGAGTAGAAGAGAGTTGGGGGGTGGGGGTGGGAGACTCCAGCCCTAGAACAGAACAGCTCTGGAGACAGACTAGCCAGTCCCCCACAGCCACGCACAGCACACAGTTACGCACATGTGTAAATAAGCATAGACACAGTTCTACACCCCTACCAGGTGTGTGTGTACGTGTGTGTGTGTGTGTGTCTGTGTGTCTGTGTGTGTGTAGCGGGGGAGGGAGACCGGAAAGTCTGATGACTATCATGCTCCTGACAGCAAGTATTCCTGTACAGTCATGGGTCAACTATCTGTCCGGTAGGAATAGGACCGAGTGCTCACAGAGGACAAACTGTTTCCTGGGCTCCCGGGTCAGGAAGGAGTAATGAAGGAGAGGCCTAGGGAGGTGGAGGAGGGCAGAGTCCTGTGTTGGAGGTGGGGTGGGGGGGATGCCCTGGGCAATGAGAAGCCAGTCTGGCCTGTAAGTGTTCTGCCTAAGGCCTGGAGGCGAGGGTGGAGTAGAAAGGGGGAAACCCGAAGCAGGTGATGGGGGTGGGACTTCTCTCTGACAGGGCCCCAGAGGATAGAGCAGGGTGTTGGCTGTGTTCCATGCTGAGGTTTCTGAAAATTACCCAGTCTCTCAAAGGGGCTCAAAGACCCCATCTACCAATCCCTGCAGTCTTCCTCTTCAGACCCCAGAGAATGGGGTGCCTGGTTTGTTCCTGGGGTGGGTCTGGATGAACTGCTCTTTGAACTGGTGGGACTGGTTTTGTGTCTAGCCACCTGGGCAGTCACGGGTTGCCTGCTGGGCCAAGGAGAGAGGCCTCAGGAAGGGGCCTCTCGTAAATCGTTAACTCCCAGAGCCTCCGCTGGGTCCCTTGGGCCCCACCCCCAGTCCTGACTCTGGCCCAGAGTGCTCACCCACGGGCCAGAAGTCAGAGGTCAGAGCTAGAGGTCACAGCACCTAGGCAAGTCCTTCCCCCAGCTCTCAGTGGGAGGGGGTGTTTCTGTAGGGATAGCCCTTCCTTCTAAATTCTGAGAGCTGTCACTCTGTTTTGCCCTCTAGTCTTCCTGTTGCGGCCCAGACCTTTGTCTCTGAGGAACTCTGGGTGGGCCTCAAGACAACCCCTGGGCAAGCCCTAGCCCCACCATCCCCAGATAATTATTCCAGTCCCACCTACTCAAAGGCGTGTCCAAGGCTAGATAATGAATGCGATGAGGAAAGGCAGCAGATAGCTGCCCGCTCTGGACACTCAGAATTGAGATAAGCCCATAAGCATCCTTCCAGTCCCAAAGAGAACAATAATGGCTGCCTCTTTTTGAGGCATTTAAGGAAACTTAACCTGCTTAGTAGGTTTTATTTATTTATTTATTGAGGCAGAGTCTGGATCACTATGTAGAGTAGAGCGGAACTCAGAGAGAGCCACCTGCCTCTGCATCCAGTGTGCTGGGATTAAAGATGGTAGGTAATCTTTTAGCACGTGCCACTAGACCCAGCTTAATTTATTATTTTTTAAGATTTTTTTTTCACATATATGAATGTTCTGCCTGCATGTATGTCTGTGCACCATGTGTGCACCCGGAGCCTACAGAGGTCAGACGTTGGATCCCCTAAGACTGGAGTGATGGTTGTGACTGAACCTAGGTCCTCTGCATGAGCAGGAGTGCTTAAGTTCTGAGCCATCTCTCCAATTCTTTTTTTTTTTTTTTTTAAAAAATTTATTTATTTATTTATTATATGTAAGCACACTGTAGCTGTCTTCAGACACACCAGAAGAGGGTGTCAGATCTTGTTAGGGATGGTTGTGAGCCACCATGTGGTTGCTGGGATTCGAACTCCAGACCTTCGGAAGAGCAGTCGGGTGAGCCATCTCACCAGCCCCTCTCCAATTCTTATTGTTTATTTATGTGTGTGTCTAAATATGCCAGTGCCTGCAGAGGCCAGAAGAGGGCATGAGATCCTCTAGAGCTGGGTGACAGGTGTCAATGCAGCCTTAGTGTGGGTGAAGGAACCGGAAGCAAGCACCTTTAATCTCTCTCTCTCTAGCCTCGCAGAACTTGGGCTTTGACCATAGAGGGTGGTCTATATCATTTCATATTCTGAAGCTCGATAAGATTCTGAAGATACAATAAGCCCTTTATCTCAGGAATAATGCTGCTGGGAGTTTCTGATGTGGGGATAAATAGGGCACATATCTAGGCAAAACTCCATCAACATCCTCCACAGTTCTGGGAGCCCCTCCCTTAGCACATCCATCCCCAGGAAACCTTTTCCAGACAAGCCAATGAGGGAGGATTAATGGTGTTGCCACCCCTTTCGACAGGGAGATGTCTTAGAAGCTAAGGAGATAGAAAGAAAAAAAAAAAAAAAAAGCCAACATCAACTTTTAATCGACATTGCAGATTCAGAAAAGATTCATAACTGAAATGATTCCCTAAGGAAATATAAAAAGTTACTTACGGCATGGCTAAATTGGGCACACTTCAATCAGGGGCTGTTGAGAAGCCATTAAAATACACACAATGATCTACATGACTCTGTCAGAAAGGCTGGCCACGGCTCCAACTAGAGAGAGCATCTGTTTCTGGGCTGCCCTGGCTCCGATCCAGAGCTAGGGAGAGAAAGAACCCCTACCTGATTGGCACCAAAGACCCAGGGAGCCAGAACTTCTAGCAAGAGAAAGTAAAACAGGAAACAGACCATTTTATTGTTGGAAACTGTTTTCTCTCCAGCAATGTAATAGGAAGCTGCAGGGTGACTACTTTTCTTGTCAAACACTGAAGAAGGCATGAGTGTGGTGGCACACACCTTTAATCCCAGCATTCAGGAGACTGAGGCAGGCAGATTTCTGTGTTCCTTGCTAGCCAAGGTTATATAGTGAGACCCTATCTCAAAAACCAAAACAAAGGGCTGGAGTGATGGTTCAGCAGTTAAGAGCACTGGCTGCTCTTCCAGAAGTCCTGAGTTCAATTTTCACTAACCACATGACAGCTCACAACCATCTGGGGTCTGATGCCCTCTTCTGGTGTATCTGAAGACAGTGACAGTGTACTCATATACATAAAATAAATAAATCTTTAAAAGAAAAAAAAAAGATTACTAGCACTCACATGATGACTCACAACTTTCTATAACTCCAATTCCAGGAGATCTGACATTCTCTTCTGGTTTTCCATGGACAGACGCACATAGAGCCTTTAATCCCTGCACTCAGGAAGCAGAGGCAGGAAGATCTCTGTGAGTTTGTGGCCAGCCTGGCCCACATAACAAGTTCCAGGCCACCAAAGATTACATGGTGGGACCCTGCCTCAAAAATAAACAACCAAAACAACCTAAAGAGGGGTCTACTTTTCATGACCCTTTTCTTATTTCTCAGGTCAGCCTAAGGAAGTGGGGAGATTACTAAAGTTATTTTTGTAAAGGCTAACTTAGGGGCTGGATGAGATGGCTTAGCTGTTAAGAGCACTGGCTGCAGAGGACCCAGGTTCAATTTCCAACACCCACATGGCAGCTCACAACTGTCTGTAACTCCAGTTGCAGGGGATCTGATATCCTCACACAGACACACATGCAGGCAGAACACCAATGCACATGAAATAAAAATAAACAACTTGCTTATGTATATATGTAGGCTACCTAGTATATGTCTATGCACATGTTGTGTGAATACAGATCCTACAGAAGCCAGAGGAGGTGGTACATGTGAGTGCTGGAAATCCAACCTGGGACCTCTGCAAGAGCAGAAAATGCTCTTAACCACTGAACCATCTCTCCAGCTCCACTCCCACTCTATTGGTTTTGAAAGACAAGGTCTTATATAGCTATGGTGACCTGGAATTTTCTATGTAGATCAGGCTGGTCTCAAATTCACAAAGTTCTGCAGGCCTCTCCCTCCCCAGCACTGGGACTAAATGTGCACACCACCACACCTGGCTCCAAACTACAGTCCTGAAGTTGCACCTGAGCTCCAGGCCTGGACAGTGAGACTGGGAGAGGGGTCATTGGCTTTGTTCTCCTCCAGGACAAACAGGATGGGAACCTTCTGGAGTAAGCTCTGAGACATAGCTTTTAAGAACTCCCCTCTACCACTGCAACCCCCTTTGGACTCTCATGTGGCAGCTAGGGTTCCTGGGGTCTCTTCTGCAGTCTGTGAGGGTGTTTCTGGCCCTTACTTTCTCCAGAGGACTGACAGCAGGCATCACACATCTCCATCCCTGCCCAGGGTCTGGCCTTCAGTTGATGCTAATGTTTCTTAGAGGAGGAATGGCCCTGGTTATGGCTGATGAAATGCAGCTATCTCAGGTCCCAGCAGGGGATTGCAGTGGTCCTTGCCTGGCCCCCTTCCCTAAGGCCCGACTGCCTCCTTCACTGCTTAATCCTCAGGAAAGGCGAGAAACCTTAGCTAGATCAGACAGTGGTAGCTATGCTTGTCTTGTGGGTAACCTGGACTCCACCCAGGCCTTGCGGAGGCACTGTTTTAGAACCCAGCCTCAAGCTGCCTGCTGCCTTAGCCTCCTAGGCTTACTGGGCCCATCTTTGATTACAAAGCTGTTGCCCATCTTCCAGCCATTCTCTTCCTTACTCTGGGACCCTGTATAACATGATCTCTGGATTTTTTTTTTTTTTTTAATTATGTGTATACCTGGTACCTGAGGAAGCTAAAAGACAAATCAGATCTCTTAGAACTTGAGTTGTAGATTGTTGCCAGCTCTCATGTAGGTGTTGGGAATCCAACCTAGAAGAGCAACCAGTGCTCCTAACCACTGAGGCATCTCTCTAGTGCAGGCCCTGGACTTTTTATTAAAGGCCTATTTTATGATTTATTTATGTGTGTGTCTCTATATGCAGATGTCTGTAGAAGCCAGAAGAGGGCGCCAGATAATCTGGTGCTGGAGTTACTGGTGGTTGGGCGGTTATGAATTGTGTGTCTTGTTTTTGAGAAAGATTTAAATTTTGTTTTGTCTTTTCTTTTTTTTTTCCAACAGTGTTTCTGTGTAGTTCTGGCTGTTCTGAAACTCACTCTGTAGACCAGGCTGGCCTTGAACTTACCTCCTACTGCCTCTGCTTCCCAAGTGCTAGGATTAAAGATGTGTGTGCTACCACCATCCAAATTTTTTTTTATTTTTAAATGTTGTTTTTACTGTTATTTATGAATTCTCCAGAGAAAATGACTTGCCCAGAGACATCCAGTCCTGCTTTTGATCTGTCCCTACTCTATTAGCACATCCAGTAGTAATTGCCTTTGACTGCCTCGATGGCCTCCTTTCTAGCAATGGTGTCACATGAGGGATGCTCCTCTTGTTGCTTTCATGGTAGACATTGTTGAGAGAATTGCCTACATTTATCTCTCTTCTTCCCAGCACCCTTAACTCGTGTTCTAGAGGCCCACTGGCTCTTTCTGCCATGTGTCCCCTCTCTAGGAACCTTGCTTCTTTAGGGTCCCTGACCAATGGTAGTATGGTTTCTCTTCCCTTCTATTAGCTAAAAGAAAGTCAGGAAACTTCCCCTGAGAACCGTTTCAGAGGGTTACAGTCCATAACCATCATGGCAAGGAGCATGGCAGCAGGCAGCAGGCATGGCACTGGAGCTGAGAGATCACATCTTCATCCATACGTACAAGGCACAATTCTTTTTCTTTTTCCTTTGGCTTTTTTGGAGGCAGGGTTTCTCTATAGATCCCTGGCTATCCTGGAAGTCACTCTGTAGATCAGGCTGGCCTCAAACTCCAAAATCCACCTGCCTCTGCCTCTCAAGTGCTGGGATTAAAGGCGTGTGCCTTTAATTATATGTATATGTGTGTTTGGTCTTGTATTCCCCTCTGCTGGAGTTCCAGGTAGATGCTTATGTGTCATCTGACCTGGGGTTAGGAACTGCAGTGCCTACAGAAGTCAGAAGGCATCAGATCCCATTACACTGGATGCCATGAGCTTCCCTGAGTGTAGGGAATCAAACCCAGGTCCTCAAGCAAGTGTTCTTAACTCCTGAGCCATCTCTTCACCCCAAACCGTCTTAATCTCTTGTCAGTGCCAATCTCAGTGACAGCCTTGACCACTCGGGCAGGCCTATCCCTCCAGCCAGAGGCACCTGCGGACCTGTGTCCTGATATTTCCCCTCAGAAGAGCTCTCTTCCCTAGGAAGGACACAACTCAGCCAGAGAACAGAATTCTGGGTACTGTCTCTGCTGGGGACAGAATGCAGGCCAGGATAGGAATGATTTAGGAAATAAATGGACGAGGTGGAATCAGGGACTTCCTTCCCAGGAGTCAGACAGCACTAAGCTGACCCCGCTCTGCCTGCCTGTGTGAGAGGTGACTCCAGGAGGCCTCCCTGTCTCAGTTCTCTGCTTTAAAGACTGCGGATTGGTGCCGTTTAATCTGCACTGCCTTTTTCCTGTCTGCCTTCTGGAACAGCTCAGTGTTCAGGTGGCCCAGCTGTCAGCTGTCTGGGCCCACTGGACCTGTGTTCACAATCTCTCTGACACCCCCAGCAATACAGAGCTGAGTTCTGCCAGCACCACCCCTAGCCAACAATGACCTTGGGGGAAGCAGCTAGGACACATGGGGAGGGGGCTCATCATCAGTGCTGGTGCTTCCATGCTCAACTGGCTAGACAGGTCACTAAGTCACCTCAAGCGGCCCCAATACCCCATCTATTCCCCGGCCTCCATGACTGGTAGCCTCGGGAGTACAGTGAGGTATTGGTACCAAGCCTGAGAAGGATAAGTGAGGATGCCAGAAATCCTGCCAGCTCAAGAAGTTTACTGCAAGCTAGGAGTGGGCGGTACGGCAGAGAGGACATTTCCGGTAACTCTGGACCTGAGAGGGCTGGGGACAGGGCTGTTTGGGGAGATCACATTTTCATTGCTGATCTCTGGTGCCCCATGGTATTCTATTACCTCCAGGTGTTTGGGGTTGAGGTTAGATTATGGCCATTTGGCAATTCCTGGGGACCCAGTCCCATCTTACCCCCTAGTGCTGGGCAAGTGCTCTAGCACCAAGCCCTTGGAGACTTTTCATTAGTGTTCTGAGGCAGGGTCTAGCCTCATTCTAGTCCTGGCTGACCTAAAACAGGCTACATAGATCAGGCTGGCTCTCAAACTCATGGTGTTGGTCCCTCTGCTTCTGCCTTCCAGGTGTTAGGACTACAGGTGAACGTTCCCATATCTAGCCCCTGAACCACACTTTTGTCTACACTGTTGCTACTGGCATCTAATAAGTAGAGATCACTGATAAGGATAAAAAATTAGGACCCAAGTTCTAGAATGTCAGCAGTGTTGAGGCTGTGAGAAAGCTGGGGAGGACTTCCCCTGACTGATCCCAAAGCCTGAGGAGGCAAGGGGTATTTTCCAGCCCCTACCACTACATGTATAGGGGCTACAGTTCATTCTTTCACCAGTTCTGGCAGAGAACGCTTTCAAGCCCGCTTCAAAGCCCCCTTGTGGCCTTAGGGATGTGAATTGGCTGCCTGCTCGCCTACCCACACACCAATCTCCAATGCCCAGGAAAAGATTCACCCATCCCAATGCCAGGCAAACCCTATGCTGCTTGACCCAAAGATGATTCTGGGCCTAAAGAAAAGGCTGGGTGACCTGGAAGGTGGACATACCACTGCCCTACCCCTCCAAGCCCATTTCTTTTTAAGAGTTACCGGAGTCTGTGGCTGGCAGGAAGCTCCCCCCCCCCTTCTATTTAGGAGGCGGCCATGGTGGCTTAGCTCTTGTCTCCGGTTTCCTAGGGAGCTGTGGAGAAACAGCCCAGCCTCCGTGGGTCCATCTGTCAGGGAGGCTGTTCCGCCCCATCGATTGCTGTTCCCAAGGGGCTGTGTTGCTCGAGGGACCCAATGTGGCCGCCAGATAGGAGGGAACCACCCGAAGAGGCAAAGGGGGGGGGGCAGCTTGGCAACAGGAAGAGCCAAGAGGGGCTGACACTGCAGAGAGAAGGGACAAGCATGAGAAATGTAGACAGTCAGGGGCAGTGCGGCATCAGGCTAGCTGCAATGATCTCTAAAGCCAGCTGGCAACCTTAGGACACACCAAGTTCCCACTTGTAAAGACACCACCAACAGCTAGCATTTATTGAGCAGGAACAATGTGCCTGGCATTGGGATGGGACTTCACACACCCCTGCTTTCATTTGAGGAACTGCCCTGCAATGCAGGTGTGCTTTATTCTCCAGCAAGAGAGGAATCAGAGAGGCTGCGGCTCTGTCAGTCACACACAGGAACTGGAGCAGTCTCTGACTGCGAGTCAGCTAGGCTCAGTGGTTGAGCCCAGCTCCAGACAGACAGAGCCAGGTCGAAGGGGGAGGAGGTAGTCTTGCCTGGCTAGAAGCCCTGCCCGCCCTCCCAGGGAGCCGCCTCCTCCCCTGGGCTGCGTGACATCTGCCCCGCTTCCCGGCCCCAGACAGCTGCCCAGAGCCACGTCAGCACTTCCACCAGGGAGTCTGGAAACTGGCTCTGGCCCCTGAGAAAGGAGGAGGAGGGTTGCGGTCCCCCTTCCTCCCAAAGGATGGCTTTTCAAAGGGGTGACCCCACTCAACTGAGCAGGAATGGGGGTACATGACCTTGATCTTTTACAAGACCGTTTCCCCTGCTTAGGTGGATATGCAGTGGGGGTCCTTTGGCAATGATACTAGTAGCATCCAAAGTGAATACAATATACATTCCCACGCAGCACAGACATAGTTCCAGGGACAGCCTGCAACCCTCAAGACCTACTTGGGGCCGAATGGTCATCTGGTAGGGATCCAGGAGGTAGGAAAGCAGAGTATGGAAGTGTATGGATGTCCCAGCTCTGCAACTGGCTGGCTGGGGCCAGAGATAACCAGCGCCTCCCGGAAAATCATTAGCATCTGTTTGGGCCAGCAAAGCTGGCCCGCTGGCGCCTCTGCCTACAGGAACCGGAGGTTACAGCACAGCCCTTTGGGTGCACAAGCCCACCTGGATCTAACTCAAGTGAGGACGACATCTATTTGTCCACCCACCTTGGGAGATGGGTGTCACAGCCAGACAAGTGCTTGTATTGTTAGGGGTGGGGGCTTCCTTTGCGAAGTAGGCGGTTCACTCCACACTCTGGGCAATCCAGGCCGGTTCTTGGAGATGCCCGTGCTGGCGGCAGCCCAGGGAGTGTGTGGAAATGACACCGCCAGGGCGGCGGAGATTCCCCCCCTCCTGACATTGGCTGGAAAGTGGAGCAGCTCGTCAGGGACAATCAATGGCGATCGATCGCTGCGCGGCGCAGGCGGCCAGCTCGCACGCGGGGGAGGGGTGGGGAGGGGCAGCGTGGCCAGCAGGGGTAGGGGCACCCGTGGCTGAGGTCAAAAAACACACAGACTGCAAAAGGGCATAGTTGGGTCAGCTGATATACAACTGTACATTAAGGCATTACAAAGAAGGCACTCACCATACTAGTCTGTGACACAAGTCACAACAACAGGGTTAAATGTTTGGTCTGCAAGGACACACGATGGAATCAGTCACATGTAAACTGCACCATGATAGAGCATATCACACTACCACACCACCAGATCCACCACACACAGGGCCCCACAGCACCACAACGGATGCCCTAACCCTACACTCACCCACCACTTGCCAGGATATAAAATTACACTAGCTGCACAAGGCAAAAGTCAGATGGTCATACTGTATGTCACACAACCTCAAAAAATACTGTTAAGTTGTGTCTACTGGCTACCATAATGGACCCTAGAGCCCAAGTGGAATACAACTGGGCCACCCATTTCTTCATAGCTTCCACCATGAATACAACTTTTCATCACGTGGCATGCTCCCACCCCCACCCCCCACAACACCAGAGACAGGCAAACTAGCTTTCTCTAGAAGCTGACAGGACTACCAAGTGAAAACCCAGGCAGCAGGTAAACTTAACAAAGGAGGCCTGGGTCACTATGTGCTAGACAGCAGTTCTCAGCCTGTGGGTCGAGAAACGCCTTTTACAGGGGTCACCTAAGACCAGTGGGAAAGACAGATTCATGTTATGGTTCATAACAGCAATATTAGTTATGAAATAGCAACAAAAATTTTATTTTGTAGGTCACAACATGAAGAACTATATTAAAAGGTCACAGCATTAGGAGGGTTGAGAGCTACTATTCTAGTAAGTTATAGTTACACAATGGTTGATTACTTAGCATCATTCTAGACTTTAAGCTTCCTCTCTAGGAACCTGACTCACCTTAGCAGCAAAACTACTTCTGTCATTGCATCTGGGAAATGCTACTCAAATGTCACAAACTCAACTCCCATGGTTGTTTTCACCCATAAAGAAGCCACATTCTTCTCCGACCTAGCTGGCCATGTCTTAGCAGCAGGGTGAGCCCAAGTAGCTATCATATCACTCTACCATGGGACCTTGGTGGGGAAACCACCCCCAAACTCTCACCAGATGAAACTCAAATACTGATCTTATTTCCTGTGACCTCCCTCCACAAGCTTTAGAAGATAAAACATTTTCCCCCCAAGTTACCCATCCAGAGTCTCCCAAATCCCCTAAGGACTATCCCTACTTAAGCCCACTCTCTAACCCTTTATTTTATCCAAGAGAAATAGAAGTACTGGTTAATAAAGTCCTAGAAAGTCAGGTGTAGGTACAAACAACTTTCTGGAGGCAAAGGCAGGTAAATCATCGAAGCCAGCATGACTTAGAGTGAGTTCCTGGAGAGATAATCAGAGCTATACAGAGAAACCCTGTCTCCAAAAACAGCAACAAAAAATCCCCAGAAAGATTCTCTCCAGCAAAACAAGGCTGACCATAGATCTTAACAATATCCCGACTCCTGTCCCGAGGAAGCATGTTCATGAGAGCAGGACCGAAATCTTCAGTCCTACAGAACACCCTATGCTGTGAGCTAAAGTAGGCCAGCTGGGGTGCACTTCATGTGCAGGCCTGGGCCCACCCAGAGACTTCCAAGAATCTCTGCTAGCAAGAGAGCTCCCCCTAAAGGTTATGCCTACAGTGACTGCCAAAATTCCCTGTCTTACCTGTGTGACAGTTTGGTTCTCTAACTTTGTGACTCTCAGGTCTCACACACTGACCCAAGATCACAGAGACCTTCCTCCACTAGGGAATGTAGACTGTTTTTGTGCTGTAGGATGAGGACAGCAAGGATTCAGCTATAGTGGGTGTTACAACCACCCATTCACCAGTTTCTTTCCCTTCCCTTTCTAGCACAACAGGGAAACCTGAGGAGGAAGAGATCTGATGTGCTCACCCCCAGCCGAAGGCAAATTCTCTTAATGCAGTACCTTTCCCTCCAGGCTTTATAGTCACCAGTCACAGGTGGTTGGCAAGACGGGTGCACCTAATCCATGTGCCTACTGCACTCATAGGTCTAGCTGAAGAGGTATGCAAGCCCAGGCAGTTATACCAGGTACCTGGTGCCCCAAATACTGGCCTTACTCAAAAGGTTTGCCATTAAAAAATAAAACAAACAAACCAGGGCATCTGTACAACTGTCCATAGCTACTTCCTTGAGCCTGTCTCACAATTCTTTAATTGGTAAGATCATTTTCCATCAAGTCTTACCTACAAGCTGTTGGAGACCAAGTGTTCATCTTCTATATGAGAAAATTCAAAGGACATATAAATTATTTGCCCTAAATTATACAACCAAAAAGCATATGATTTCAAACTTAGATCTTACTTCTCTTTTGTAAAGGCTCAGATTTAGGTTCACACCATATGTATAAACACTAAGGAATGTCTATGCTCACAATCTTCTCAAACATTCCTAACAACATGGACAGCCCCTCCTGCACACACACAAGCTGGCCTATGCTCTCCCTTGTCTGGAGTCTGTCAGCCACATTCTCCATGGCTCTGTTCTTTCCAACAGGGATAGGGCAGACAGGAAGTCTACAGACTCCCTGATCCCGACCCGCCTACCCTTCTCCACCAGAGCACAAATTACTCCTGCTACTGCCAGATAACCCCCCCCCCAGATAATCACACACACACACACACACACACACACACACACACACGCACGCACGCACGCACATCCCCCTTGAGGATAGGAGGGAGACCTGGAGGAGAACCAGGCATTCTGGGGATCAGTCTGCTAGCCCTTCTCAGGGCTGCCTAATATCCAGTTTTACTGCCTGTATTAATAGCAAGTCAGCCTTTCCTTCAGGAAAGTCATGTCCTGATAGAATCAAGGCATCTTTCTTTATTAAAAGTCCTTCCTAGGTCCAAGATACAAAAACCTTCACATGGTCAGGAGCTAAAGTAGAACTCAGGGAGTCCCCTAGACTTCCCTCTGTAGAGGTATACAACCAAAAGTCCGACTTCCAGGCACCAACAGCCCCTAGATGCTTTCCTAATCTGGGGATAGTATTGGTTCTCATAGCTCTGCCTAGGTTGCAACTACTTGGTGACTTCAGCAAATCTAAAGTTATTTGCATACCCAGATGGCCAAGCCTACAATTTCAAAGAATTCCCAATGAAGAGGCAGCTGGCTTCCGGATGGTGGCCCTGGAGGCCCACAGCTGTTGCACTGGAACACTAGAGAGCCTAGGGCCCCAAATCACCAGATAGATTGAAAAGGACAGTATTTCCCACGCCTTACTACTTACTACTTACTGCTCTTTTTACTGAATCTCCATCTTTGGGCATTAAAAAACCATGTTATGGCTGCCCAGCTGACATAGGCAAACAAGTGAGACTGGATTTTAACTACCTGCTTTTGAAAAGGCAACAATGGGCGCCAGAAATGTAAAACAATGACAACTCAGTGGGTAAAGCGGTGTTGTTTATGTAATACAGAGATGACTGACTACAAGAGCACCAGGTGAAGAAGAGCAGAGTGTAAGTCACTATAACCTGCTCTTTTACAGGAACCTTTCTGAGCATCTCACTGAGCTAAGCACCGGTCCATCTGCTTCTAAATACACTAACAAAAAGCCAACCCCAAAAGAAGCCTTACTCAGAAGCTCCTCTTAGGTTCTGTCCACCCACATTTACTGACCTCACACACCTTGTAGTTTTAAAAGCTACAGGTCATCATTGCCCTCTGCTGGCTACAGAGAAACTAGCACCCACACAGAACCTCCTTTACCAGTAGACACTGAAAATATAACTCTAGTTTGTTTGCAATCTGTTGAATCATGAGTTAACATTGGCCAGAATACATAAAAACTAAGCTAGTGTTGGAGCAATTTTTTCTGTCTCCCACCCCAAATATAAACAATGAACTCACTGCAGCTCAGAAGTTGCACCCGCTCACATTTCTTGGCAAACTCAACAACCCACCAGATCTTCCTTGCCTCTTGTCTCATGTCCTTGGCCCTATCTGCTTCAAAGGCTAAGTGAAAAGACCTAGAGCCATACTTCCATCAAGGTTCAACTCCCCTTTTTCTTCCCACAACCCCTTTCGCCACTCCACAGCAAGTGCCTGGAAGCTCACAATGTCCTCTGAAACAAGACTAGATCCTTTAGCAATTGGCACAATATTCTGTCAGCTAGCTACAACTTTAAAGATGTAACTTCAGCTTTAACTTCAGCTTGGAGAACTGGGTGTCCTGATGAGTAAAACCAAGAGTAACACCTTATTAGTAAGGGAAAGCTCTAGACCTTAGGGTCACAAAGTAATTACTTCAAGCATGGAACCAACCACTCTCTTCTAAAGCCTTGATGCCAGATTATCCTTTGGGATGCCTCCAGAAACTTCAACTTCAATTTTTAGGGAAACCAAACCTGAAAAAAACTGGCAATTTGTGGGAAGATGGCTCTCCTTAAACAAAACCCCCTCTGCACCTACTATGAAAATTTAAGATTCAACACCTGAGGAACAACATTACTCTCCAAGCCCGACAACTAAATTCAACCTTTGGAACTGGCATGGTGGAAGGAAAACCATCTCTAGGACCTTGTTCTCTAACCACATGTGTTGAGGAATGCTCAAAACCACATACAGATTCATACTTAATGCTACTGCTCTTACATGGTACCCTACAACTACCAGTAACTCAACTTTTAGGGGTTCTGGTGAGTTCTAGGATATCTGGTGCCCTTGACATGTGCATGTGGTGCACATATATTCATGCAGGCTCACCATACATACACATTAAGAAAAAAAATCTTTAAGGCAAGAATGGTATTGAATACCTTTAATCTTAGCACTTGGGAAGCAGGGAAGGTAGATCTTTGCAATTCTGAGGCCAGCCTGATCCATAGAGCGAGTTTTAGGATAGCCCAGCTACACAGAGAAAGTCTGTCTTGAAAAAAAGAAACATCAACAAAAATGAAATGGAGGCTAAGGATATTTATAGTTGGTGGAGTGCCTGCTTGTCTAGCATGCGTGACATCCTGGCTCAGTTCCCTGCATTGCGTAACTGTTAGAGCTGCATGGTGCCCGTCATTCCAGCACTCAGGAGGCAGAATGACTAGACAAGGACATCTGCAGCTCCACAAGTTTGAAGCCAGTCTGGGCTACATGAGAGCATGTCTCAAAAACAAAATATTTTCACAGTTGAATTGGGTGTAGTGTCCTATGCTTGAAGTCCCAGCTCCTAGGAAATGGAAACAGAAGAATTCAGCTCACAAGTTCAAACACAGCATATATAACACAAAAGTAAAACTAAATGTCAAAAAGAAAAAAGTTCAAGGTTTAAATACTTCAGTAAGGAGTTCAAGCCAGAGAATTTTAATAGTAGATATGGGAGCTGGTTATGTACCCAAGGAAGCAGTAGCAGGCATCACCCATACTCTCAAGGTTGAAGGGGATCTCAATCAGGGCTCCTGCTCTTTCTCTCAGTACCACATCTTAAAAGCCTAGCTTGGCTCTTGCTTAGTGGCTTCTTGCTTTCTTTCCTACAAGTGATGAACCATTTGCTTTCAATATAGAAATTCTACAAACAACAACTTACATAGGTTAAAATCAAACCATGAAAAAAACGAATCAAAGACTGCTAAGCTGCTTTACTGGTACCAAGGTATTCTTTTAGGTGTGAAGTAATAGGGACTAATCCAAACCCTTGTGCATTCTACAGAAGCAGTTACATTTGCATCTGATGAAAGGTAACACTATGAATAATTGAAAGATGAAAAGTGATCCCTAGCCACTAATCAAAATGTCTAACTTTGCCTCAACTATCTAAAATGCAGTCACTGAGATAGCAAAGCTGGATGGTGGGTGACTCTATTACACAGCCTTGAAGCCAAAGGCCATAAAGGCTTTCAAACTGAGTTTGAAATTTACACTAAGGTAAAATACAGCAACAATGAATTGGTTCAGGAATGATCTAGAACACAATCACTTTAAGTAAGGTTATGGTGCCAAGAGAAAGGCTTTTTTTCTTATTCTTGTACTTAAGACTGGACCTCTTGTACTCCAGACTTCTAGATCTTCAAGCACAGGCTTCTAAAAAACTGGGATAACCTGTGAACTTGGAGAAATCTGGTATTCACAACACAGGGGAACAGAAACCTGCACCAGGAGTGTGTGTGTATATATATATATATATATATATATATATATATATATATATATATTCCACAGCTCCAAAGGTGCAAGGCGTGGGGGTGAGAAGAGGAAGTACATTCACAATCCATATGAGCCAGGAACAAAAGACAATTCTATTGAAAGCTCAGCACAAATATTAAGGATCCTATATCCTAAGACAAAGACAGAATTTGTCCTTAACTGCAGACGAGGGCAAACCTTCCTGTCTCTTCAACCATTATGATCCTGCGGTATCTTTGTTCTAGACAAAGTAAGCAGGACAATGATGCCTTTGACTATTAGCCAGCAATGCCAATACCTGAAATGGTTTGTTTTTACCAAGAGATTGCTCTGAATATAACTTGACAAAATTGTCTAAACTACTATTAACTTAAGCACCCCCCCCCAAAAAACCCCAAAAACCGAACCCCATAACTCTCATTCTTTTGTAACCACTGTCTCACCAGAATAAAACAAGGTTGGTTCAAACTAGCCTTTAGACATCAGAGAAACTTTGTGTGAGCCTATGTGAGAATCGGCCCGAGTGACAGGTTTTCGAATAGTGAGAAGGGAATCATAAACAACTGGAACAATAATGCTTCATCCTCAAACTGCATTTCACAGCCTAATATTGTTTGTCATCATCCAAACTTGCTTTTATTTAGCACAAAAATACTACAGCACTCTTGTATAAAAAAAAAAAAAACAAAAAAACAAAACCCACACTATAATTTTAAAAATTGTACTAAGCTAGCAGTTCGCTGAGATGAGAGTCACGTAAGAATGGGCAAATGAGAGCTGTACAATGGAACCCAAAGAAAGTAGTAGAATTAATAGTAAAACCATGGAAGTTCAGCAGGGATACAGCCAATAGCTGAGTATTTGATTAGCATCTGCTAGGACTGAGGCCCACTGAAACAGACAAACATACACACAGCACCCAAAAGCGAATTTCCAGTTAGAGTTCAATTCTGAATTTTTCTTTCACAACTGGTTAAAGTCATTATCTTCAGGACCAAGGAGATGCTAATATAGCATTCCTTAAATTTGTGTAAGCAGCCAGCTGCTAATTAAGAGACTTTTTAGCTGACAGGCTGAGATGGAGGAACATTGACACTGAGAGATGAGACAGGTGAACAAGTTTAAAACCAAAAGCAGTGGTCATTTATTCCTCAATTTTTGTGCAAGAGTGTCAAGATGCAGTTTAAAGATCCTGGTGACTAGAGAGCATTGGCCATGGCCTTCAAGCTGGCCCGGCTTACATTTAGGTTAGGAAAAGGGATGAGGGGAGGTAACTAGCCTAGTTCACATGAATGTTTCTGGATTAACAGTTGTTTACAAATTTCAAACTACATTTTACTAGAGTCAAGGGAAGACTTCAAAAAGCCACATACAGTACAATTTAAAACCAATGGACATCCTGCAAATGTTAGTGCAAAGTAATAACGTAGACTCTCCAATACAAGATTGTGCTCATGTTTCCCAGGTTTGGTCAGTTACTCTTTATAATTACAATCAATTAACTTATCAAACAGCAACCTACACCTTTGCGTTCTATGTCCTATGTACCAAGAGACTGTCACAGGTTTTGGTGAAATGCTGCTCAGTTTCATTAACAAAGCAAATTTATTTAGTTTAACAGTCATGTTCCTGGAATGGTGCACATTTAAGTTTCATGAAAATGCCTTTAAGCTTATGCCTCTACCTTGTTTAATAAAATTACTCTTATATCTTTTTTAGTATGTAAACTGGAATTGTTTCATGATTTTGAAATGCAACAAATATAGATGAAAACATTTCAGGGGTGAGGAAAAAAAATCCACCACTAACCTTAGCTAGACCAAGTTTTTAAATCAAAAAGCCTAGTCACACAAAATTATCTGTAATGACTGTAGTAATCAGTTTATTACACAGATGAATCATTCGTGAACGTACAAGCTCCAAAGGAGCAACGGGGTCTTAAATATACACACGGATTTCCATCAAATACATCTCCACCCTTACATCGAAATAGGCCTAAAGCAGTTAAAAACATAAGAAAAATAAGAGCTATTAGCTATGTATTAACTGAGAAACCACATACAAACCAAAGATTATGGAAAGGGGCTAAAAGGAGGAAGGCTGAAAGGGCAGGGAGAGTGAAGTGTTGGGAACAAAGCCCACCACACTTTATGTACTAACAGCTCCAGTCCATTTAAATGTTGATCNGTTAACCTTAGACCTTAAAGCACAGCATGTAGTTTAATCTGTTTGGTCATAACTTTCACCTAAGTTGTAGGTCCTTCAGGATGAAATGAATACAGCTTCACGTTCTTCACCTTGCTTTTTGACTGTTTGAGATTGGAAGGATCCCACTTAAGAACAATCTCCTCTGGGTCACTGGAGCTTTTTCCTCCCATTCAAGNACACACTGTGTACCCACTACCCCTCACATCTTGCCATTATCCAAAGTTAAGTCAATAAGGAAAGCTTTTAGTCTCACACCTAGGTTACGCCCGGAGAACTGGCTTNTCNCACACACACTTCTCTGCTAGGAGGCAATGTTGGTACAGAAGTACAGTATTTCTAGTTTGTTGTTCCAAGTATGTACAACACGCAGCACTGCTGTGTCAGGTAAACATGTGCACAGNGGAAGATGAGGCGTGGGCTCATAGAAAGCAGTCAAATGGAAATCAAAAGGACTTTCTCTCTCTCAGAGTTCCCCTAGCTTTATTTGTAGAGGTTATCCAATAATTTCTTTAATTACATCGCATACTTCTGAGTCCATTCCCGAGCTATTCTGTTGTACCTGTACACACACAAAGAGAACTCAGCTTAACATAAGGTAAGGAGTCAATAAGCAACATTTCATTCATTATCCCAACTAGTAATTTTAAGACAATAACTGAAAACGTTCAAACAAAATCAACTTTCTCCCTCTAATTTCTTTCACACACCCACCTTTTGCTCCCTAACCACCTGCTCCTCCCTTTGGGTTAGGGTCTCACTTCAAAGCCATAGCTGACCATGAACTACCTAAAACTAGGATGGCCTCAAAACTTGTGGCAACCCTCCTGGGTTGTTGCTATGACAGGGACATAGCATCACCCAGCTTTACCTCCAATTATAAATAAGTCTATACTCAGGATACAGTGAGACACTATTCTAAAATTCAAAACAATTTCCTATAAATGTATCTAAAGGACTCTAGATTCAAGTTTAGTATTTGCTGGTATGTGTATCATCCTAAGTTTTTTGGGTTTTGAGACAGGGTTTCCCTGCATAACAACCCTGGCTGTCCTAGAACTCAATTTATAGACTAGGCTAGTCTTGAACTCACAGAGATCTAACTATCTGTTCTCCTGAATTCTGGGCTTAATATGTAGCCAAAGCTAACCTTAAACCCACAGTCTTTCTGGCTTTGTAGGGTTATAGGCATGTGCCAAGACACCTTATTATGTAAGAATTTTGTGACTATGTAATTTAATATTATATGGTTCTTAAAATCAGCATGAGCCAAGAGAGAAGACTGAAGCATTAAATTCCAAAAATTGTCTCAAAACACACAAAAAGAATGAGACCAGCCTGTATTACACAGAGACTCTTGTCTCACAAAAATGTAACAGGAGAGCTAGAGGCAGCTCAGCAGGTAAGAGACTTGCTGCTGATAAGGAGGGCCTCACTCAGTTCCTAGCACCTACATGGCAGTCAGGTCACAAACACGTGTAACTCCAGTTCCGGAGATCCAACTCCCTCTCACAGACTCTGTGGGTACCCATGTAGTACATATACACAAAAAGAACTCTCACCTATTCTTACACATAAAGTAAATATAAAAAATTACAAGGAGCTCTCTTTCCTCTCTCTCCTTGCCTCTTGCTCCCTCCCTCTCTCCACCCCACAGTCATGGCCGGTCTCTACTCCCTCTCTCTGCCTCTACTATCCTCTTAACTCCCCTCCCTATGTCCTGAACAAACTCTATTCTATACAAAAACAAACCAAAAAAAACCAAAAAACCCTACAAGGAGTTGAATATGGCGGTCCACTTCTTTAGTCCTAGCACTTAGAAGGCATCGGCAAATAAATAGGTATGTGTGAACTGAAGGTGAGTATGGTATCCATACCAAGCTGTAGCAAGCCCACATGGTAAGATACTGTCTCCCCCAAAAACAAAACAAACAAAAAACCCCTACAAAGAAATAAAATGGCATAATACCTTCCTTTATATTAATAAAATAACTCATTCTGGTAGGGTTATTTCAATAATTTGTAAAACATTCCATTAACAAAATAAACAATGAAAACCTATGTAAGTCTAAACAAATATACCTGTAATCACATTATTCAATGGGTAGAGACAGGAGGATCAAGATCATCCAAAGTTACACAGTGAATTAAGGAGGCCAGCCTCAGCTACATGAGACCATCTTAAAACAAAAACAAACAAACAAACAAGAGGAGGGGGCGACAAACAGGAATTTGGGCTGGAGAAATGACTCACAGTTACGAGTCATCATTGATGGCTGCTCTTCCAGAGGACCCTATTTTAATTCCTGGCACCCACATAGCTCACAACTGTCCGTAACTACTATTCCAGGGGAATCTGACACCCTCATACAGACATACATGCAGGCAAAGGATTAATGTACATAAAATAAAAATAGTTAAAAAAAAAATTCCAAGAATGCATCATCAGACAAGGTTTCTCAGTGTAGTCCTGGCTGTTCTGCAACTCCCTTTGTAGACCAGGCTGGCCTCAAACTCAGAGATCTGCCTGTCTCTGCCTCAAGGCAATAAATTTTATTTTAATTTTTAAAAAAGGTTTATTTATTTATGTCATGTATGTTAGTACACTGTCACTGTCTTCAGACACACCAGAAGAGGGCATCAGGTCTCATTACATATGGTTGTGAGCCACCATGTGGTTGCTAGGAAGCGAACTCAGGACCTGTAAGAACAGTCAGTACTCCTAACTGCTGAGCCATCTCTCCAGCCCATGAATTTTACTTTTTAATTTTAAAATATTTTATCAAGACAGGGTTTCTCTGTGTAGCTCTAACTGTCCTAGAACTCTGTAGACCAGGCTGGCCTTGAACTCAGAAATCCATTTGCCTCTGCCTCCCAAGTACTGGGATTAAAGGTGTATACCACCACTGCCAGGCTAAGATATTTTAAATTTAACCAGAAACAACATGATTATTAATGGTACTCAGACATAAACAAAACAAAATTAAACTAAGAATTAGTGTCCAGTATTCCCTACTGCTGGTGTAGCTTCAATAAACACTAACATTAATATAGCTATCATCCTGTTGTTCAAGGTGGCCTCAAATTCACAATCCTCCTGCCTCAATACTCTGCATGCATGCATGCATGCATATATATATATATATATATGCGCACATACACACATATATATACATACACATCTACACATCTACACACACACACACACACACACACACACACGGCTTTCTTTTTCTTTTCTATGGAGACAGGGTCTCTCTATTTAGCCCTGGCTGTCCTGAAACTATGTAGACCAGGCTAGCCCTGACATCATAGAGTTCTGTCTGTCTCTGCCTGCCAAATACTGGAATTAAAAATAAAGATGTGTACCACAACAGCCCAGCTTGTATCTATGACTTTAAATACAACAGATTTTAAGTAATCGTAACTTTTAATTAATTAATTAGCTAATGAGAGACAGGGTCTTAAATCTGTCTCCACTTCACAAGAGCTGGGATCAAAGGTGCTGGCTACCACATTCAGCTAGTCTTTTATGTTTTTAACTCAAAATCTAGCTATGTGTAATGGTAAAGATATAGTGGCATGTGCCCTTTTCTTGGGGTGAGAGGTGTTCAAGACAGGGTTCCTCCACATAGCCTCAGCTGTCTTTGAACTCAGAAACCTGCCTTCTCCTCCCTCCTAAATGCTGGGATAAAGCCCTGGGCCATCACCAGCATGTGCCTTTAATCCCAGCACTGAGAAGCAGAGGCAGAGGATCTTTCCGTTCCAGGCCAGTCTGAGCTACACAAGAAATTTTGTATCAAAACAGCAGGGTTAGAGAGATGGCTAAATGGTTAAGAGCTCCGACTGTTCTTTCAGAGATCCCAAGTTCAATTCCCAACAACCACATGGTGGCTCACAACCATCTGTAATAGGATCCAATGGCCTCTTCTGGTGAGTCTGAAAACAGCTACAGTGTACTCATAAATAAATCAATCTTTAAAAAAGTGGTGGGGGGGGGAATGCAAAACCCCCATATTCTATATAGTTCCACCTTAATCTCATCCAGTAAGACACAAAAGCAAAAATGACTAGAACTCTTTTTTTGTTTGTTTGTTTGTTTGTTTTTTCAAGACACGGTTTCTCTGTGTAGCCCTGGTTGTCCTGGAACTCACTTTGTAGACTAGGCTGGCCTCAAACTCAGAAATCCGCCTGCCTCCATCTCCTGAGTGCTGGGATTAAAGGAGTGCGCCATCACGCCCGGTGACTAGAACTTTTAGTCACTTTTGATATGATCATTCTTGAGTAAGTCATACAGTGTACAGCTCTAAAATTCCTAATTCTACATCAAAACTTGTTTTGAAAAGATTTGGCACCTTTATGCCAAATGGTAGTAAAGTCAATTATCTTTCCCATTAAGTTACCAAACTATATGTAAGATAAATAAATGGGAACCTGATGTACAATTCACAAGTACAAAACCAAACAAGACATGAAGGTATTAATAAGTACCGTAAGAAAGAGTTTTAATAGAATTTACATTAGACAACTATATATATGAGATTATTATCATCTGTTTATGGTATAGAAACCCGTTTCATGTACCCCTTAGAGAGTTTATCTTAAACTTTTGGTCTATATGCAGCTCTATAGTAACAAGCTGTGAGGCAGCTCTACCCCATACCTGACAGTTGTTTTATCGGAGGTGATACTTACTTTTCTCTATCTGTTTTGTAGATCCGAGCAATCTCAGGCACTAAAGGATCATCTGGATTGGGATCACACAACAGAGAACAGATGGACAAAAGTACTGGGATAGTAAAACAAAACAAAACAAAACAAAAAAACCAAAAGTGTAGATTAGTAAAAGACAAAAGCAAAAGGCTTAAACATCAGAGGCTGGGCATGGTCTTTAATCAAAGCCCTCAGGAGGCAGAGGCAGGTGAAAAGGTGGATATCTTTGAGTTCAAGGCCAGCCACAGCAGCACAGCGAGACCCTGTTTCCAAGGAGAAAATAAACAAATCACCACCAAAACCCTAACCTGAGATGCCAACAATGATCATAATATAGCATTGCGAATGCAGGTAGCTTAGTGGTGGAGAGCTTGCACAATGTGCATGAGGTTCTGCTGAGTTCAGTTATCAGCAGAACAAAACAGCTCTTCTAAACCCTGGATCGAGGATACATGTCAGCACTAGTGCACCCCTGGATTGAGGATACACGTCAGCACTAGTGAACCTCAACTTTCAGAGGCTCACATTCAGAGAAAATCAGCTATCAAACTTCCAACAGACAAGAATAGTTGTCTGACAACAGTCAGTCACACAGAAACTTCAATAGGAGATTGTCTCAAAAATAAAATAAGTTTTAACCAGGTACAGTAAGTAGCTCACACTTGTAATGCCAGCACTGTAGAAGCTAAGGTCAGCCTGAACTACAGAGTAAGACCCTGTCTTAAACAAAACAAACAAAATCAATCACATCATTCATTTCTTTAAAAACAAAAACAAAGGGGCTGGTGAGTTGGCTCAGTGGGTAAGAGCACCCGACTGCTCTTCCGAAGGTCTGGAGTTCAAATGCCAGCAACCACATGGTGGCTCATAACCATCCGTAACAAGATCTGACTCCCTCTTCTGGAGTGTCTGAAGACAGCTACAGTGTACTTACATATAATAAATAAATAAATCTTAAAAAACAAAACAAAACAAAACAAAAACAAAAACAAAACAAAAAAAAAACCCCAGATAATCTTAAAAAGCTAAGCCAACAGAGAACAGTAACAAAGAGCAGTTACTTTCTCCTTTGAGACAAGGTCTCACTATACAGTGCAAGCCCTCAGAGATCTGCTTGCCTTTGCCTCCACAATGCTGGTATTCAAGGTGTGCTCTTCCATACCCTGCACAAAAATCAGTTATTTCACTTTGATATCAAGCAACCATTCCATTACCTTTTGAAATAGTTAGTGCTGGAGACCACTGTGACCGTAGAATATCAAGACAAATGCTGCCATTACTGTTAATATTTGGATGATAAATTCTTGTTGTAAATGCAACCTGAAGAAAAAGAAATCTTTGTGATTCGTTTACCAGTACCACATAGAGCATCTTAAGAGCAATGATCATATACCAATTACCTTAGGCGGTTTGAAGGGGTAATCTGTTGGGAAATGAATTGTCAAGAAAAATACTCCACCCTGATAGGGGCTGTCATTCTGTTGATGATAAGAAAATTAGATTAAAAATGGATAAATTACCTGAGACAATTATTAAGGAATTAAAGTGAATACTTACTGGCCCCATTATTGTAGCCTGCCAATGAAACACTGAAAAAGAAGAAAAAAAGGTTACACGTTAATTAACAATATTCACATTACACCTACAATGTAACCTATCATTTCCTATACCTAATCAAAGTTTATTTATAAATAGTATGATAATGACTAGTTTCTATGGACAGGATGAAGACTAAACCAATTGAGTCCAAACTATTAAAAGAGGAAGGAAGGAAGGAAGGAAGGAAGGAAGGAAGGAAGGAAGGAAGGAAGGAAGGAAGGAAGGAAGGAAACGAAACCAGATAGACAGAGACAGAGCAAGACAGGTTAAGACAGACAGACAAGTGAGCAGGGTGTGTCAGTGACTGCCTTTAATCCCAGCACTTGGGAGGCAGAGGCAGGTAGATTTCTGAGTTCTAGGCCAGCCTGGTCTACAGAGTGAGTTCCAGGACAGCCAGGGCTACACAGAGAAAACCCTGTCTCAAAAAAACAAAACAACAACAAAAATGTAGGCAAGACACTGTGGCATTTCCATTTCATCTTAGTACTCAGGAGGCAGAGGTGGAAGGGTCTCTTTGACTACACAGTGAGTGAATGCCAGACCAGTCCAAGCTGCCTCCAAATAAGTAATGAAAATAAATTATGATCTTGTGTAGGTTTTTAGAGTTTCCAGTATATCCTTCAATATAGAGCTGGGGGAACATGAAGCATTTGCCCAGCATATGTGACTCTAGGCTGGATCCTCAACCTTACTTTAAAATACAAACACACAAAACACACAAATTTGTTCATAATCTATAGAGATAATTTCAAAACATTCAATAAGGTAACTTCCCATAAAAGCAGTAAATAATACTTGTCCCATTTCTAAAGTGGGCTTACTCAATACAGAGAACAAAGAGTTTGTAAGGAAAATCTAGCCATTAACATCTACACCAGAGAGAGAGACACTGCCAGTGTGATTTTATCTAGATCACCCAACCAAGCTAACTCTTATATCTAAAGGTCCTTCGGACCTCCTCAATACGTGATTGTCTATGGTTTGTTTCTTTTATTAGGCCCCAAACTCACCACTAGCAGCTCATTTATCAGAAAAACATATTTAGAGTCACCAAACACATTTTAGAAGGCATCAAACAAAAACAGTAGTTAGATGTCACAAGATAAGTAGAAATGCCTCTAGGTAAGGCCCAGTAGTCTCTTTCATCCTTGTTAAGGGGTATGTTGTTAACCTTCTACACTCAAATACAACACATAAATTAAGTATTTAAATTATTTTGTATGTGGCTTCAGAGGTCGGAGGAAACTGTGGTAAGTTGGTTGGGTCCCAGGGACTGAACTGACGTAGGCAGGGTTGGCAGCACCTCACCTAGGAGCCATTTTGTTGGCCCAGGAATTAAACTGTTTTTAATTTTTGTTTCAATAAATGAAAACAAAATTCACCCATTTCTCAAATTTCAAATTCCTAGCACATTATTTTTTGAGATTCGGGGACAATAAATTAGTACACAAAGTAAATGCTACAGGTTATTGTTAAAGTTTTTATCCTTTGTTTATCTCCCTTGTTAAATTCTTCCTACTTTTGAACAATCAATTATTCAGTGGATTAAATAAAACCAGTTAAGAAAATCGTTTTGAGCTATATACTTGTTCTGGTCCTACTACCTTTACCCATATCCCATAAAAGACTCTTAGAGTCCTGGTTAAAGAAACGAGAATCAGATGGGCATTTTTCTCAGCACTAAAGAAGAGGTAGAGAGGTCCAACCTGATCTGCACACATGGCTGAGACCCTGCCTCAGACCAAATACCTAAGACAAACATACGTACGTACGTAAGTACATACATACACACAGACACACATACATACAGACATACATACATACATACATGATACATTTCAACAAACAAAACTCCAAAACCAATAATAACTCTAGAGCCTCTACTAGGTAGTAATGACCCAATGGGAAACTAGATCTCTTAAGTCTCCTCCTTCAACCTAATCCTTTCATATTCAATTTAAATCTGTTATTGTAATCTGTCAGTTTCTAAAAATCAGATTAAAAGGGCACTTAAATAATTTCAAAATATTGAGGTTTCGAATATAAAATTTTCTAGTAGCTAAGTACTAATTCTTTGTCTCTAGTCTTCTGACAGCAATCCTTTATTCTTGCTAAAAATCTTACCAGACTTAAGAACTTAAGCCGACATTGTGGCTAAATGGTAGAACACAGGTTTGGCAGGTGTGAGGCTACAGGTTCAATCTCTACTATTGCACACACAGAAAGAAGAGAGAAAGGGGGCTGGAGAGATAGCTCAGTGTTTAAGAGCACTGACTGCTCTTCCAAATGTCCTGAGTTCAATTCCCAGCAACCACATGGTGGCTCACGACCATCTGTAATGGGATCTAATGCCCTCTTCTGGTGTCTAAAGACAGCTACAGTGGACTCATTTTGAAATGTGGGTATAGCATACATGTTCCACAGTGTATGGAGGAAAGGTGGTCAGAGTACACCTTTCAGAGTCAGTTCACACCTACAACCACAAGTTTAGAGGTCAAACTCAGTAAGTGCTTTCTTTTACCCTCTGAGCATCTTGTTTGTTTGTTTTTGTTTTTCGAGACAGGGTTTCTCTGTATAGCTCTGGCTGACCTGGAAATCTGCAGACCAGGCTGGCCTCAAACTCAGAAATCCGCCTCCCGAGTGCTGGGATTAAAGACATGCGCCACCATGCCTGGCTTGTGTTTATTTTTTTTGTTGTTTTTGTTTTTTTTAAATAAAGATTTTTAGTTTATGTGTATGTGCATATGCTTAGGTAGGCCAGGAGAGGGTGCTGGAACCTCTGGAACTGGAGTTAACAGGTTGTTTTGAGCTCTCCCTGTGTGCTTGAAATCTGAACTCCTACCTTCTAGAAAAGTAGGCATACTTAACTGCAGAGCCATTCTACAGCCTTTATTGACATTAAAAAAAAAAAAAAAAAAACCTCTAGTGCCATCTCATGATAGTTCTCTCTCTCTCTCTCTCTCTCTCTCTCTCTCTCTCTCTCTCTCTCTCTCAGATTTATTTATTGTTATATGAAAGTACACTATAGCTGTCTTCACCAGATCTCATTGCAGGTGGTTGTGAGCCACCATGTGGTTGCTGAGATTTGAACTCAGGACCTTTGGAAGAGCAGTCAGTACTGTTAACTGCTGAGCCATCTCTCTTCTCTAGCCTCCATAGTTTTGTTTCTTGAGAGTACCTCTCACTATAGCACAGACTGATCTTGGACTCTTAACTCTCCTATCTAAACCCATTAAGATTCTGGAATTGCAGACATATGCTACTATATTCAGTATGTATTGGTTTTTTCTCAGTGTTATCATTTGTAGCAAATTAAGGTTCTTGGTTTTTTTGTTTTGTTTTGAAATGAAGTCCAAGTAACCCACATTTAAAAAGTATTTGGCAGTGGTCTTGTACACCTTCAATCCCAGCGTTAGGGAGGCAGAGACATGTGAATCTCTCAGTTCATGGCCAGCCTGGTCTACAGAATGAGTTTTCAGGACAGCCAGGACTACAAAGAGATAGATTGATTAGTTTGCCCTTAACTTTGCAGGACAGCAATTTCTGCTCTAAGAAAAAAATGTAATATTACAAACTGCAATAGCAGTAAATCAAAAATCTATTGTTATTGGCATACTTCAAACTTCCCACCAAGGCTAGGCATGGTGACATATGCCATAATTAATTCCCACACAGGTGGGGGGGGGGGAGAGGTCCTCCGTGAATTTGAAGCCAGACTGGTCTACAAATCAAGTCCAGAACTGCCACAGCCCTGTTTTGTTTTGTTTTTAAAAAAAAGGAGCCGGGCATGGTGGCGCATGCCTTTAATCCCAGCACTTGAGAGACAGAGGCAGGCAGATTTCTGAGTTCGAGGCCAGCCTGGTCTACAAAGTGAGTTCCAGGACAACCAAGGCTACACAGAGAAACCCTGTCTCGAAAAAAACAAAAAAAGGAACAAAACATACACACAAAAGAACAGAACCTCTCACCAGGTCTGGCTGTACACACCTTTAATCTCAGCACTCAGAGGCTAAAACAAACAGATCTCTATTAACACTAGGGAGGCTGGTCTACACACAGAGTTCCAGAGTAGCCAGAAAGACACAATGAGAGAAGAAAGTGTCAGGGTGGGGACAGAGGTGAGGGTGTGTCCCAAAATTAAAAAAAAAAAAATTTCCCAAATCACCTGGGCTTAATGGCTCCCACTTCAATCCTAGCATTGGGGATGTTGGGACAGAAAGACTACATGAACTACACGAGACTTTTTGTTTTTAATACTAAAATTTAGTATTACAGTATTAAACTAGAACTAAAATGTTAGCAGGGCCAGTGAGTAGATAAAGACATCTGCTGAAGCCTAACAACCTAAGTTAAATCCCTGGGACTCAAATGTTAAAAAGGAGAAACCCCTAAGACACAATAAACATACAAGCAAATATAACTGTTAAGTTGGTCTAGCGAGGGATGCTTCTCAGTAGTAAGAGTGAGTGCCTAGCATACACAAGGCCCTGTGTTCAACCCCTCAGGACTGAGAATAATCTAATAGTATTATACCTGCTTTCATACATATGAGCCAGTAGAATACAGTCAAATACAAGCACACATATACCATACCACACCATGTCATCCTTTAAGAGCAAAATAGCCACGTATAGGAACAGTTTTGATTTTTTTTTTTTTTTTTTTTTTTTTTTGAGACAGGGTTTCTCTGTGTAACCCAGGCTGTCCTGGAACTCAGAAATCCATCCGCCTGCCTCTGCCTCTCAAGTGTCAGGATTAAAGGGGTGTAACAGTTCTTTTACTTCAGGAAAACATCCAAATGAATAGGTAGAAAATAATGCTGGCAGAAGCAGGTCAAAGTCTAATATGATTGGGTGAATTTTTTTTTTTTTTTTTTT